>NC_056734.1:658421609-658491609 GCF_019279795.1 Protopterus annectens | reverse complement strand
ATCTCAGAATCATACCTCTCAACCTGTTAGTTTAACAAATCTATCCTAAGACTGTCAAAATGGGAGGACAATGGGCCCAAACTTGGGACCTCTTTTAAATATTGCCCTTATAAATGTCAAAAGTTGCCAGAGTAACACAGTTTGTTTCAGCATACATAGTCTGATGGCTTTGAGGTCTGAAAATGAAATGTATGTCATAATTTACTGACAAAAATCCCCATATCATCATAGTGATCTATCAGAGAAGTTAGACTAATATGTAAAACAGACCAGAAATATGAGCAATAAACCTGGACATCCTAAAATAATCCAGCCTGTTGAAAGGTATGCTCAGAACCCCCTACTGCAATGAATCTGGATCAAGGCTGACAAAGTGGTGGGTGGAAGACATGAAAATGGGGACATATCTGAAATACTTGTGTAGATAAGCTGACACAGTTGCTGCAGTAAACCCTCTTGTCTGCTCTAACATATCTTCACTGCAATAGCACAAGTAATTAAAACAGCAAATCCACTATGGGGAATTACACATGTATTTGCAAATATATCAGGCAGCACATGGATGTAACAGCACTGAAAAACAGGCATCAGTGTGAAAGTGCATACCCACAACCAATTTCATTGCAGTCACAGTCACATACCGGTAAGTCAAGTGAACAGTAGAGTATACGGACTGTGTGAACAAATACATCATTGTTTGCCACTCACACGCTATCCCTATATATACTGACCCAATTCCCAGTGTAGTCTGAATCCTGACCATGGTACAGGACATGTCTCAGTCTGCCCCTACAAACACATACAGCCAATATAACAGCAGAAACTGGAGCAGCATGCACAGTCAGATAAAAAGGAGTCATAACACTTACATCTACACCCCTCCATACACAGCCCAAATAACATGTACACATGACATGTCTACACAATCCTGACAGTCTGTTAACAATGGCCAGCCATACACAGACCTCTCAAATGTACAGTTCACCTCAGAATGCACAGGCTCAGGACTCATATCTATGGCCTCTTTCCTGTAACATGTTTTTGGGTCTACTACATCAATGTTATGGTAGCAAGAATGAATGCAAGAAATAATGATACTAAATACTTCTGGGGCTCATAGTGTATGACATCTGGACATAGCCTGACATCATTTGGGTACAGAGGCACAAACATAGGTGTAGATTGGACATATTGCTGTTATAAATTGAGACAATTACTGATGTAACAGGGTTTGTTGTAACATATCCTTTATGAGGAATATGAAGTCAGTAATACCAATGGATGTTAGAATTTACTGACTGCATTACGCAGAGTCTATGACTGATTTTCCAAGGACAACAACTGTCTGGGGAATAGACAAATCATAACAGGCAAACATGTGGCCAGTCTGTGGACAGCATGCCAGTGGAGAGGTATGACAGAGAGATATCACTGTCAGACGTGAAGTCACTCAGTAAAACATGTCCACACAAACCCTGTCAATCTATCAACCCATCATGTGTATAACAGCACTGATGGCATAAAATCTATTTACAATTTTGGAGATATGTCCCCCATGTTGTTAGGCTGTCTCCAAATGTCCTGTCCTTTGAAGTATTCCTACCTACTGTCTGTAAGTATGTAGCCCACCACCTCTGTAATGTCCCTCACACAGGTCTGTAATGTCCTCTTAAAGGCAACACATGGAGGTCTCCATAGTCCTGATACCCTTTCTGCCTGCATTCTACATGAACACAGGCATGGCTTTTCAGACCCATTCTGCAGTGTAGTCTACCACAGCCTGAGCACCGGTGTCATCCCATCTGCACAGACAGAGAAAGTAGATAGCAAACAGGTTATGCATTAGGATGAATGTTCTGAAGGATAGAAGTCTGACACTGAAAATGTATGCCATTACTACATGACAGCAGTCCTCAATGACATGGCCAAAAAACACAGTACTCTACAGTTAATATAATAATATCTTATTAATATACAATAGGAGATACATCAAAACATACAGCTGAAACCCCAAGAACAAGATAGTGTAGTACTCAAAGTCCCAGCTTTGCATACAGGGGTGCATGATTTGAGTACCGAATTTTATATGGAAAAGCAGTGTTAAAAGTACTAATTCAGTAATACAATATATGTTAAATTATTTTTGTCAATCAGTGTACTATAGCTGGTGTAACATGCAAGTGTGAGTGCATATAACATGTGATACTACCCATGTATACACAAGTGTCCCATACAGTATAGTCCCACCCCTTGCTACTGTAATGGCAGCACATAGAAGCATATTATGTAAAGGAAATCAAATACACTTACTAAATGATGTCATAACTCTGCTATTTTATAAGACTGGAATGTGAGAAATGGTTACCAGGGCTGAGCTATGCTTAACAGATTTAAGCATTGCTCCAACATGAATACAGTTAGCTCAGCTAAGCAGATTTGTGCAATGGTAAGCATCATTAAGCGAAGCCTACATGGGTTAAGTGCCTATTGGTTTAACCATATGCTAGCACTGCTTACCATTGCACAAACTCTCACAAACCTGCTTACAACTGCTTAAATGTGCTTTAATCACTCCATTTCCATTAGCCTCTGTTCTACCCAGAAACAAAATAAACAGCCCTTGCAGGTCTTGAACTGAGGACCCTGTGCACCATACCAATAGCAATTGGCCACTAAGCCATCTGAGCTACAAAAATGACTGATGCTTTTTCAAGCATACCATGCATTACAGCCACTTTATAATAGGGAAGAGACACTGTGCAATCAGGAGTGATTATCTACAAATATATGCATGAAAAGAAACAGATACATATAGAGAGAGATAGATATGTATGGAGATACATATATATGTATAACAATATGTAGATATATTACCAATAAATACTGACATCTATATATATATATATATATATATATATATATATATATATATATATATATATATATATATGTATATATATATATTATATATATATATATATATATATATATATATATATATATATATATATATGCATACATGTCTCAAAATGCCCATACAAACATATGCTGCTGACAGACCACCCATAACTGGGACAGCATGCACAGTTGGATATAAAAGGACTCACATCTGCCCCTCAGTCCAAATAATAAGTAAACAGCACGCTGCTACAAAAACATGATAGGCCATACACAATGGCCAGACATACAATGACCTCCTAGCAAATAAACTAACATGACTGAAGCTAGCAAAGAGAAAAACAACCAGCCAGTAATTCATGCACATTTATTATACTCTGATGTCTTGGCCAAGGTCTTCAAGGAGTAAAACATTGCAAGAAATACTTGTCTTGCATACAAGAAGCAATTAACACATATAATTACATATTTAAATACACAGCCTCCAGTTACATTCCTCATTTAACCCCCTAGGGGATAATGTATCACAGTTAAAAATATAAATTGATTCTGTACATAACAATTGTTCTTTTATGACTGTTGAGAAACAGACATTTTCAAAAACAGTACCTTGTAACCCACTACTGTCCACATGGTGAGATTTATAAAAACGTACAGCTACAGAACTGTCTTCCTTCTTATCAGTAATATATCTCACATGTTCTAACAGCCTAGTTTTAAAACACTTCTTACTCTCCCCCACATAAAATATGTTACAATTGCATCTAAGAGCATTCTCTATACACTGATCTCTTACATGTACAGAGTTCCACATGTTGTCCAGTCTTTGCCCTCAGCAGGAATGACAGTGCTAAATAATGATAGACTCTACCTATCAACCTCTTACTGCATGACATCTGGACAAAGTCTGACATAATTGGGGGCATAGGCCCAAAAACATGGCCATACTTGGAATATTGCTGTTATACACTGAGAAAGTTTCTGCTTTTACAGGGTTTGTTGTAACATATCTTTTCTGAGGGATTTGAAGGCAGACACACAAATGGATATTAGCATTTACTGATTGCAATCACCAGAGCATGCTACTGATTTGCCAATGGCAACACCTGTCTGGGTAACAGACCAAACATAACAGGCAAACATCTGGCCATTATGTGGATAGCCCTACAGTTGAGAGCTATACAGTCACATAACTTTGTCAGACTGGAACCCATGCAGAAGTAGCATGTTCAGACAAACCCTGTGAAAATAGCAGTATTCAAACCATATAACAGCAATACTCACATTCTGCTCCTAAGTCTTGAACCTTCTCCACAATTTAGTTGGCTTGTCTCCACAAGTCTTGTTGTAAAGAGGTATTAGCTCACACACCTCCTGGATGTCTTCCTCACAGGGAAGGAAAAGGGCCAAAGCCCACATGAAGTACTCAATTATAAGAGTGTGCTCCCCTGACATTAGCTATTGGAATAACTACGCAGCTGCTCTGCATGCAATTAGCAACTGGGGGATACCAATTGGTGCACAGACCATCACATGGTCATGAGCATTACCTGCAAAAGTCAAGCTGCCACCTATTCAAACCAGCTCTGTCATAGACAGGAGTACAACCTAACAAAACTGACTGACTCTAAGTCACAGAAAGAGTATATTACCAAATCTACTTTCCAAAAAAAAAAGATATGTGAAACAAGTAAGCATGTAATTGAATGCAGTAAGTGGTCTGTAATAATGGAAAATAGGAGTTTGAAAGAATATGTTTCAACAAGACTTGATGTACAGATGTACTGCTGAATAGCACCGATGGCCATAGCTTGTGGCTCTGTCTGCAGTGACATAGATCACAGCTCAGGCTCCTGACTCACCCCAGGAAAGGACAACTGACATTTGACAACTACTGGAGTGGCTGTCAAACACCACTGACTGTGCCACTGTTAGGCCAGCTACTGGGATGTTGTACATAACCATATGTTACCTGTGAATATAACTATGATACACGTTTGTCTTGTAAATCTAAGAAACCTTTACAGAGTATGTTCACAGTAAAGTACTGTTGCAGAAGTATCTGTTGAAATGCATGTGATATAGTGAATTCATACCATTCAACTGCATACTGTTATAAGCACGTGTGTGCCTGATATCTGTAGTCACATAGAGTTGTGTTATGTTAGGCAAACCATTGTCAAGTATGTTATAAATGACATCATAACATAATAGCCTAGTTATGAATGTGGGACATCCTCCAGGTTCGCACTGTGATAGCAAAGCGTGCTGTGCAATCAGCTTACTTATATGTGTATGTAAATAAGTTGTGCATGTTGCACTTGTGTGTAATATCAGTTTCAGTGCATACAACAGACATAAATGTTTACAGGTACTGGTTGTTGCATTGCCATGACAATGATATGGGTAGTAGAATAGGCATGATTATCAGGTTGTAATCAAAGTGTACAACTGTGTTATGACCTTCTATCCATGCCTATCACAAACAGCTATATGAACACCTACATACAGTGGGTATCAAGAGTGTACACAACCCTCTTGAAATGCCAGGCTTGTGTACTATATGAAAAGGAGACTACAGAAAATCATTTCAAAATGTTTCTCACCTTGAATGTGAACCATAACCTGTACAATTCTATTGAAAAACAAACAAATTTGTTAGGGGAGAAAATATAAAATGTAAAAAACATACTATAAGCTGGTTGCATACATGTGCACACACATAAACCACTACTTGGTTGATGCACCTCCTGCAGTAATCACAACATTCACTTTTTGGGTACACACATGCCATCAATTAATGAGACTCTGATTAACTCCAAATAATGTTCAACTGTCCTAGTAGGATTTATTTGACATTTACCCAGTTGCCTACTACAGCAAAAGACATGTTTTACAGAGAGCTTACAAAGCATCAAAGGGATCTGATTGTGAGAAGGTATCAGTCAGGAGAAGAGTAGAAAGTCTCCACAACATTGTATATAGCATGGAATACAGTGCGGACAGTCATCAGACAGTGGAGAAGATATGGGACAACAGTGAAACTGCAAACACCTGGACGTCCATCCAAAAAGGATGAAATGACAAGATGATAACTGTCCATGGAGGCTGCCAGGGGACCCACAGCAACACCGAATGAGCTGCAAGAATGCCTGCCAAGTACTGGGTGTGTACCACATGTGACAACAATCTTCTGTATTCCCCATATGTCTGCCCTATGGGGTAGGGTTGCTAGATGGAAGCCTCTTCTTACACAGAAAAATGTCCAGGGCTGGACAAACATTGCCAAACAGTACATCAAGTCTCCCAAAAGCATATTGGACAAAGTGTCATGGTCTGATGACACCAAGGTTGAACCTATGGCCCACAATTCCAAGAAGTATGTTTGGCCCAAGAAAAACTTTGCATCACCAAAAACACTATCCCCATGGTGAAGCATGGCGGTGGCAGTATAATCCTGTGGGGTTGCTTTTCATAAGCTGGAACTGGGCTTGTAGTCGAGGTGGAGGGAATTATGAACAGTTCCAAATACCAAACATTTTTGTCCCCAAACCTTTAGTCATCTGCTAGAAAGCTGAAGACGAAGAGGGATTTTTACCTGTCGACATGACAATGACCCCAGGCATACATCCTAATCGACAAAGGAATGGCTTCACCAGATGAAAATTAGTTTGGGAATGTGCCAACCAGTGGCCAGACCTACATCCAATAGAAAATCTGTGGGTTGCCCTGAATAGGACTGTGCACAAGAGATGCAAGGAAGACTGGGCAACTATTACCAAGTAAAGATGTGCCATGATGATAGACTCCGACCTAAGATGACTGAATGCTGTCATCATCTCAACAGGTGCTTCCTCAAAGTATCAGTTTAAGGGTGTGCACACTCATGCAACCAGATTATTGTACTAATTTTAATTTGCATATGTTTTCAATGGAATTGTACAGGCTATAGGTCACATTAAATGTGGGAATTGTTTTGAAATGAGTTATTGTAGTGTTATGTTATGAAAACACAAAGACCAAGCATTGTAACAGGGGTCTGTACTCTTATATATCCACTGTAAATGTATGGACTCAGCAATACCAGATCTGTAAAACCTGCCTCCACCAAGGTAGAGTAATCACCTTTGTGGACAGCAGGAATACACAAACCAAATAATATGTTGCTATATTGGCTGTACAGGGCCACATAGGTGCAGGCAACAACTTGGAAGCATATCCACTTCTATCTGAGCAAACATGTAATGTCACAGGTGACTCTCTGTAAGGCTAACTATAACTACAAATCAGGCATATCCACACTGCCAAGGCCATTCACAAGGGTGTCTCCACATATGCTGTCAGTCTCAGAGGCAACAACACAATTCACCCTGTACTGGTGGTAAATCACACCTCATACACACATGCCATGGCTGTAAGCAACCTGCATTAGACAGATTAGGTGTGAACATCACTCCCCATGTCCCATCATCCATATAAGGAGATATGCACATCAACCGCACCCCTCCCCTCATCAATGGTGAGCAGGTACATATTGCCTACTGAAAGGCAACAACAGCAAGTCTCCATGGGGCCTGATAACATCCCTGTCTGCATCCTACATGAACTCAGGTGGCATGTGCTCACAGTTCCATCACACACCGTAGTCAAACACAGCCTCAGCAACATCCACACCCTATCCATATGGAAGATGGCCACTGTCATCCCTCTACACAGAAATGAATGGGGAATAGAGGTTTATGCAATTATCTGTCCATCATTGTGAGGAATAGGACACATCAGGACCAGGAGTGCAATGCCAACTAATATTTTGCTGCTAGATTACAGGGGTATGGTGTAGTTGTGAGTGTTGGCAACACATATCCACTTTTGATGTGCAATTTCTGTCCATACTCTTGACAGCTGTATGAGGTGTTATGATATGTTGCACTGTTTATGTCTTCCAGGTGGGATGCAGTATGCAAGAAACCCACTCTACTCAGAGGCCAAAACAGCTGAAATCATGGAAAGCATTGTCCAGAACTATGCTGTAATGTTTGGCCATGTGCAGGAACATCTGTAGGAGTGGACAGTCCTGTGGAATGACCTAGTCCACAGGGTAAACTATGTCGGCCTGCACATAAGAACCTATGAGCAGGTTTGCATTGTGCAACCAACCGCATACATAATGCCCAGTGAATGGCTGCTGCTGTAGCCAGAGAAAGCTCAGCCACAGGTGGGGGCCCGTCTATGCAGGCCCCACTGACATCCACCAAGGTGCTCCTCACCAACCTTGGGGCACCGACCGCAAGCAGACAACAGCATGCAGAATCCAGCATTGTGGATGTGGGTGCCCCCCCCATAATGGATGAGGAGCGTGCAGGTAAGGCCCTAGTACACATTACTAGAGTACTGTAGCATACATAGTTGTATCTGTAGAGTATCTACATGCATGTGTCAGATAAGATAGTAGTTGTGAACAGGGTTTGGTAATGCACATAAGTGCACATCTATGGTGATGGGCAGCATATTTCATAGTATTGGGGGTTGTACTCTTAATGTGCAGAAATGCTGCTTCCCCCCTGTACCAAAGCCACATGTGAGTCTGCTGACAGTGCCTCTCTCTTACACCTATTTATCTCCCTCTGGTCTACAAGTGAGACAGCAGCTTGTAGCTGGTGAGTATGTCATTGTTTTGTTGTGCTTTGCCAGTACACACCTAGCAATATTGCTTGATGTTCATGTTCACTTGTGATGGTGTTAACTGTAGTGTATCACAGTAGTCAACACTGGGGCCTATCTGAAGGGTAATGTAACATTCCTGCGGCATACCTCGCAACCTGTTAGCGCAAGATGTCTTGACAGAGACCAACAAACTGGAGGGACAAATGGGCTATGGTAGGGACATGTATGAAACATTAATCCTATACAGTGGATACCACGGTGTACACACCCCTGTCAAGATGCCAAGTGCTTCTGATATATACAAGAAGAGACCACAATATTATATTCCACACCTTTTCCAACCTGTAATGTGATCATAACATGAACAATTAACTTGTAAAACTGAACAATATGTTAGACCATTACATATGGGGTATACAAACCTTACAATACTCTGGATGCATATATGTGCACACCCTCCAAAAAACATTATGTAGGAGCAGTTTGTGATATACTGACAGTATTGTCCCAGCTTGGGTACACACCTGCCATCAAGTATAGGGACTCAGTGTAACAATGAATAATGGTCCACTGTCAGAGAGGTGTATTCATGACATTTGCTCAATTGCCTGTACTAGAAGCAGCCATGGCTTGCACACATCTTAAAAATGCACCATAGATATCTCATATTTGAAATGTATCAGTCAGGAGTAGGGTACAACAAAATTACCAGAGCATTGCATATACCATGGAACACAGTGGAGACAGTCATCAAAAAGTAGATTAAATATGGGACAGCAGTGCTGTTGAAAAGAACCAAATGTCCTTCCAAAACAGATGAAAATACATATTGAGTACTGGTCAGGGAGGCTGCCAAGAGACATGCAGCAACACTGAGGGACTTGCAGGACTCTCTGTCAAGTACTGGTTGTGTAGTACATGTGGAAACAATTACCTGGATTCTGCATAGGTCTGGCCTATGGGGTAGGGTCAGTAGATAGAAGCATTTACCCACACCAAGCACCATGCAGGGCTATAAACAAGTAGCAAAACATAACATCAAATCTCCCAAAGGCATGTGTTGAAATGTGTAATGGTGTAATGAGACCAAGGTTCAAATTTACAGTCACTATCCCTAAAGCTACATGTGGTGCACAAGCAATATCTCACTTCACCTGAAGACTACCATCCACATGTTGAAGCTCACTGGTGGTAGTGCCCTGCTTTGGGGTTGCTGTTCATTAGCTGGAACTAGGCCTGTGTAGGCATGGTGGAGGGAATTATGAACAGTTCAAATAACAGTCACATGTGGGTCAAAGCCGTCAAGCATCTGCAAGATGGGTGAGGATGGAGAGGAGTTTCAGCTTCCTACACAACAATGACATGAAGCATACACCCAAAGCTAACTAAGAATGGCTCCACCTGAATACAATCAAGGGCATGCATTGGGCCAGACAAAGATCAGACTTAACACCAATAGTAAACCCCCAATGTGACCTCCAACGTCTGTGCACATAGGCTGCCCTTGCCAGCTGACAGAGTTAGGGGACCTTTGCGGGGAAGACTGTCCAAATAATGCCAAGTCAAGATGTGCCAGGAAGAGTGACTGCTGTAGTTCACTTAACAGATGTTTCAAAAAAGCATTGGTTTAAGGGTGTCTACTCTTATGCAACCACTGTATCGTACACATCTCACTCAGTATATTTCACAACTAACATATTTGTTTGTTTCTCGATTGGATTACACAGGTCACATTTAAGGTTGGTAATGTTTTTGAATGCAGTATTCTGGTCTCATTTTATATGATACATGAGCCTGGCATGTTAACAGGGGTGTGTACACTTATCATATCCACGTTAAGCTTAGAAGGTTGTTGATGTATCAGGATTTATTTGAACATACATTCACTGCTGGTGATGAGGTCTGCAAATCAAATGTATGTCATTAATTAGTTGCATCAATCCTCATATGATCCCAGTTATGTGTCAGACAAACACGTAGGGGTTGTGAGGAACAGAGCAAACATAGGTGCCAGACATCTACACATTCTTCAATGATTTGTACAGTTCTGAGGTATGGTCTGCAGTAGTTGCCACTGTGCTATACAGGTGAACAGCAATAATGTGTACATAGGTGCAGCATGTACTAGCGGAATGGACATCACCTATTAACAGTACTCATGCATCCCAGAGATGTATATTGTTAGTAACAAGGATTGAGAATGGCTGCAGTGCATGATGATGAGGGCTGTGTGTTATGCATGTCACCATTTGGGTAATGTGAGGTCTGTGTAATAGCTTTGTGCCACCTCACCTGTAAGTGTCTGTGTGAGTGTCTGTGCATGTAGCAACCAACCATAATGTACAAGTATTAATTTACATTTATTGTCTTCCCCTCACAGGTGGCAATGGGGATCGGGGTCCCTCTCACTTGGGAACTGATGTCAGTGTCCCTGCAGACTCTAAGAATGATGATAGCCATAGTGAGGCACAGGCAGGGTTGTCAGGGGCTGACTCTGTTCTATTGGTTGGCATCTCACTGTTGCTCACCCCATCCCTGCACACAGTCAAAATGCCCAGACATACCCCATCAGCAGTGGCCATAGATAATGGACAGTTAGTGGGTGGTGACTATGGAAAGTGTGTCTGTAGACACCAGCCATAGCCAGATAACAGGTGAGGTCCCACACAGGTGGACGGGCAGGGGTGCTCAAAGGGGGACTGCTGCCTGTCATGACCCTGTCACAAGTGCCACAGCAAGTGTCACCAGAATCATGTTTTGGATCATCATGGAGGCACAGGCACATAGTGAATGTAACACCAGACAGCTTCTCAAGGTCGGGAATGCCACTCTTCCTGCTATGCGTGACAACCTCCATGATTGTGCTTATGCTCTCCATTATTATGCTGAGGTCATGGATAGATGGTTGAGTGAGATGGTGAGAATCCTCAACCATGGAATGTCAATCCTTGAACATGGAATGTTTGTGATAGAGCATGTGGTGGGAGTTGTCCGTTGGCCACGTGGACATAGGACAGCAGCACGGACAGCTGAGGGTCCACGTGGCCATGCAGCTTCTCACTCCCATAGTGGCAGCACCAGCAGCACAACTGCAGGGGGGTCGCTGCGTATGCCACAATGCAGGAGGCCATGGGAATGTGGTCCTGGCCAGTCCCAACAGGAAAATGGATCCAGCAGACAGCAGTCACCATCGAGGAGTAGTACTGCATCTGGCCTTGTGCCTGGTCATGCCAATGGGTCCCCTGGCAGGCCATGTTCAAATGTCTGTGGCCAGAGATGGTGAACTGCACACCCTGCCATGTACGGTCCACAGCTGTCCAACATGCCCCTGTGTAGGGCAGCCACATGGCGTGACTGTGTGCATCCATACACACACACATCACCATCAAAGCCAGGTCACCTCCAGACTTACACAGACCACATTTGCACAGCCCATTTAATGAACAAGCCCCAAACACACACACAATGTCAGCCAAATGGCCCAGCCTAGGCCTCTGGCAAACCCATACCACACCCTGTGCATATGATGAGACCTGTGCCACATCCCTGTCATCCATATCATTGATGCAGGAACATGCTAATATGGTTCTGATGCACAGGGTGAATTTAGTACAGTTTAGCAATGTGATGCTGTGTAAAGTGTTGTCTGCCAGCATGTTTAATGGTTACACGTCAGAGTGTGTAGCTGTCCAGCCATGATGCATTCTTGTTATTAATGCTGATTGAATGTGGTCTCCATAATGTATTATGTTTGTCTTCTAGGTGTCTGTGTGTCAGCAGGATGTGGCCCTGCAGACATTATCCACAAGGGGTATGGCAGTGTGATAATACATTGAGTGTGTCATATCCAAGGTACAGTTGAACACAATTAACAGGTGTGTAGAACAGTTTTTGCATGTGGCATGTAGCTTATAGGGCTGAGGGGTATATACAGTAAGTGTATGGTGGCTGATGTCAGCAGCTGTTGTATAGTGGACAATGGTAAGTGTAGTGGGTGGAACACACCTCAGATTTGTAAATCGCACACACCCAGAGGGTATTGTGTTGACCCAACTTACAGACAATACTGCTCACACACACACACGCACACACACACACACATACACACACAGACACACAGACACACACACACACACACACACACACACACACACACACACACACACACACACACACACACACACACACACTCACACACATACACGCACACATTTGCCAGGACTGAGATTCATAGAATCATGTGTTCATAGGTGTGTACCAGGCTAATAGGCATGAAGCCATGACAAGCCTAACCCATGGGAGTACCCTGGCATCATGCAACCTGACATTTTTTTCCAGTGCATCTATCAACTATTGCCACTTGAGTGATGGCCAGAGTGACAGTGATATTCCCCATCCACTCATCCAGATTTCTGTTGGAGGGCCAGTGAGGTGTTCTGACATGTATGCAAAATATATTGCATAACATGTCTACTCACTGGGTTATGTACCTGCCCCGAGCATGTTCTGTTGATTGTGGTAATGAGGTTTAGGTATCCATGGCATGTGGTGCATACAGATCAGAGTTTCACTAGATATGGCATTCCTTACACAGATAGCCAGACATGGCATTGTCAGTCAAGCAGGGATTGCCTGTAATTAGCCAAGATGTGGCCAAGAATACTTGGAGGTATTGCACTCTGTCCATATAGGACAGTTGCTTAAGGGCTAGGGTCCTATTTGTGAGGTGCACTTGCAGTCTCCACAGTTGTTGTAGCTGTTTATTGAGCTACATGGCAAATGGGCCATTGTACCTGCTGGTTGGCCTAATGAGGAGAGAGTAGGTGGAGACATTGACCTCTTCCTTATAGGATGACACACCCTTAGTTGTTTGATTTGCCACATAGAAATTATTTCTGTCCACATTAGCAATTTGGTGGTTATAAGAGAGGTCACTGTCAGCTTGTGTTCACAGGCCTCTCATAAGGACTTCTGTGTCCATTGGACTACCAGCAATGTGTTAATTTATGGAAACCACATTGATTCCACACAGGATTGCGACACATTTCTTTCCATTCAGCCTAAGGCCAGTGTTCTGACAACAGTCAGATGTCTCAGTGGGGCCTTTATGCAGGATGTCAACATGATATCGGGTGTACACATAGCATCCACTTTGCAATTGTCTGCGAACATTGTCAGCCAGGGTCCCTTTGCGTTGTTCTGGATGTTAGAGGCATACATGACTAACATGAGGGGACCCATGACCAGATCCTGTGGTAATCCACTCATGACTGGATGGCAGTCTGACATAGAGTCCGCTACTTTCACATTGTGAGTCCCATGCATGAGCCAGTTTGCAACCCACTTAGTGACATAGGGGCTGATGCCTAGATGGATGTGTTTATGATTCCTGAGTGGGGAATGATATCACAGGATTAGAAGACCTGCCTGTCTTGTTTCTGTGTCTGTTACATAGTTATTTCACATGGCACACAGCTTATAGGACTGCAGTGTGTCCCAGCTACCACTACAGTGGTCGACAACAGTGGGCCCTGTACAGTGGACATTTGGATGTGTACTGGGTGTGGAAAATTTGCCAAACCCACCCCCCAATGGATATGGTACACAACAAAATACACACACACTTGGCAGTATTGAGATTAGAACCCCCTGCCTATCTAGTTATTTGTACTATAGTGTTGCACAGTTACTGCATGCACTACAGAGCTTACTAGACTAACAACTGGACACACATGCTGATAACTGCACAGCTGAGGTAAAGTATTACAGGTGGCAGAAAGTCTGCCTTCAGTTTTTCCCTTACATCTTGCTAGTTCTTTCTATCTTGCACTTCAGATAGTATGATAGCTTTGCACTTCAATAGGTTATTGTATCAATAAGTGTAACACACCTGGGAGCCATCAGCAGTACTCATTCCTCAGAGAATTAGCCCCAGTACTTAGTAGTTTTGACCACCCCTCCTGGCATGATTGAAGTGCAGTTTTCTGTGCTTTTGCCCATTAACCTGGCACACTTGTCCATTCTGAGGCACTGCTGCAACTGCCTCATGTACACAGACAACCCTCTCCTCTAAACTCCAAACACTCAGACCTGTGAGAGTTATACCTATATCACCAAATGTGGAAATATGCACCCTCCAGCAAATATACAGGGGCTGGTCAAGAGGATAAGGTCAACACTTGCACCACACCATGTGGAACACATAGCTTGCCACAAATCCCACTATGACAGCCTTGACACACACTGAAAAACCATACACCCAACTTCACAGAGGAACTCAATGGACATTTACTCAAGCAGCACAGACCAGCAAAACAGACACCAACTCAGACACCATGACACAGCACATGCCAAAGGACACATATGCCACCTACACAGTGTGCCCCTCAACATAAGCCCCTATGGCTAGCCACCTTGCACAATACAGTAATCATAGGTGACTCAGTACTGAGGCATACAGATGTCCCACTCACTAGATTGATTATGAAGGAGGTAGCAGCCAGATGCCTATCACACACCAGCATCCAACACATGACATACCCAGTCAGGGCCCTCCATAACAACTACAAGTATCACTCTGTCATCATCCATGTGGGTGTGAATGACCTGGGACCCACCTCCCTGGATTATATGAGAAGAGACATGGCTGAACTCTTGGATTATGTGGTCCAGGCCGGTGTGACAGAATTACCACCATAACAGCTAGACATGTATGCAATCTGAGGGTCATGTTGATCAAAAGTAGACATCTAAATGTCAAGATGCAGTCACTCAAAGCATTTCTCAAAGTGGAGGACATTGACATTTGTGCTGTAAAGGAGACCTAGTTCACAGTAGCAGACAGCAGCCCTGCACTAACAGGCTATGACACATTCCACAGCTGTCAGCTCCAAAACACAGACCCTCCACAGGTGGTGGTGTCTCCATATTCATAATGGATATGCACACCTCCAGACTAGTATACCAGCATAATGCATCTGAGATACTTCAGGTACAACTGACTTTTGATAATAGTGAAATCCAGGTCATAGCCTGCTATGGGTCCCCAGTTATGTCCCTAGATGGTCAATCCACATTCCTCAATATCCTGGCATCTATGAAGGTCCAACCCAACACTGACATAGTAGGAGACTTCTACTACCCCTCCATCAACTAGGAAAAGTAGTCAGGCACCAATACACTGACCCAATGCTTCCTGGAATTCATCAGTTCAAATGCCCTGGACTGACTCATACTGACCCCCAGTAGAGGACACAACAGCCTTGATGTGTGTTGATTACTTACATATGGGACTGTTGCTCGACCACTGCTGTCAATCCCTACCCGATCAGATCCAAACATAATGTAATCAACGTGTAAATCAACATCTCATTCACACACCCCCAAAAAGGTAATCACTTTGAAACACCTCTCCAAACCTGACTTTGGACTCATACAAATGGGTGGATGACTTCACTGCACCCATGCCAATGGAAAATAGCTACATGACTGTTGAATCATATACATATGCACTTTACAAACATGTAAATAAATGCATGGTACTAACCATAGCCAACAGAATCAAGATGCTGCCCTCCAAACACTGGAAGCCAATGTGATGGTCCCCTGCCATTCCTAAAGTATACAACAGACAGAGGACACTGTTGCAGAAAAAAGTGGTGTCCTAAGACCGGAGAACCCCCTTATTAGCATCAACCACAACTTGAGATCCCCTCATGGAATCATCTACAGGCAGCTATGAAGGCAGAATTGCAGCAGACACTGACAATCACAACAGCCTTTGATAGTTATATCAACAACATCCACAGCAATACCTACAAGTGCTGTGAGTTACTGCACAATGCTAACTCCTACCCAGAGACAACAGATATTGGAAACAGTCTTGCCAACAGTCTTGCCAACACATTAAGTGCCAGTTTTACCCTTATCTTCCCCCAAAGGGAACAATCACAATGGCAGATGAATTCCAGGCACCCAGCATTTCTACAGGCCAGGTTAGACCTGCATTGTCCACAGGCAAGAATACAGCTTCCATGGGATCCAAACATATCCATGGCTGTATTCTACATGATGTAAAAAGAGACCTGGCACCACATCTGTGTGCCCTGTTGAGTCACAGCCTCACTTCAGGTTTTGTCGCTCCAAAATGGCACACTGCTACAGTCATCCCTCTCCATAAAAAGGGTGACATCTACAGACCCTGGGGATTGTTGGCCCATTAGCTTGATGAGTCTACTATGTACAGGTATGGACAGCATCATCAGGGACCTGACTGACCAAGATATAGGTGATCCCCTAATTATGTTCCCCACATAGTTTGGCTTTTTGAATGGCAGATCATGCCCTCTCAACCTGGTTCACTTGTTTGAGTTAGTCACCAGGACTGTGTTTGACAGCAAGGCACTGCATACAGCCTAACTTGATCTGGCCAAGGCTTTTGATACCATTCCTCAGTCAGGAATTATTGATAAACCCACCAAACTAGGCATCAACCCCTATATCAGTGGGTGAGTTGCAAACTGGTTCACAGAACACACAGTGTGACAGTGGCAAAATCCAAGTCAGACTGGCAAGCAGTCAAAAGTGGAGTCCCACCGGGATCAGTACTGGGTAATGTCCTGTCCAGCATCTATTCTTAGGAGTCCAGCCCAACACAGAGGAACTCTGGCTGGCCAAGTACACAGAGGACTGAAAGCTGGGAGTTATCATTAACTCCACAAGTGATGCAGACATCCTACAGAAAATTCTCACTGAGACTAATGACTGGTGTGGAAACCATGGCCAGAAGCCTAACACCACAAATTGCATCATCATCCCCTTTGGTAAAACACTAAGTTCCCAGTAAGTACCACATTGATGAGAGCCCAATGAGCACTGTAGGCATTATAAGAGCTCTGGGGACACAGGTTGACAGCAACTTCTCCTTCAACTACCACATTGCCATTGTTGTTAGGAAGTCCTTCTATGTGGTACATTGCATTACAAAGGGTTTTGCATCCAGGACGACAGAGGTAATAATCTCTGTCTACTGTTCCCTCATTAGACCACTCATCAAGTATTCTGGCCCATTTGCCATGTACTTCAGTAGACACCTGCAAGAGCTGGAGAGGCCAGAGAAGCACCTCACAAAGAGGTTCCTAGACATTAAACACACGCCCTACACAGACAGACTAGAAGACTCCAGATATTCTCTGTGTCATATCACGTAGTTACTGGCTATCTGTGCTTGACTTACAAGCCATGTCTGACCCAGTTGTTTTAGAAATGCTACATATAAAGACATCCCAATCCCTCCACACCACACACTGCAGAGACTTCTATCTCATTACCACAATTGCCACAACATGCTGGTGTGACAGGGCCCTCACCAAGAGACTGCACATGCCCTGGAATACACTTCCCATACATGTCATGCAGAGCACCTACTGACCCTGTTTCAGAGAAATCTTGATGAGTGGGTGGGTAATAGTTCACCTCAAAGATCACTGCAGTGGCTCTACTTGATACAGGCACTAGGAAGTAACATTGGGTGGCACAATTGCAGAGCCCTTCTATGGGCTAGGCTTGTAAAGGCTCCTGGGCCATTAGCATACTACACACTTATGAACCTATAAGTGTATGACATCAGCAGGACAGATAAAGTTGGGAAGTGGGTGTTAAACTTATCAAAATACTTTGTCCTACATATAGACGCACTTCCACACACACTTGCCAGATGTGAGAGTGGAACCCCTACCTAATTAGTTATTTGTACCATAGTGTTATGCAGTTTTCACATATGCTACAGAGCTTACTGGGCTGAGAACTGGCCAAAGGTGCTGATATGGGAAAGACATCAGCAGGACTGATAATGTAGGGCAGTGCAGACACACTTCCACATACACACACACACACACACACACACACACACACACACACACACACACACACACTTGCCAGATGTGAGAATAGAACCCCTACCTAACTAGTTATTTATATCATAGTCTTAATGCAGTTATTGCACATGCCCACAGAGCTTATGAGGCTGACTTCTAATGAAAGGAACTTCTAAGGTGACTGATATCTGCTGGACTGCTGAAGTGAAAAGAAGAAGTGTACTGTGTTTGAATGGACCCAAAATCTTTAACTTGTAAACACACACACACTTTGACATTTGCTATGACTGAGATTAGAGCTCCTGCCTATCTAGTTATTTGTACTATAGTGTCACACAGTTATTATACATGAGACCTGACAAAAGGGACTTCTAATGTGACTGATGTCTGCAGGACTGCTAAAGTAGGGAAAGGGAAGTGTACTGGGTTTGAATGGACCCAAATGCTTTATCTTGTAAACACACACATACTTTGGCATTTCCTATGACTGAGATTAGAGCTCCAGCCTAAATAGTTGTTTGTACTATAGTGTTACTCAGTTATTGCACACACCACAGAGCTTATAGGACTGAGGCCTAATGAAATGTATTTCTGTGGTGACAGACATCTTCAGGACTCTTAAAGTAGGGTAATGGGAAGTGCACTAGGTGGGGAAGGCCTGTTCATTCCTAGATCCTACTGTCGTTTCTCTAAGTGTATGAGCATGCCCAGTGTGACCTTCATAGTACATGTGGGACTCCATTCCAGGGACTGTTGAACTCCAGTCCATTATGTTTGGTACTACAGCCTACCTTAGAATCTGTGGATGCAGGATATCTGGAGATAACCTATCAAAATGGGGGGACAATAGGCCATACAGTGAGTGTGACTATTTCTATCAGTAATGTATGGGTTGCTAGGGTTACAGGGCTTGTTTTAGCAGGCATCTGACATATGCTGTTTGACACTGTCCTATATTGTTTCAGTACCTCATGGCATACCTCCTCAGATCATCACAGTGATTTACCAGAGGAATACAAGATAGATGATGCATACACCAAAATTATTGACCAAATGCTACACATTCTTGCACAATCCAGCCTGTTGAGAGATGTGCCTATGAGCAATTGACTGCTGGAGCTGGGGAAACAGTCCAGAACCTTGGTGATATATTACAATAGTAGAATCTCTGTACATTTCTGTTCTAGCCTGGTCTGATTTCCAGTCCATGGTTGGGTAATATAAGTCAGACAGGATCAGGGTGACAGGCACACTCTGAATAGATTTGTAGGGGATAAGATATGGGGGATGGGTGTCCTAGGTCAGATATGTTTGACTATAGCTACCAGTGCTCTGCATAGGGGTCTGCTCAAAGGTTGACTGCACTTGGAGGGTCTTGTGTGTGTCAGACTGATTGACAAGCCTGGAGGTGTGTGTTTGTCTGACATATATGTATGGCCCACCTCATTTTTCTTGGCTGGCCACATTTTGGGGTCAGGATGTTGCATAGGATGAGGGAGCAGGGAAGGATGTGTTATTCCCCATGGCTGCAAGACAGGGTTCTGTGGGTACAGACATGTCACCATCTTCCAGGGTTAGGACTGCTGCAATGAGTGCATTCCCATGCTTAGACTCCTAGCCCTGCCTGTTGACTGTACAGACTATCACAGGATGTCCACATTCATGACTCATATATCTTGGTTATGCAAATGAGTGTGGTTTTCAAGGAAAAGTGCTTTGAAAGTCACTCAGGGTTGAAGTCAGATATTACTGACATTTGATATTGCAGTTTCTGACTTCACACCCATCAGACATTCCATGCTACTACAATCATTCCATAAACGTTATTGCATTATCAGAGCAGTATTTCAAAGTTGTCCTTCTCTTTGGACCTTTTTAATCCCATTATTCATGGCTTTGGCCAGATATCTGGCTTTCTGACACTGGCAGGTTTTCTCCTAGCAGTTAGCAGCATGGCCTTTCTTTGCTTTTTTTAGGCTGTGTTATGTTGATGTTATAGACCCCATGACACTCCCTAACAGGGTACTGTAGGTGAGGCATGGGCATTTTCCACAGGCCTGTGTGGCAGGTGTGACAGATGGACAGATGCAGGCCATCTGTAGCAAGGCAGTGCATTCTGATGATCATATGTTCCCAGGCTGCCAGCAGTGGACAACCCTGGGATGGCACCAGTAAGTTGACTGTGGGTGTTATTGGCAATTGCTTTCTCTTTGTGTTGAGCCATCACTCTAGTTTACAGCAGGATCCTACTTAAGGCTAAGGACATGTTACTACATTTCTATGGGACTATGGGGGAGGGGTGACACATCTGTACACAATACACATTTGAAGTGACTGTGCTCATATTCACTTCACATTTTGGTCCCATTTAGCATAGTGCTAGGCCCTATCTTTCAGACTACAGGCATAACAATATCAACCACAGGTCAGATTGTTCTGGCACAGACATCTGTAGTTTCAGACTTTTTACCTTTCAAAGCCATACTGCCTCTGCCAGACCTGTTGTGATATCACTGTGTAAAAGTCTGTGGGTGGGGATTTAAGTGATATTGCCATGTGGGGGTATTTGCCAGGCATTACTGTATGGTTTTCTACAGCTGATCAGCTGAGAGAGGCTGGGGAGGTATGGGACTCACACTTTGGCATCCATGCATGTGACCTATGACCCCCCAGTTATTTGGCTCACCACATATACTGTAGTAGTATTTGTCATCTAGGGTGGTACTGCATAGTGTGGGTAGGCCAGTACTGGGAATACACTTCCTGCTGTCCCACTGAGCTGTCAGTTGTCTGTTGTTATCCCAGTAAGCCTCCCCATTCCCTTGCATGCTTGAATCAATACCATAGCTATGCTATCAGAACATTCCACTCCATTAATTAATTTTGTTAAGGAAACTGACTTACTTTGTGCCTGAGGCTGTTGTGAGGATGGTGCTTGAGGGCTGACTATGTCAGATGCACACAGTACACTGCTTATGCATGGTAGGGTATAGGTGGTGTGTTGTTTGGCATTCATTTTACTGTGTGTGTGAGTCAGAGAGAGAGATGTCCTACAGTGTCAGTGTATGTGCTATGCATTGCCTCTTTACCAAGGACAGAGCATACTGGGCATGCCTCCATCTGCCTACAGGGGCAGGCTCAGGATGTTCCTCCTCTGAGTCCCTCTGTGCCTGTGGAGACCTTGGCAATGGTGGTGGTCTGTGTTGCCCTTCCCCATTGTGTTCCTGCTGCAATTGTTTCCACAGGGTCATATTGTGCAGCATGGCACATACTATGAACATGTGTGCACAAGTGGCTGGAGAGTACTACAAGGCTCCACCGGATATGTCAAGGTAGCAGAACCGTGACTTAAGCATCCCAAACACATGCTCTATAATGATCCTTGTTTGTGCTTGTGCCTCATTATGGTGTTCTTGTGTGGGTGTGTTTGCATTTCTGATGGGTGTCATCATCCACAGCTCCAGTGCATAGCCAGCATCCCCCACAAGATGGCCATATGGGACATCCCCACTGGCAAATGCCTGGTACAGCTGTGATGAATGCCAGATGTGGAAGTTGTGATAGCTTCCAGGGCTGCCAGCACACACATTCATGATAATGCCCTGGGCATCACGCACAACCTGGCAGTTGATGGAGTGGAACCCCTTGCGGTTTAGGAAGACCCTATCCTGGTCACTGGCTGGTGCTTTGATGTGGATATGCGTGCAGTCTATGGCACCTAGTATGTCCAGGTATTCTGCTACACAGTGGAAAAGACACATATTACTGGTCCTCTCTTCACATGTGCTGGGGAAGTAAATGTGCTCAGCGGCATGCAGTCGCATGGCATCCAGGAACTGGTGGAGTATCCTGGATGCAGATGCCTGTGATACCTCCATGGTATCCCCATTTGGTCTTTGAAAAGTACCTGTAGCTAGTATCCTTAAGGCTAAACATATCTTGGTATCCACTGGGATGGGTTACCCTCTGTTGGTTCTGGGTCTGAGGCAAGGCCGGCACATCTCAACAAGCTGCTGAGGTATGTCCCTGTCTACCCTGTAGCACTCTATCTCCAGATCATGTTGCCCTTGGTAGGTTATCTTGGGTCTGAACACTCTTCTCAGCCTCCTCGGTCTGAGTTGGTTGTCAGCATTATCCTCCTCACCACCCTCAGCCTTTAGCACATACTGATAAATCAAAGCACTGATCTCTGCTTAACATATAAGGCCATGTCAAACCCAGAGCTGTTGGACATGCTATACACTTGAAGAAATCCCAATCCCTCAGAGCCACATGCTCCAGGGCTTTAAACCTTGTCATCACAATGAATAAAACATGCTGGAGGGATAGGTTTCTGACCCAGAGACTCCCCAGACTCTAGAATAGACTGCCCATACATGTCAAGCAGAGCACCTCTTTGACCCTCTTCAAAAGGAACTTTGACAATTGGATGGGAGATAGGAAATTCACCCCAGGGATCATGTTAGTCATCCTGCTAGACAGGGGTCCAGGGAAGTAAATATTGACTGAAGAAATAGCCAGGGAATTGTTATGGCTAGGCTTGTATAGGCCCTAGGGCCGATAGCCTAGTACCAACCTATGAATCTATGAACCTATGAAAGCAACAGCAGCCCCTAACATGTTTTGTTAGTTTTGTCAGTTTAAAATTTCCCTGAATATGTACACCAGTGGTGTAGAGCTTGTGGTAAAAAAACAGACTGAAAGGTGTTTGCATAGTTATAGTACTCTGGGCTGCTGCCTGTGTAATTGGCTGATTCTGATACATTCTACCTGCCAGCTATGCTGTTTCCCCTTCCCATTTCCTCCCCGTTTAAGCCCTGATGCACACCACACATTCCTGGTGCTCAAATGTAAACAGTTCTGCTATCTCCCATGTTTTTTTTTGTTGTTGGTGTCTTTTTCTTTTAGGCCCGGTGCACACCACGCACACCTGTTTAGCTAAAGTAAACACTTTTATGCAGAACTGTCCCTCCCTGGACACAAACATGCTCTGCATTTCATGGAATAAGAAAATACAGCCTCAGACACACCCCCTTCCTTAGCTGTGCTTAGCTAAGTGCAAACACGGGCCACTGAAATCGAATGTGCTTACAGCAAGCATGACACACCCCCTTTTCATGTTAGCTGTTCCTCCTGTCTACATGGTGGTGTTAGAGCACCTACATAGTTAGGTGCAGTGTGACACTTAGAAAAAAATTGTGATTCAGTATAAATCCCCACATTTGCATACACCACTGCCTTACTCCAGAGTTACTACACTTACTCTGAGCCTTTCCCCTTAGCAAACACTGTTACCTGGTATTGTTTTCATTCTGCATGTCATTGGCTATAATGGCAAAATGTAGATTTCTCTCAAAATTGATTCTTCCACTTTTTTTTTTTTTTGGCACAATCCCATTTGTGCACTGCTGCCCTATGCTTAAACTGCTGTGATCGGCCAAAAAAAAGTTTTATTTAAAAAAAATAAACTATTTTTCATACCAATGGCCATATATTTGGCCATTGGTATGCCTAATAAATGGAATACATGCTTTATTTGAGGCTGTCATGCCTCCATTTTCTAATTTGCAGAAATGTATTCAGCTAGTAACTGAATACATTTCTGCAGGTTACAATATTCCTGCACGAACACCTGCCTGCTTGCTGAACTGCTAATTCACCTCATTTGTAAGGTTTTCACCAGCAAATGAGGTAATTAACATAAGGCAGTGGTGTTCGTGCAGGAATAGTGTAGAAGTGCTTGTACACATCCCGTGAGCTCTATACTGAATCGCTCAGCGGATATATTGTGTGCAGCAGCTCCTGCACTATTCCTGCATGCCATGCAGGGCTTAATGAATCCCAGGAATAGCATTAGAGAAGATAACTATATCATGACATCAATACATTCAAGATACTCTGGAGTCCTTGTATTCAGGGCTGTTGCTTCATGCAGTATACAATTCAAATATCTCTTTTTGATTTTTTTTTAAAGAAAATATGAAAGGATTACAAAGATATGGCCATTTCAAGGTAGATGAAGTTAAAGTCAGCATAGCCAATAAACAGGCAAAATTGCAACATTAAAATAATAAAAAAATGCATAAAGCCAAAAGAAGCAACTTTAATAAAAGTGAACACTAAGAATTATTCAGTAAGTGCTTTTGCCCACACAATGAACTACCTCAGACTGAATAAAATAGAATAAAAGCATCTCTTATAAAACACCATCAACTAAATCACATGATTCGTTGGATGTAATAGGCTAATAGCTTAGTGTTTTAACCCTTTCCTTTTAAAGAGCAGGGAGGATGGCATAATGGTTAAGGTGTTTACTTTATAAACAAAAGATGCAGGGTTTGATTCTCCCATGTGGTAACTGGCTAGGCTTAAAGTGGTCTACAAGAACAGTTAGTCTATGAACCTAAATACTCTGCAAACTCTTCCTTTTTATTTAAACCAGGAGGGTAACAAGCAGCTAATTCCATTTGACATTTATACTCCAACCAACCTAATTCATCTTCTGCATCTAACTTTATGCCATATCTTTCTATTTGATCTAAAACAAGAAGCATACCTCTCAACCTCTTAGAACAGGAAATCTGGGCAAAGCATGACATAATGGGGGGACAAAGGCCCAAAAATGGGGACACATTTCAAATATTGCTCTTATGGACTTACAAAATTGCTAGAATGACAGGATTTGTGTTAGTACACATTTTCTGAAGGATATGAAATCAACAACTTAAATACATGTCATTATTTAGTAACTTTAATATCCAAAATATTCCAATGATTTGTCATAAAACCCAACTTTTATGATGAATACATCAACAATATGAGGCAAAAATCTAGACATTTGGGAAGTATGAGGGGTTGTCTCTGGGATACATACCTGTTTTTCCAGCAGGACCTGTTTATATCACAGGCAAGGTTTTTAGAATGGGTAATTCTGTGCTGCTTGTTTTGTGGATATGCAGGAGTTCCATCAGGGTGGAGACTGATAATGCCTTGTATACCAGGAGATGTTACTTATGCCCTGTATTCCTTTAGTGAGGAATCTCTGTAGATGTTACAACTGTTGGATATGCCTGGATAGTTATATAACAAAGGGGGCATTTTACTTAGTGATAGGTCTGATGAATGCTGAATACAGTGGGACAATGACTTCCTTGGACCTAGATTACATACCTTTGTATATACGTTGTGCAACATAGAAAGATTCCCTCACTATTATAGACGTGATGGTCAAAGATTAAATTGCAGTCTATGTGTGTGCCCAACTCCATGACTAATGGGTCAACTCTTAGGCATGTGTTGTCAATATGATAATTACCTGGGGTGGATAACTTCCCAAAGGATACTATTATGCCTTTTTGGCATTTAGTTTTAGTGCTTGGCTCCATTTGTGACTGGCCTCTTTGTAGAGGTGGACTCCCCAATTCTAAGTTCCTGGGTCCTGTCCGTGAGCCAGATGGCTAATTACCAGGTGACATAAGTGTTGCTCATCTTGTGTATTCAAATAAGACGATGAGGCTTGAGTGTTTATTTAAGATGTTTATTACACACAAGCACATCAGGATGGATGATTAGAACATAAAACTTAAATTAACTATCTAATTAACTGACTGCTACACACACATATGCTTTCACCCCAGCTTCTCACACAAAATGGCACACTGCTTGCACATGCTCAGTACTTATATGCATGTTACCATGAACTACAGTGGCTTTAAAGGTACAACACACACACACACTATAATCTACAACCTCCCTCTTTGATAGTTTTGCAAAGCAAATGAATAATGACATCTGATATGCATGCAAATTATACAAACACATAAACAATAACAATCATGTATAGGTTGCTGTGTATCTAGGATTAAGTTTTGAGATATGACCTGACCTCTTAATATAATAATCAGTACTGGATTTAGCAACAGGGGCAGTCATTGAGGAATCCTATTCATTAGGAACGTCAGGGATACTTTCAGGAACAGGAAGAGAAGACAAATTATTCTCTGGAACATGAACACTCGATAGCATACTCTGAGAATTAGTCTCCAATACAGACTAGATGTTGTAACACTGTCTCAAACACTGGCAATAAATGTTTCAGATTCCATCTAAATTTAATTCTTAGTGACTCAATGATGTATGATCTCGGTTCCTCACAAAGATGTTTTAGAAGTCCTACTCAATCAAAACATTTTGCTGTCTGGATCCTCACTATCTTTCCTTCTTCTAATAGTTTGAGAGATTTGTTGGTTTTGTCATAATGGCATTTCTGTGGCAAATGCTTTATCATGAGTTGGGCTTCTGCTGATTTGTTGTTTTTAGCACTTGGAATCAAGTTCTTACTGATTGGTACTGTAGTTCTGGTTTGTCTCAACATAAGTCTCTGAGCAGGTGAACCAAGAAGATTGTCTCGAGGAATGTTTTTGAGATTAAGTAAATTGAGAAAAATATGAGTTTAGTCTCTTTTGGATTTCTCCAACAACTGTTTCACACTTGAACTGTATGTTATGCCAAGCCATTAGACTGTGGATACTCAGAAATGCTAGTAACAGGTCTCAGCAAATCTTTTGAACTGCTGATTTGTAAACTGTGCACCATTATCAGAAATGGCTTTGTGCAGACTACCATTGACAGAAAAATGTCTCTTCAATTTCATAATAACAGGTTAATAATTATAATAATAATTAGGTTAGGAAGAAAGGTCAATCTTGAACCAATTAGAATAAGAGTCGACTAATACCAAATAATGTTGGCCATTCCATTCAAAAATATCTGTGGCTACTGTCAACCAAGGTAGTTCAGGAATCTGGTTTAGATGAAGTGATTCTTTTTGTTAATGCAGTTTAGTACTATTACAAATTGAACAAGCTGAGATTTTCTTTTCAATATCTTTTGACATAGAAGGATAAAATATTAAGTCCTCTCACACTTCTTTTGGTAGCATCAGTTCCTGGGTGACCTCAGTGCAAGATTTTAATGTACTCTTATTGCAAGGATTTTGGAATTACAACTTTTGGACCTTTCACGATGATACCTTCTTCCATCAAAATCTCTTCTCTATAAGGAAAATACTGCTGTATGTTTAGTGGCAAACAAGATTGGCTTGCAGGCCATCCTTGACTGATAAAATGGTTCAGCTTCTGGAGAATTGGATCTGAAGATGTGTGAGTTTTGAGCTCATCAAGATGTGTGGAAGAAACATTTCTGACTTCCATGACTTCAAAATCAGCTTTCTCATCGTCATGTCTGTCAGTGCTTTGTCTGGGTGATTGGGATAGAGTATCAGGAAGGTAAACAAGTTTGCCTTTTCTGTAAACCATTTTGAAACTGTACTGTTGCAATTTTAACATCATGTGTTGCAATCTAGCTGGAGCTGTATGTATTGGCTTTCTCAAAATAGTAACCAGAGGCTGGTGATCAGTCTCAGTGTGGATAGGTTGACCATAAATATAATCATTGAACAAGCAAACACTACTGCCAATAGCTCTTTTTCAATATGTGCATATTACATCTCAGTTTGGGTTAGGGTTCTAGATGCACAGGGTACTGGTCTGCCCTTTTGAAGAATGACTGCTCCAAGACCATATTTTGAAGCATCACAAGAAAGAGTTACAGGTTTGTGAACATCATAGTATGACAAAGTGGGTGGACTGGCAAGTTTTTGTTTCAGGAAATCAAGTGCTGCTTCGTGTTGCTCTAACCAGGACCAAGTTACATTTTTGTGTATCAACTCTCATAGCAGTGCTGATAGTCACTTAAATCAGGAATGAACTTGTTTAAATAGTTAACCATGCCAATAAAATATTATAAAGCATTGTCTGGAGCTGGCATCTCAAGAATTGCATCTTGAATAACATCAGTTAATTAGTGGGGTGAGCTGAGAAACAGCATTGTTCTTTTATTTAAAAACATCTCTATTTAGGGCAAGTGTTTGTTTGGTCTGCTTGCTCTGGATATTGCTGATTTCTGACTGCATTTTATTTTGAATTGAAGCTCTTCGTTTATGGTTTGATCATGTCTATTTTGCATCTTATTCTAGTATTACATTCGTTTTATTTTAACTTTTCTGTTCGGTTGGAGTTTTAAGAGTTCTTGGCTAGGGTCAGTTAAAAAGATAGCACAGAATTCCTTTGCAAACTGTGAATAACATAAGTAAATTAGTGTTTGGGATATACTTTCCTGAGGTGCAAGCCAAAACCAGTGGTCTGTGGCTGGCCAAGTTTGTAGATAACTGCAAGCTGGGTGCTATCTTAAATTCCCCTAATGATAACATCCTCCAAGAGGGTCTTACCCAAACTAATGACTGGTACCAGAAGCATGGAGTCATAACTGAATGCCAAGAAATGCATCATTATCCCTTTTAGGGAAAATGGCATCCCCACTAATTATCACATTAATAATAATAATATACTAAGCATGCAATCAATTGTGAGGGACTTGGGCACCCAGGATGATAGCAACCTGACTTTTTACCACCACACTACCTCCATTGTACAGAAGGCTTTCTACATGGGCCACCTCATAAGTAAGGGTATTTCATCCAGGAACAAGGAGATCATAACATCCCTGTACTCCCTCCTTATCAGACCCATTATTGAGTACAGTGCACTTTTCAGAATGTACCTCATCAAGCACATGCAGCAGATGGAGAGACCATAGAGGTTCCTGACCAGAAAAAGCCAGGGTCTCAAACACCTATCCTATACATAGAGGATAAAATCCCTGTCCCTCTACTCAGTCTCATACAGACTGCTTAGAGGTGACCTGTGTCTGGCATACAAGGTCTCAGACCCAACCTTGATGGAGTTGCTGCATATGCATAAGTCAAACTCCACTCATGCAACCCACATGCATGGCCTCAACCTACTGTGTGATATTAATAGAATTTGTTGATGGGATAGATTTGTGCCCCAAATACTCCCCCATCTGTGGAATTGACTCCTTTTTCATGTCAGGCAGAGTACCTCACTAGCCCTCTTTAAGAGGAACCTAGATGACTGGATGGGATACAGAAAATACACCCATGGGATCCCACCTGTGTCCTTGCTGGACAGGGGAAACAGGTGCTAACTTTGTGGGAACATGGGCAAAATTCTTGGCTAGGCTTATAAGGGCCTTGGGGCCAATAGCCTAGTATTGTCCTATGAATCTATGAACCTATCAACTATAATACCACAGGGGCATCCTGAAAACATTTGCTCCATTGCATGTTGGATGACTTTACTGGCAGAATTTATTCTAAATGGCATTCTCAGAAATCTGTGCCTTCCAAATAGTGTACTGGAAGTGGTTAAGAAGGAAGATTTTTCAACCAAGCAAAATTTGCCAAAATGAAATTTTTGCATCTAAGACAGAAAAAACAGTGGCATATGGCATGATAGCAGTGACTTCTTCAACTGTTCATATCAAATGATGAGGTCATTTTAGTGCTTTGTTAAAATCTTTTGGAGCAATGCATATCTGAATGTCATCTGAGCTTTTCTTATGAGCTACTACCATGGAGGATACCCATTCACTTTGTTCTTCTTCTGGACAAATTATTTCTAGACATACCATTCTCTCGAGCTCTGCTTTTACTCTGTCCTACATTGCTACTGGAACCTTCCATGCTGGTCTTACAAATGGGCTTACCTCATGGTCTATCTTTATGGAGTACACAACTGGGAGTTTGCCAAGCTCGTCTCTGAAAATATCAACATTTTCAGAAAAAATATTCTGTATGAAACCTTTGTTGTCACTTGTGCTTACATGGTGGACTTCTTTATTAAATGAAACCAGTCTGATTTTCAAATTATCTTTGAGGTCTATCAATGACTGCATATATCTTTTGACTATGTAAAATTGCAAGTCATGGCTGTTCCCAGCAGAATGGCATGAAAGCACCACTTAGCCTTTTTTTTGAATCTCTTCACCACCATATGCACAAGCTTCACACACTTTGCCAAATCAAGTTTTTCATCAGCTTTTACTTTAGCAAACATTTCTGCTGACATAACATTGCACTTTGTACCAGTATCAACTTTCAGCTCAGAACAGCACAAAATACTTTGCTGTTTGCCAACAAATTTACTGCATTAACCTTTTTTTCAAGCACAAACACACCATCAACATAAAAAGTACGGTCATAGCTCTCTATTTGATCAATAAATAGAAAAAGGTGGAACTGCAACAAAAACACTTGTAAATCCAAAAAAGAATGTGCAATACACGGAGCGGAAAGCAGTCGAGGTATATTCAATTGTTTTAATAAATCCACACAAACGAACACAAACACATTTACTACATGAATGCCTTAACACTGCCTACATGCGTTTTCATCTTATTACAATAGACTTCATCAGATAACCAGTGAATACATCTGTTACCAATATTTATACTAAATTTCATTACCAAAAACCAATGGGATTAAAAAATACGTATTTAAAATCACCAATAGGTTTGCATTTAAACCAGATGCAGAATTCAGTGTCATTATACCATTTAAAACTTTCATCCTAAAATCCTCAGATGTTGAAAACACAACATATAGAACCACAAAAATCAAATTTTATGTATAAACTATTATTACACAATATTTAAAAGTTAAAAAATATTAAAAATATATATAAAAACAAAGCTTTTTACCCTTTCCACTTACTTATACAATACAAATACATATAAAACATGGGCATACACTGTCATCTGGTGGCAATTTCATTTAATTACATTCCTACCTATTCAAAGTTTCGCTGATCTCAATTTTAATAGTGGCAATATTGAAACATAATTATTTAACCCAGGGGAATTTTTTGCCTCAAGGGTTACTTGCCGCCATAACTCCCTAAATTCAATCTTTTCTTCCCATGGACCTCCCCTAATATAATTTTTAACTTGTTGCAGTACCAGGAAAGAAAATTTCAATTTTGTACATAACTTCGAGTGTTTAAACAGGGCATTAGTATCTTTAGTCACTGTAATCTCATAAATATGTTCATAAATCCTTCTTTTTAACATTCTCTCCACATAGAATGAATTACAAACTGAGCAGATGGCAAGATAAACTATTCCCTTTGATTCACAATTATAGTAATCAGAGCTAATAATCCATTTTTTCCTACTTTCTAAATAATATTTGTCCCTATTCATGATATATGTGCATTGTGCACAATGTCCACATTTGTATGTGCCCACTTATTCTTATTAGAATTGCACTTATGTTTGTTTTCCAAAATATTTCTAATACTTTGTGAATTTTTATATACCACTTTATAAGGGATTTTGGATATATTTTCTAAATCTGTGAGAGAGACAAATCTCTCCCATTCTTTTAAGAATTTTTTTTAATGTTATTGTTTTAAGGCATTATATTCCAAAATCATAGCTTGCTGATAATCATCTCTAATGCTTTCTTTGTTTTCATCCCCTCCATTATTTTGCTCCCTATATTTTTGGATAGGTTTAAATCTATGTATTCTCCCTTTTACCACCTCCTCTCTGATATCTCTAATAAACTTCAAGGGGTAGCCTCTGTCTATAAACATTTTTTCCAATAGATCACATTCCACTGAAAAATCAATGTCCGAACTGGTCATGCAGCACCCCCTCACAAACTGTCCCTTGACAATATTTTTCGTACAGTGTAGGGGGTGTGCACTTTTATAGTGCAGAGAGGAATTGCAGAAAGTAGCTTTTCTGTATATTTTTGTTTCAAACATTTTGTCCAACTTATATATTTCCAAATCCAAATATTGAAAACTTGTATTAGAAATTTTGTATGCAAACTTTAAGAAATTGGTGGAATTATTTAGGTATGTCATAAACTAATCAAATTTCTCCTTTCCTGCTCTCCAAAAAATTACTATATCATCCAGAAATCTGCAATATAGTGTCCAGCAGGCTTTAAACTTGGTATTGAGTATATATTTTCCCTCCCATTTAGCCAAGACCAGGTTGACATAAGTTGGGGCACAAGCTGCTCCCATGACTACCCCTTGAGTTTGCTGAAAGAATTCCCCATTGACATATAAAAAAATATTTTTCAGGATCAGATCCATTAACCAGACACTTGCTAGTTTTTTGTTCTGTGTTAGTCTCTGGTCCTCATAGACTATTTCTTCAAACATCTCCATTCCACTATTATAAGGTATGGATGAAAATAAGTCTACAATATCTATGGTAATAAATAATAAATTCTCATGATATAAATCATTGGAAATTTCTTTCAAAAGATCCCAAGAGTGCTTTAATATAGATTTTCTACCTACCCATACCTCTTTTAATTTTGTGTCTACATATTTAGCCAAAGGGTGGGACTTAGACCCATCTGCCGATACAATAGGTCTAAGGGGTGGATCACTTTCACTTTTGTGTATCTTAGGAATTCCAAAAATTGTAGGAATTCTTGTTTTTTTCCATTTTTAGATACATATATGTGTTATAATTTATAAGGTCATCTTGTAACATATCCCTTAGTCCTATGTCAATTTTATTATAAGCTATATCTACCTCATTTTTTTGATACACTAGAGTATCTGAAGTCATCACGCAGTATCATGTTCATTTTACTTTCATAATATATATTGTCCATAATAACCACCCCTCCCCCTTTATCTGGTTTCATCCCTCTAATATTAGTATCACCTTTCATTCTGTCCAATAATTTTCTTTCCTTGTTACTTAAATTAGCCTTATATTTAATATCCATCTGCTCTTTCCTTGCCTCTTTTTCCATTATTTTTTCCAGATTTTTTAACTTCAGGTGTAATGGGGGGTTGTAACTACTTTTATGTTTTGATTCTTGGTTTCTAGTTATTTTTTCTGTAGGGAACATGATACTCAGGTTGACTTTCCTTACAAACAATTTGATGTCAAGTAATGTTTTTGTTACATCTCCTTTTTTATATGGAATGAATTTTAAACCCTTAGAAAGCAGCTCAAAATGTTCTCTCTATTTCAATATCACTAAAATTGTAAATGGAAAAGTTGTTATACGTATTTTTAATGCCATTCACTCCAACCTCATTACTATAACGTGGTGGGATGGGTACTAGTTAAAATCTCCCCCTCCCCCTCCTCCCCTCCTCAATTGAAAATTTGACTGTTTAAAACCCTGCTTATTCATCAGCCTTTCTGATCAAGTCCAAGGTGGAAAGGCTTGATCATACTCTTGTTCCTCTTCTTCCTGATGGTATTCTTCATTTCCACCATTCTCAGGGTTAATTCCTTCCAAATTCTGACTATTTCCATTAGTTTTTCTTAAAATGTCCATTTGAGGTTTGGGGTAACTAGTAATAGTATCATATTCCTTAAGGTCTCTTTCTATTCTTTTCAATTTTCTATCCACCAAATCCCCACATTTGTTGCCAATTTCTTTTCTTATGTTAAAATACTTTTCTTTCTTTTCCTTAATGGTAAAAATCATATCATCCTCTATACACTGGTCTAGTTCTTCTATATCTTTTTGTATTACTACCTGCAACCTTATATTTTCTCTAATAATAAGTCTTAACACATCTAAGCCACACTTATTGAAAACCTCAATAAGTTCCTTATGAAATACAAAACCAATCACCACATTATTAGGGAACTTATAAACACGTAGTCCCTTTGGAACTATTTCCCTAGATATACATTATTTTAAATATTCATTTTCAATATCCAGTGTCCTGTATTTAAACATTAACTTGGCCAGTTTATCCAACTATATACGATATGAATTATTAATGGCCGGTTGTTTAATGCCATTACCATCTAACTTGAAAACGTACTTAGTCCGTAGCCATTCATTTGTGTCTTTAGTGTTAAAAGCTTGAACAGTACCTGCCACCATTTGAGTAGCAAATGGTGATTTTTGACCCGGATCAATACTTGGGCAGTCATTAGAGTGAGGTCCTGAGCCATTTGTTCTAAAAATATTTGGTGTGGATACAGGATTGAAGGTTCCTCCGTTAGCTTCAGTTGGGTCACTGGCACCATTTAAAACACCAATAAGCTCCCTTTGCTTTGTATTTCCATGGCCTCTCTGTTCTCCAAACCCTTCGGTTCCCAGGGATCAATGATTGGCCAGGTTGCCGTAAAACCCCACCAACGATTGGCTAAGCGGGGTTAGTAAGTCAATCAATTCTGTAAGTTGGCCAATCAACATACGAGATTGGCCTACCTCGTCCTGCCCTTTTAAGTCAGGCAGGTTTTGCTTCTCCATCTCCATTCCACAAAGGAAACCAATAAATAGAAAAAGGTGGAACTGCAACAAAAACACTTGTAAATCCAAAAAAGAATGTGCAATACATGGAGCGAAAACCAGTCGAGGTATATTCGAATGTTTTATTAAATCCACACAAACGAACACAAACACATTTATTACATGAATGCCTTAACACCACTTACATGCATTTTTGTCTTATTACTATAGACTTCATCAGATAACCAGTGAATACATCTGTTACCAATATTTATACTAAATTTCATTACCAAAAACCAAAGGGATTAAATAATCCGTATTTAAAATCACCAATAGGTTTGCATTTAAACCAGATGCAGAATTCAGTGTCATTATACCATTTAAAACTTTCATCCTAAAATCCTCAGATATTGAAAACATTTATTTATTTTATTTATTTCAGTTTGATTACTGGGGAAGTCCACTGGGCCAAGAAGAACCCATTTTCAGTGGAGGCCCGGGGAGAAAAGCTCCAAAGGCAGTACAACCAAGGAATATAATGCATGAGAAGAATACAAAAGAATGTCCACACAGCAAGAATACATAGTAAGATCACTGCAAACGCAAATTTACAATAGAATGTACACACAGCAAAAAATACAGAGAAGAACACAGCAAATGCTAAAAAAAAAAAAAAAACAATTTTTTTTTTGTGAACAAAATTTGCAAAATTTTCAATGTTTTCATCCTTACAGTGAAGTTAGAGTCAGCTAGAAGTATTTAGCTAGAATTAGAGTGCATAAGGTGCAAGAGTACAGGAGCTTAGTTTACGGGAACCTTGGAATTACATAGGGTGAAAGCAAGAACATTTCCATTTTGAAGATAGGTGTAAGAAAAGTTGGGTTTTAAAGTATTCTGTGTTATGTATGGTTCTACGAGAAGGAGGGAGAGAGTTCCATTTCCTACCTAGAGAGAAGGATAGTAGTTTCTGGCCAGCGGGATGTTTAGGTCTGGGGATGGAGATTAGATTTTGGTGTTCGGATCTTAATGATCGGTTGGGAATGTAAGGGGGAAGGATGTTGGATAGAGCAGGGCATTTTTCTGGGTAGAATATTAATTTATGAGTGGTTGTTAGTTGGAGATAGTCAAGGTGGTTTGGGAGTTCTAGCCAGTTTAGAGATTGAAGGGAGAGGCAGTGGTGGGTTGAGTTTTTGGATTTAGTGGCAAATTTGCAGATTTTATTATAGCAAGCTTCAAGTTTGGAGGAGAGGGAGGCAGACAGATTAGTTAGGAGAGGGGCTCCATAAAGTAGAGAGGGAAGGAGGTAGGAAGTAGCTAAGGTTTGCCTAGAGGATTTTGTAAGAAATAGATTATTCCTGTAGAGCATACCTAACTTTTGGTGTTTTTTTTTACGTTTTGTTGAATGTGGAGGTCGAATTTAAGGCGTTCGTCAATGGTTATGCCAAGGAGTTTAGCGTAGGGTACCACTTCTATAGGGGTGTTGGTTTGGCTGAGGATGTTGAAAGAGTTTTTGTCAAAGGAGGAAGACTTGGTAGGGAGGAAAATTAGTATTTTGGATTTACTGGAGTTGAGGGAGAGATGGTTTTGGTGCATCCAGTTTTTTGTAGTGGAAAAAGCTGTTTGTGTTTTGGAGAGAAGTTCAAAATAATTGGGAGCGGCACAGACTAAGGTAGAGTCATCAGTGTAGTGGATGACTGTTGAGTCAGGGAGAGCAGTGTAAAGGTTGTTTATGAAGATGTTGAAAAGTATGGGACCGAGGATGGATCCCTGAGGAATGCCGGTAGGAGTAGGTAAGAAGGGGGAGGTAGAGTTTTTCCATCTGCCAGCCTGAGATCTGTCAGAGAGGTAACTGGAGAACCAGGAAAAAGTATTAGTGGAAATATTGAGGTTGGAGAGGTGGTAGAGAAGGTGAGTATGGGAGATGGTGTCAAAGTCTTTAGATAGGTCTAGCAGAACAGTGGATACAAGAAGTCCAGAATCTCTGGCTTGATTAACTGTTTCTAAGAAGGAAAGTAGGGCAGTTATGGTGCTGTGGCCTGGACAGAAACCGTGTTGGGTGGGTGTAAGTAACTGATTCTCTGTTAAGTAGGGTAAAAGTTGGTGGTGGACACATTTCTCTAGAATTTTTGATATTGGAGAGAGAAGGGCTATAGGGTGAAAGTTAGAAATGGAGTTGTTTTTACCTCCTTTATGAAGTGGTAGAATGTATGCTGAACGCCAGAGTTTGGAAATGTATGACTCTTGTAAGGATCGGTTAATCAGGATACTAATTGGTAGAGCAATTCCTTCGGCTGCACATTTGAGGAAGGAGGGGGGAAGGTGTCAGGGGCATTGGAGCAGGGTTTTAGTTTGGTTAGGAGCTTCTTTATGAATGTAGTGGAAACTGGTTTGAGTTGAAATATAGAGTGACAGTCATTAGAAGAGTTTAGGAAGTTGGAAGGGTTGTTGTTAGGGAATGTTTTGGTTAGTTTGGCTATAGAATCAGTAAAGAAAGTGTTGAAGAGAGAGCTCAGTTCATTGTCAGTTAAACTAGGGTCAGGGCAGGGGTTATTTCGAGATCCAGGATGGAGAAGAGAGTTGACAGACTTCCAGAATTGTTTTTGGGTTGTTAGGATTAGTAGACTGAAGTTTGTTGTAATAGCTTTTCTTGTCCCAGGTGATTAGTTTTTTTTACTTGGTTGCAGAGTTGGGTATATTGGAGCAAGGCAGAAGACTGTTTACTTTTCTGATAAAGCTTCCAACATTTGTCTCTGAGCTGCATGGCATGTTTGGTCTCTTTGGTCAGCCAAGGAGCAGAATTGGTTTTGAATTGTTTGTTTCTAAGGGGGGCTAGGGAGTTAAGGGTGTTTAGGAAGATGAAGTTAAAGTGTTCTATGGCATTGTCAAGGGAGAGAGTGTAAAGGATTTGCCAGTTGATTTGTTTGAATATGTTAGAGAAAATTGTGGGGTTGAAGTTGTTGAGGTTATGAGTTTGGATGTAATGATGTTGGCATAGAGAGGTGTTAGCTGAGCGGTGAATGAAGGCAGGGAGATGGTCACTAAAGGAGTCAAGGATAGTTCCTGATAGAGAGATTTTGTTTGGATGGGAGACTAAAATCCAATCTATGATGGATCCTGGGGGGTGGTTTTTGTTAGGCCTGGTTGTAGAATGGATTACTTGGGAGAAGTTGAAAAGGTTGATAGCTAGGGAGGGGGAAGGTGTGTTGATTTTGTTCCAATCAATATTGACATCACCTAGAATAAATGTTTCATATTTTATTTCAGATGAGGCCCAGTGGAGAATATTCTCCAGGGTAGAGATATTGTCGCCTGGGGAGATGTATAAAGAAATGAAGCAGATATTTTTATGTTTATTGAGTTGGAGCAGACAAGCAGTTATTTCAGTATTTTTGAATAGAGGGGTTGGGATTTGTAGGGGGATTATGGAGAGAAGGTTAGAATAGATTAGGGCAGAGCCTCCACCTTTTTTGTTTATTCGGTCACTCCTGAGGATGTTGAAACCTGGAGGTAATATTTCAGAATCAGAGATATGGGGTTTTAGCCAGGTTTCAGAGACGGCTAAGATGTCAGGTTGGTTGTGATTAATCCAGGTGTGAACATGGTGAATTTTGTTGTTAAGGCTCTGGACATTGATAGTAAAGACCTTAAGGATGCTAGAAGAGGAATGAGGAGAAGGAGTAGTAGGAGGGAGAGACGTATTTGAAGTGGGGGAGGAGGGGGAAGGAAGGAAGGAGTTGGTTGTAATGAGGCTGGGGCCAGGGTTAGGGTGAATGTCTCCAGATAAGGCAAGGATATTATGAGAGGTAACTTTAAGTGTTTTAAGTTTGGAGAGTAGGAGGTTATATGGGGTTGGTGGGAATGTAAGAGATAGGCTTTTTGTAGAGGAGGAGAGTACTTTGGGATGGAAGAGGTGTAGTAGGTGTATTTGGATAAGGGAGGGGGAAATGGAGTGGAAGTGAGTGAGTAGAGGAGGTAATGGGTGGGAGAAAGTGATAGTAGTTGTAGTAGGCAGGAATGGGTGAGTTATTGAACAGTAAGACATAGCGTGATGGAGAGGAATGAGAAAGATGAGGAGAGAGAAGGGGAATCTAAGGGAAAAGAGAATTTGGGAGTACGTGTTTGAATGGGTGGGGTAAGGGATGGAGAAAATAAGATGGTAGAAGAGAGTGTTTTTGGAGAGATTGTGAAGGAGTGGAATGAGGATATAAAGTAGGAGAGGGTAGGGTAAGGGTAGTGAGAAGTGGGAGGGGTAAGAGAGTTTGGAGAAATAAGAGGAGGTTTAAGAGTGGTTAATTGATGTAGGAATTGATGGAGGAGGGAAAGACTGTGATTGGTTGAAACAAATGGAGGGTGGAGTTGGTGAGGTATAAATGTGGAGGTGTTGGTGGCGGGTGGGAATTGGGGGCAGGGTAGGGGAGCGGAGTGAGCCCATAGGGCGAACGGAGCAGGAAGAGCCAGAGGAGGAGAAAAGTGCGGGAGACAATCAGTAAAGAGTGAGTATTCATAAGGTAAGTTTAACAAGTTTATCAGAGATGTGAGGATAGGGAAGGCAAGTGGAGGAGTGGAGGAAGGGTAGTGAGAGGAGCAGAGAAGAGGAGTTAGAGGGTAGAATGCAAAGGAGAAAGACAGAGGGGGAAGGAAGAGACTTCAGAAAGGGAGTAGAGAAGGGCTGAGTAAAGGAAAAGAAGGCTGAGAGTTCTGGACAGTAGAGAGGGAGAGAGCAGAGGACTGGAGGTAGAGGGCTATAGTAGGGGAGATAAGGAAGGAGAGGGAAAAGTAGAGGGAACAGTAAGAGGTAGTGGAGCGCTACCTAGTGGTCAGTCAGACTGGAGTAGTTGAGACCCCAAGAGGAGAATCAGGAAGGGAGCTAATGAGGTTCAGGAAGATGGTAAGAAGTGCAGGGAGAACTGAAACAGCAGAGAATGGGGTAGAGAGTATGGGGAAAACTAGGAGTGCAAGCAGTAAGGTAGAGGGGGTAGTGGCTGCTGGCTAGTCTGGCAGGGAAGCGTACTGCGACCTAGTAGTAGTATCAACTAATTAATAGTACAGAGTTACAACAGTACACATACTTTCTTGGAAGCTTATGGTAGAAGGACTCAAGGAACAGGAGGCCTTATAGTTTCAGGTTAATAGTTCGTTGGAGTTGGTTCTTGGTCAGAGAGTTCAGGAGGGTATTTTCAGCAGGTTAGGGCAGGGTGGGCAAGGGCCCAAGCTAGAATGGCAAACAGATCATAACATAACAAACTAGGAGTGCAAGCAGTAAGGTAGAGGGGATAGTGGCTGCTGGCTAGTCTGGCAGGGAAGCGTACTGCGACCTAGTAGTAGTATCAACTAATTAATAGTACAGAGTTACAACAGTACACATACTTTCTTGGAACCTTATGGTAGAAGGACTCAAGGAACAGGAGGCCTTATAGTTTCAGGTTAATAGTTCGTTGGAGTTGGTTCTTGGTCAGAGAGTTCAGGAGGGTATTTTCAGCAGGTTAGGGCAGGGTGGGCAGGGGCCCAAGCTAGAATGGCAAACAGATCATAACATAACATAACATATAGAACCACAAAAATCAAATTTTATGTATAAACCATTATTACACAATATTTAAAAGTTAAAAAATATTAAAAATATATATAAAAACAATGCTTTTATCCTTTCCACTTACTTATACAATATAAATACATATAAAACATGGGCATACACCATCATCTGGTGGCAATTTCATTTAATTATATTCCTACATATTCAAAGTTTTGCTGATCTCCATTTTAATAGAGGCAATATTGAAACATAATCGTTTAACCCAGGGGAATTTCCTGCCTCAAGAGTTACTTGCTGCCGTAACTCCCTAAATTCGATCTTTTCTTCCCATGGACCTCCCCAATATAATTTTTAACTTGTTCCAGTACCAATAAAGACAATTTTGATTTTGTACATAACTTCGAGTGTTTAAACAGGGCATTAGTATCTTTACCCACTGTAATCTCATAAATATGTTTGTAAATCCTTCTTTTCAACATTCTCTCTGTCTTCCCTACATAGAAGGAATTACAAACTGAACAGATGGCATGATAAACTATTCCCTTTGATTCACAATTATAGTAATCAGAGCTAATAATCCATTTTTTCCTACTTTCTAAATAATATTTGCCCCTATTCATGATATATGTGCATTGTGCACAATGTCCACATTTGTTTAAGGCATTATATTCCAAAATCATAGCTTGCTGATAATCATCTCTAATACTTTCTTTGTTTTCATCCCCTCCATTATTCTGCTCCCTATATTTTTGGATAGGTTTAAATCTATGTATTCTCCCCTTTACCACCTCCTCTCTGATATCTCTAATAAACTTCAAGGGGTAGCCTCTATAAGCATTTTTTCCAATAGATCACATTCCACTGAAAAATCAGTGTCCGAACTGGTCATACAGCACCCCCTCACAAACTGTCCCTTGACAATATTTTTCTTACAGTTTAGGGGGTGTGCACTTTTATAGTGCAGGAAGGAATCGCAGAAAGTAGCTTTTCTGTATATTTTTGTTTCAAACTTTTTGTCCAACTTATATATTTCCAAATCCAAATATTGCAAACTTGTATTAGAAATTTTGTATGCAAACTTTAAGAAATTAGTGGAATTATTTAGGTATGTCATAAACTCATCAAATTTCTCCTTTCCTGCTGTCCAAAAAATTACTATATCATCCAAAAGTCTAAAATATAGTGTCCAGCAGGCTTTAAATTCGGTATTGAGAATAGATTTTTCCTCCCATTTAGCCAAGACCAGGTTGGAGTAAGTTGGGCCACAAGCTGCTCCCATGGCTACCCCTTGAGTTTGCTGAAAGAATTCCCTATTGAAATATCAAATTTTTTTTTCAGGATCAGATCCATTAACCAGACACTTACTAGTTTTTCGTTCTGTGTTAGTCTATGGTGTTCATAGACTATTTCCTCAAACATCTCCATTCCACTATTATATGATATGGATGAAAAACGTCTACAATATCTATGGTAATAAATAATAAAGTCTCATGATATAAATCATTGGAAATTACTTTCAAAAGATCCCAAGAGTCCTTTAATATAGATTTTCTTCCTACCCATACCCCTTTTAATTTTGTGTCTACATATTTAGCCAAAGGGTGGGTCTTAGACCCATCTGCCGATACAATAGGTCTAAGGGGTGGATCACTTTCACTTTTGTGTATCTTAGCAATTCCAAAAATTTTAGGAATTCTTGTTTTTTCCATTTTTAGATACATATATGTGTTATAATTTATAAGGTCGTCTTGTAACATATCCCTTAGTCCTATGTCAATTTTATTATAAGCTATATTTACCTCATTTTTTTGATACACTAGAGTATCTCAAGTCATCCCGCAGTATCATGTTCATTTTACTTTCATAATATGTATTTTCAATAATAACCACCCCTCCCCCTTTATCTGGATTCATCACTCTAATATTAGTATTTCCTTTCATTTCATCCAATAATTTTCTTTCCTTATTACTTAAATTAGCCTTATATTTAATATTCATCTGCTTTTTCCTAACCTCTTTTTCCATGACTTTTTCCAGACTTTTTAACTGTGGGTGTAGTGAGGGGTTGTAACTACTTTTATGTTTTATTTCTTGGTTTCTATTTATTTTTTCTGCGGGGAACATGATACACAGGTTGACTTTCTTTATAAACAATTTGATGTCAAGTAATGTTTTTGTTACATCTCCTTTTTTATATGGAATGAATTTTAAACCCTTAGAAAGCAGCTCAAAATTTCTATTTGATCAACTTGTTTCTTTGAATGTTTTATCTTAATAAAAGAATTTGCCTCTTTAGATTTAAAAAGCTTTCTGAAATTATTCCATTTTTTACATCTGTGGCATTGCTGACCAAAATCTAAGCACTTCTTTTGTTTAGGTTCATGATTTCCACCACAATTATGACAGCTGACTATGCGGTTTACCATGAGTTTTAATAAATCACCCTTCAGTTTTGCTGCGTGTGCCCTGGGTTTTACTGAAGCTGCCTTGAGTCTCATTGTTTAACGAAACCCTTTGGCTTATATCTCTTAACCCCGTGCTGCATACTATCAACAATCGTACTGGAAGATGCTGCAAGCATGCTTTTCTCATTCATAAGCATGTTTGTGTGCTGCTCTGTAAGCTCATATATTTGACAAATCTCTATGGCTTTGCTTAAAGATAAATCACCATCTTGAAGCAAAATCTTTCTCACTGCATCATTATTAACAGCAGACACAAGCCTGTCTTTTATCAGGTCATCTCTCAAATCACCAAATCTGCACATTTTTGCCTTCTTTCTCAAGTCAGTTATATATGCTGCAAATGTTTCACTAGGCTTTTGATCACTTGGGTAAAATATCTGCCTTTCCATTCTAGTATCTGATTGAAGGTTGCACATTTCTCTAAATTTACGTTTTAAGCACTCAGGGTCCTCCTGCAGTTCTGCCTGTACCACAATTTGGTTGTTCTCCCCTCCTCTGCATAAATAGAAGGTACATACACAAATGAACATTGTGTCTTAATGGCTTCTGAATCAGCTAAATTGAGCAGAATAAATACTTTTGTACATGCATCTTTATCAGAGAAAGCAGCCAGTATGAAAATATCATTTTCTTGCTCAAACACTCTCCAATTTTCAGCAATATTGTTATCAAACACAAGCAGACCAGGTATGCAAAATTCCTCTGTCATGCCAAATAAGTTTCAAACACACACCAGGTACCTGTAATAATATTCAACTGCACAGCAGACTCTTTGAAAATAACTGTACTCTTTGAAAAGACTGTGCTTAATACTGTACACACTGCCAACAGTTTGCACACTTTTGACACTTTGAATAGCTTTAGTTAATGTGAATAAGTAGCACACTGCAAGAAAAAAGGTTGTTTTCTCTTTTTTGAAAATTTTATGCAATTCAGATATTGTTTCAAACATTTTCACAATTATTTTGAGTACTTTTATCAATATGTCGCAGTTTCGAACATTTAGTTTATTCAGTAATTCATTTTGAATGTTTTCAGTAATTTGTTTCATATTTATCGAGTAAAAAAATATTTAAATGAGTTTAAGTACCTGGAAATATTTTTGATCAGTTTGTAAGTCATTTGCAAGTTGTTTGAGCCACTCCTGTATATTCCACCATTACTGACTGTTTTCACTTCTGAGACCATATCGCTCGTCTTGTGTATTCAGATAAGTTGATGAAGCTCGGGTGTTCTTTTAAGATGTTTATTACACCCAAACACATCAGGATGCATGACTGGAACATAAACTAACTGACTGCTATGCACATTCATGTTTTCACTTTGGCTTATCACACAAAATACCACTCTGCTTGCACATGCTCAGTACTTATATGCTCATGAACTACAGTGGCTTTAGAGATACAATCAACAAAGTCCGAGTGGGAGATTGTGTCAAATGCCTTGGCAAGATCAATGTAGGCAGTATGAACCATTTTGCTCTCATCCATTACTTTGGTGAAGTTCTCGAAGAAGTTCATCAGGATGAGTAGGAATAACTTGCCCTTGATGAAACCAAAGTAGGGTGGCTCCAGTGTCTGGAGGTTTTCTTTGTCATTATTGATCATTTACATGATGATTCTTTCCATGGCTTTTCATATGAGACTAGTGAAACTCATGGGTCTGTAGTTTCTAGCATCTATAGATGGCACACCTTTGTGTAGAGTGATGACTGTTGTTCTTCATTCATGAGGCACACAGCCTTTTTGGAAACTACAGTTAAAAAGCAATTCTGGAAGGCCTGGTAGATCATGTTTCATGCCATTTAGAAGGCATACTGGGATATTGTCTGTGCCCATTGATGCAGTGTTCTTGGCCTTAGAGAGAGCATTAAGGACCTGTTTCTTAGTGATAACAAGTGCAGTTATATTTGATGGTATTTCTTGAGGGAAGATTAATGGGGAGCAGGGGGTGAAGCTGGAGTTGAATTTGTTGGCCAGAAGGCTTGCTCTATCTTCTGACTCAGTATAGGTGTCTCCATTTACAATGAGGTCTGCATACAATTGTGTATTGCCTTTGAGGTTGTGGACATAGCTAAAGAATGCCTTGTGGTTTTTCTTGGCCTCAGAGGCCAAATGTACCTCAAAATTGATTTTGGTAGACTTTAATTTGTCCTCTGAGTTGTTTGTTTAGCTTGACGAAAATGCCTTTGTCCTTGTGGATGCTGCACTTCCTATTTTTTCCATGATTTTCTTCCTTCTGTTATACAGCCTATTGATATTGTGATTCCACCAGGATGGCTTGTTTCTTGAGTTAGTTCTGTACTTCTTCCTGGTGGGTACAGCTGCCTCTATGCAAGTATTAATGTGCTTGTATAGGGTTTCTGTAAACAGTTCTGCATACACAGCAGCATTTTCAGGGTTTATAGGGGCTTGAAGTTTTGGGCGGCCATGGTGGTGCTGTGGTTAGTGTTGTTGTCTCACAGCAAGAGGTTCTCCGGTTTGATCCTCAGCTGGGGTGCCTTCTGTGTGGAGTCTGTATGTTCTCCCTGTAGTCGTGTGGGTTTCCTCTGGGTGCTCTGGTTTCATCCCAAAGACATGATGTAGGTGGATGGTACACTCTAAATTGGTCCTAGGTGTGAATGCGTACAAGTATGTAACTTCTGTGGAAGGTAGGGCACCAGGATGGCAACTCGACACCGTAAAACTTCACTGCCAATCATGAGCAGACAAGTGCTCTGCTGTGGTGACCCCTAACTGGGATAAGCCGGAAGAAGATAGGGGCTTAATATTTTGCCAGGTTATCTCAGAGTTTATGAGGGGCTTGATATTTTGCCAGGTTAGTATATATTTTTCAAGGTTACATACAGATTTTAACATTTTTGAACATTGACTGAAAGACATGAGAGGCAAACTTGCAACTGTAATGCATATTCACACTCTAACCTTACCTGCTTAGCTAATCCATCATACCTTATCTTCTGAGTTATTCCATTCCCCACACACTGACTTTAGCTACAGCACAATATGGGGCAAGAATCCCCACCTCTACAACTTACAGGCAATGAAGTATATGTCGACAAGTCATAATTTCATCTGCTAGTGTGCAACCTCATTGCTTTGACAGGGTTTAATTCCCTGGCATTGCAGGAAATTGTATTCATCCCATTCCCAATAGTTAAGTTGAAAAAATGTTCTACTCTTCCATGCCTGAAGTAAATTCTACAAAGGGCTATGGCAGTAAGCCAGATGATACTACAATACAATGGCTACTACCAAATCCAAAACTGGGAACGTTCTTGACACTGCTGACTGAAAAAAAAGGAAACAAAACAGTAGTCAAAGAGGTAACAGTGCTCAAATCTGTTAGAAGACATCCATTAGCATGGTTTACCATCACCTTAACTAGAGTAAAAAAATAATATTCTTTGACTTTTGAACGGGGTATTGTGAACAAGCATTCATTAACACTGAATGTTGGCTTGCAGAGCAATGGCAATATTTTGTTAGCATATTAATGAAGCAAAGAATGCCGCAGTGGTACGGCGGTAGCATTGTTACCTCACAGCAAGAGGTTCTCCCGTTCGATTCTTGGCTGGGCTTGGGAGTGCCTTCTGTGTGGAGTCTGAATGTCCTCCCTGCGGTTGGGTAGTGTTCGAAAGACATATGTGCATAAATGGGCATGCCTTCGTTGAAGGTTGGGCATCGAGCTGACACCTTGGCGTTTCGTAAAAATCTACTGCCAATCATTAGCAGACCAGAGCTCCACTGTGGCGACCCCTTACCGGGAAAATCCAAAAGACAAACAACAACATTAATGAAGCAAAGAATAGGATGTATTAACTTATATCGGCTACTAGTGATACTGTGTTTGATTTGAAAAATGAAGGGTAGAGCCATATAAGACTCAATAACATTTCCCAACTTGCCAAATATCTCAATAAGTTGTTGATGGAGATCATCTCTGGATAATGCATACAATCTTCTTATTGCTGGCAGGAAGAGGAAAATGAGTGAACCTAAATGAGAAATATTAGCATTCCTTTATAAATAGGTACAATAAATAAAGAAAGAAAATATTCAGTCAAAATGGAAATTTTAAATTTTTTGTGATGCAAAATGGGGTAAAGAAAGTCAGATGAAAGGAAAGTAATAAAATGAATGCATTGGGAAGCAACTGATGGAGGAAAGAGAGGGCTGCTCACTCATAGTTTTGCTAAATATTCATAAAGGAACAGAAATTAACTTTGTCAAAAAATAAATATGAAACATGAAACAGAAATGTCCTGGAAAATAGGTGGATTCAATTGTTTTCACAGAATTGTTCCCTAAAAATTCCAAATTAAAGCTACAAATGAAATTGGATTTTTATGGGCATAACATCTAGATGTCATCTGGATGATTAGCAAACAATACAGACACTGCATACATGTTACCAGCTGTAAGATTATGCTCAACAGGGTTTTAAGGTTGAAAGCAATTTTGTTACAAATATGTAACATAAATAAGGTATAAAATAAAGCTTGCTTAATTGCAGAAACAGAGTTTAGTAATATGTGATCAGCATCCATACTAAATGATCTTGGCTTGGAAAATAAGGAATCTGCTGAATGGACATTATTTCCTTACAAACAGGATATATGCAAGAGCAAAAATGCAAAATCTGCTTTTAAAGAACACTGTGACAATCTGTTTTCTTAAAAACATGTTTTTCTGCATATAAAAATAATGGACACAATATGTTTCCTTAAACAACAGGACATGTTTCTGCATGCAAAAATAATGGACACAATATGTTTCCTTAAACAACAGGACATATCTGCACAAGAACAGATGTTCTTATACAAAAGACAAAAAACAGGATGTTCACACTGTCAGAAAAGCTGAAAAATAATATTATTAAGTCAGCAGTTTGCATCAGCATCTGCAACAATCAGTATTGTTTCTACAGGATGAGCAATTCTCCAAAATAGAATACCAAGAGGAAATGTATATGTATGTGCATGACTAAAATTGTATATAAAGATCTGTATTAATCCAGTTATGTTAGGGGTATTGGTAGAGACACATTTGTCTTCAGGTAAATGTTATATCTCTCACGTCATCTGTACTATATGAGAAGCAAAGTGGAACAGTACTTTAAGCTGCAAAGTTAGCCCGTTTGGTTTATTATAAAAGTTATCGGTTACTGCTCTTAAAGACAGGTGCTGCAAAGTATATTTTCTCATCAGTGTATATTCTGCAAGTTTCTCTATGCAACAGACTGTGAATGCAACTATAACTAGACTTTGATTTCAGCAGAACCCAGCCAGCAAGACTGAGTGTCTTAAGAAGACTTCAAATCCATCACAGTAAGCAGCACCATATAATTTTTCACCAGCCTCCATGTGGTGCTCAGATTGATTACTTCTAGAAAGAAGTACATCTACAACATGACATGCAACTTCCTATAACTAGGTATTAGCATATTTAAATATGTATGTTACAACTACATCCCTTTTTTCTAGTTACAGATTATATTTTTATGCATATTCTATGAGGTGGCATCTATTACATTGATTATTTAAAAAAATATTTTTAATTCTATGTCTAAGAATGTTGTGCATTATGCCATAGTATAGAGTGGTAAAGCCCTAACTGCAGCCCACATAATTTGAGTTTGATTAGTTACGTAAGCATCTGAGGACTTGACTGGGAGACACTGGAGTGCCCATTCTAGAAAAGCCATGTATTTGACTAGGTGTTCTCTATTGGCAGGTATAGCCCATAGAGGACAGTAGCCCTCAGATATAACAGATGAAAGCAGGGGCATGGAGAAAAGGGTAGGTCATTGCAACCACCCACAGCAGCAAGAATATGTGGTCATGGGAATCCTTAATAATCATCATTGGCTTTGACTCTGGCAGATCAAATCTGAGGGAGACAGGGGGGGGGTAGACCTCATGATGAATGGGGCACCAAGATGAACTGATAGTTGGCTGCATAGAAAGGGGGTAGAAAAAGAAGGTTGTTGGTTTTTCACAACAATAGCATATCTTTTGTAGACATTGCAAAGTTTCAATAATGTAACTTTTCAAGCCTTACTGTCTAGCTGAGCCTTTAAACTGCCCAGATACTTGGCTAGCATCCAAATCTTCAAAACTGGATTTTTTCATAGAACAGTTCTCTCTCTGGACATGTGTACTTCTATGTGAGACAATTCTTCCTGCACTATGACTTTTCAATGAGACATAGCCAATGGACCATCTGTTTGCAACTAGCGCTATCTCACAATTCTCATCATCCCTATTATCTTCCAACAGTACTGGTAGTGACAACTCTGGGCTGCTCTTGAAACAAAAACTTTGACACATTTATCTCTCACATGTTTATTCATTTATTTAGTATTTAATAACTAGGTATGTGGTCTTGTCTGAAGACCCATTTCAGCCATGATCTAAAAGTATAGAAACTAAAAGCGAACAACAAGAAAAATCAAGAAGTATACAATATATGAGAACACATGCAAAATTAAATGTTTCTAAAGGGTCTTGGAACAAACATATTCGTATTGCAGATCTTTATGGTTATTACAGTGTCTTTTGTAGAAACATTGCAGAGATAAATTTGACAGTAAAACAAAAGTTGTTTACAACATTTACAGTATATACATAAAGTCCATATTGAATTTCAGTATTTCAGGAAATAAGTGTGAAGTCTGCCAGCCTAGCTTGATCGAATTTTGTAAATAAGTCTATGTCATTTGTAAATATTAATATAGTCCACAGGCTTGTTTTTAAAAATGTAAGAAAACTATACGATCTGCTGAACGTCAAAAATGTAACCACAGTGCACTCTGCTGGAAGAAAGCTGTTAAGTAAAGAATTACAACTGTGTTTGATCTCAAGTCAAATACAGGATGTCTGGGCCATGCAATTATTTCTAGTGTGTTAATTTAATAGATAATTACTAAGGTTTTACATGTAAAAGTGTATTTTATTGCTGTGGCTTCCTGGCCAGGTATAGCTTACAAAGAAATGTAAATGCTGAGTTTCTGTTAGCCTGGGAACTAAGAGAGAAGTGATAAAAGTGATGTAATGTGAAATGACTCAGCAATACTGTGTATCCTCAATTTAAGACTATCAGAGAGAAAGATGGAGCGTTTTGGATTTTGTCTGAAGCTGACAACTCACCAGCACTTTGCCTTGTAAGCAAAGTTATTTTGGACATCGTTTCTCTTAGAGTTAGATATGAATTTAGCCAGATTAGTCTAGCTGTTTTCTACATTTATGTTGGACTATCCTACAATATTGTTTTACAGTTCCTGTGTTTTCTGAACTCTTGATTAATACTGTGCTGAACTGATGAGATTTGTCTAGTGTTTTTAGTATTTATTATTAAATATGTTAAACTGTTCAACTGTGGCTGCTTTGTGTAGAGATAATTTAAGCTCCAGAGTACTTGCATGTATTTGGTGATACTGTCCCAGCCACTCCAATAGTCTTGCTGCTCAGTCACACTTACTATTTGGATAACAGTAATATTGCACAATAATATTGGGCACCCTTTGGTAAGGGCCTTATTAGTAGCTGATAAAAAATGGTTGGTGGCAGTGATTTCTACTTTATCATCTGTAGAGAAGGGGGCATAGCTGGAGAACCTGTGACAGCCTTCCCCAGGAGTGTCTGTGTGTTTGTATATAAATCATATCTCAAAGTGTGTGTGTGTGTGTGTGTGTGTGTGTGTGTGTGTGTGTGTGTGTGTGTGTGTGTGTGTGTGTGTGTGTGTGTGTGTGTGTGTGTGTGTGTGTGTGTGTGTGTGTGTGTGTGTGTGTGTGTGAGCTATGTGGGCAGGGACATGAAGCACTGGTTGGACAGAGAGGGTGCTGGAGGATTTGGATTGACCACTTGGCTGAGATCTGGACCCTATTGCTGTGCCAGTGAGGAGTCTTACTGGTGATCCGGTGAGAAAAGGAGAAACCACCACCAGACTGATTGTGATCTCTGTGTGGTCTTAAGGGAAATTGTACTTTACTGTGTGTATACTTGTTATCCCCCCCCCAGTGTGGACGCCCCTCACTGGTGCTAGTGGTGAGGATTGAGGATCCTTGATTACTGGGCCAGTGCATGGGTGTCACAACAAGTAGGAACATTTTTAGGATAACAAGTAGAAAAAGACTGTTATGCACTAATAAGCATGCTATTTGACAGCAAATGATGAGGATAACCATTGTTGTCAAAATACTTACACTCAGCTTTGTTGTGCAAGTGTTCAGAGAAGTAATTTTGAATGCAGTGAGATATACCAAGGCACTGATTCAGATAAGAGTCTATCCCATAATATTTGGCTTAGACAGGAGAAGGCACATTCTATAGTAGTTGTTTTACATGAAAGTCTGCTTAATTTGATCGCTTTCTGCTGGGTACTTCTTAGGGTGCAAACCCGGTCTGGGATGGGTAGTTTCTGTCTCAAAAGTATGCAATTGCAACTATTTAGTAGTTTGTAAACAAGAGTACCTTGGAGATAAGTTGACCCTTTGGTGACTGGAAGCCATTTTAGACATTGCAGGAGGTTACAATGGTGAGAACTCTTGCCAGCAATGAGAGCAAATCTGCAAAGTTTAAAAATAATAAAAAAAGTTTAAAATAATTAGTCTCGCAATTCTCATCATCCCTATTATCTTACGACAGTACAAGTAGTGACAACTCTGGGTTGCCCTTGAAACAAAAACTTTGACACATGTATCTCTCACATGTTTATTTATTTATTTAGTATTTGATAACTAGGTATGTGGTCTTGTCTGAAGATTTATTTCAGCCGTTACCTAAAAGTATAGAAACAAAAGCAAACAACAAGAAAAATCAAGAAGTATGCAATATATGAGAACCAATGCAAAATTAAATGTTTCTAAAGGGTCTTGGAACAAACATATTCTTGTTGCAGATCTTTATGGTTATTACAATGTCTTTTGTAGAAACATTGCAGAGATAAAATTAACAGTAAAACAAAAGTTGTTTACAACATTTACAGTATATACATAAAGTCCATTTTGAATTTCAGTATTTCAGGAAACAAGTGTGAAGGCTGCCAGCCTAGCTTGATAGAATTTTGCAAATACATCTATGTCATTTATAAATATTAATATAATCCACAGGTTTGTTTTTATAAATGTAAGAAACCTAAATCTAAGAAAACTATGCTATCTGCTGAACTTCAAAAATGTAACCACAGTGCACACTGCTGGAAGAAAGCTGTTAAGTAAAGAATTACAACAGTGTTTGATCTCAAGCTCAGATACATGCTGTCTGGGCCAGGAACTTCTTTCTATTGTCTTAATTTAATAGATAATTACTAAGGTTGTACATGTAAAAGTGTATTTTATTGCTGTGGCTTCCTGGCCAGGTGTAGCTTACAAAGAAATGTAAATGCTGAGGTTCTGTTAGCCTGGAAACTAAAGGAGAAGTGATAAAAGTGATGCAATGTGAAGTGACTCAACAGTACTGTGTATCCTCAATTTAAGACTTTTTCAGAAAGAAAGATTGAGCATTTTGGATTTTGTCTGAAGCTGACAACTCACCAGCACTTTGCCTTGTAATTAAATATATTTAGGACATAGTTTCTCTTAGAGTTAGATAGGAATTTAGCCAGATTAGTCTAGCTGTTTTCTACATTTATGTCAGACTATCCTACAATATTGTTTTAAAGTTCCTGTGATTTCTGAACTCTTGATTAGTACTGTGTTGAACTGATGAGATTTCTCTTGTGTTTTTATTATTTATTATTAAATATCTTTTAAACTTTTCAACTGTGGCTGCTTTGTGCAGAGATAATTTAAGCTCCAGAGTACTTGCATGCATTTGGTGATACTGTCCAAGCCACTCCAAAAGTCTTGCTGCTCTGTTACACTTACTATTTGGATAACAGTAATATTGCACAGTAAGATTGGACATCTTTTGGTAAGAGCCTTATTAGTAGCTGATAAATAGTGATAGGTGGCAGTGATTTCTACCTTACAATCTGGAGAGAAGGGGGCCTAGCTGGAAAACCTGTGCCAGCCTTCCCCAGGAGTGTCTGTGCATTTGTATATAAATCATACCTCAAAGTGTGTGTGTGTGTGTGGGTGTGTGTGTGTGTGTGTGTGTGTGTGTGTGTGTGTGTGTGTGTGTGTGTGTGTGTGTGTGTGTGTGTGTGTGTGTGTGTGTGTGTGTCAGCTATGTGGGCAGGGACATGAAGCACTGGTTGGACAGAGAGGGTGCTGCAGGTTTTGGATTGACCAGTAAGCTGAGATCTGGACCCTATAGCTGTGCCAGTGAGGAGTCTTACTGGAGATCCAGAGAGAAAGGTAGAAACCACCCCCAAACTGACTGTGATCTCTGTGTGCTTTTAAGGGAAATTGTACTTTACTGTGTGTGTACTTGTTATCCCCCCAGTGTTGACACCCCTTACTGGGCCAGTGCATGGGCATCACAAAAGTAGGAACATTTTTAGGATAACAAGTAGAAAAAGACTTAAGCATGCTATTTGACAGCAAATGGTGAGGTTAACCATTGCTGTCAAAACACTTACACTCAGTTTTGTTGTGCAAGTCTTCAGAGAAGTAGTTTTGAATGCAGTGAGAGATACCAAGGCACTAATTCAGATGAGAGTCTTTTCCATAATATTGGGCTTAGACAGGAGAAGGCACATTCTATAGTATTTGTTTTATATGGAAGTCTGCTTAATTTGATCACTTTCTGCTGGGTACTTCTTATGGTGTAAATCTGGTCTGGGATGGGTAGTTTCTGTCTCAAAAGTATGCAATAGCAACTATTTAGTATTTTGTAAACAAGAGTACCTTGGAGATGAGTTGACCCTTTGTGACTGGAAGCCATTTTACACATTACAGGAAGTTACAATGGTGAGAACCCTTGCCAGCAAGGAGAGCAAATCTGCAAAGTTTAAAAATAATAAAAAAAGTTTAAAATACTTAGTCATGATTCAAATTATATCACTTTTGATTTTCTCTATAAATAAAATATGATCTGGTCTATGTACTGCTTCAGTAACATGGTACAAGTTTCCCATGGATTTTGTAGTCATGCTTTGTTTTACATGTCTAAATCTAGTAGTATTATTAGTAGTAACTTTCTTTGAGGAGTTATTCTTGGTCGAAGGCACTGTGTTTTTTGGCTTTTGGGTTTCGTTGTAGTGCCTAGCACAGACTTTTTCGGTAAATCTAATAGTATAGTAGTATGCTGAAGTTCTGCTATAGTGGGTATTCTATCTATGTATGCATTGTCACCATAATTTCCCTTACTTGGATGTACATATGTGTGTGTGTGTGTGTGTGTGTGTGTGTGTGTGTGTGTGTGTGTGTTTGATTATTTTAGGGTGCTTTGAATAATAATCTGCAAAAATGGCATATATTTTTAACTAAAATTAATTTGTACAAACTCTGCCTTTTAGACATGTTGGTATTGTGCATGATATCATGTCTTTGGATTGTTGCAACTGGAAGAATTGCACAAGTCATGGCTAGGCAGTATTTGTCCTGAACTGACTTCATTGGCAATGCACTGTGCATCCTGTTTTTTTTTTTTTTTTTTTTTTGCATTGCATTATTCCTCAATGGAATTCCTAACAGACATCTTCAGCATTTGCCTTCTCAGATAAATACATACAATTATTTGGTCTGCTCTTTGCATTAAACATTGGACAAAACATATTTCATTAAAATTCTTTATTTATCAATTGTTTTTTTTTTTTTTTCCTTGGGCCAGCTTTTTACTGTAATGCTTTCTAAGTCTGCACAAATACATATCTGGAATCTTCTTTTGTTTCTTTTGTCACTGGTAACTTACTCAAGCAATATATGTTATGGGAACATCCTTAATTGTTTGTCAGTCCAACTTCAGTTCATAGTTTTGTAGTATTATCCTCTTCATCTTCTGAAGAAACTTGTCAAACACTTTCTAACTATGCATTATAACAGTTTATGGTTTATGTCCATGCAAACTTCTAAATCATAGACAAAGTCATAAAATTTATCACATTCAGTTACTAACTATAACACATAATTTTTATCCCAGTCATCACTTAACCTATAGCCAACTGGTCTGCTGCCTAATTGGAACACAGCTTCTATAGCATACTGACTGGAAATTTCATAACACCTGATTTTCAAATGTACAATTTCAGGCTTCATCTTGTTCTAACAGTTTTCTTAGAGGGATAGTTATCTCATACATATTGGTATATACTTTGTTAGATGTTATATCTTTCTTTTAAACAATAAAATGGTTGCTTGCCTACTTTATTTTGCATTTGTAGACATGTTCTGAACTTTTTAGGCATTAAGCTTCAGTCCATCTTTGACACTAAAATATCATCTATATGTTTTAGACTTGTAACTGCTTTTTTAAATTTGCTATTAATTTAAAACAGTGATGCCTTGATTTATTTTGCAGCTGCATCAGTCTATTGTCATGGTATTTTTGTGTCTGGACTAACACCAACTGAAAGTTATGCCTGTGATATCTTCCAAGACTAGCCCCAGGATTCACGAAGCTCTGTGCAAGAATAGGACAGAGTGGTTCGTGTCCATTTAGAGTAGCAGCGTGCCTTGCATATGCATGAAGGCATGCTGCTATTTAATCTAAACGGACATGAACCAGGAGCGAGCACAGTGGGTGTGTGTCATCAGTGCCTGCACATGTAACATGCCCCATTCACTCAGAAAGTGCTGTACGGCACTTTGTGACACAGATGAGTGCCAAGTTATATAATATTAGAGCCTGGCTCCAATATTATATAGCAAACAAGTGTCTGCAGACACTGAAATGTAAGTAGCTAACATTTCAGTGTCCGCAGACATGGACAAAAAAAAAACAAAATACAAACAACTAGAAGGCAGCAGCTTTCAAATGTGCACCCCCAAATGTATACACTCTTGCCCTACATGCATGGAAGCAGTACGGCAAGAGGAAAGCAATAAAAATTAAAAAAAATGTAAGTTAATTTTTTTCATCAAATAAATCCAAAATTTAAGTGGTGCGCAGCGTGTTTGCACAGTGTGCTGCTATGCTTAGCCTGGCTGAAATCCTGAAAATAATAGGCAAGTGCTACTGTGATAGAAAACATCATCAAACTGCTGTAGCATAGTGGTGCTGCCATGGTATAGAATGCTGAGCATGCTTGGTTCAAATCCCCCCCTCTACCAAATTATTTAATAAACTTTTAAGGAATTTGAATGATAGATGTCAATCATATGGCTCATGTATAGCACAGTAGGGGTGGGAATATGTAAAATATAAATGTAAAAAATAATTTATAAATTTATTGAAAAAATAGATTTAAGCAATGCTTTGCTAATGTAAGCATTGCTTACTGCCTTTCGGCTCTGCTTACCTAGTGTAAGCATTGCTATGTGGATTTGCATGGAGCTAAGGATATTTTAGCATACTAAAACCAACCAATCAAGAGAAAGTGCAGGAAAACTGTCCTATTTAAACCTCACAGGCAGAAATCCAGACATAACCATTTGGGATTGCTTATAGCAGGACCAAAATGTGTCGGTGAAGGTGTTTGCTTCCGAGCACAACGTTGGGGCATCCAGGAGTCCAAGGTCATTGTTGGACTCCTAGTAAAAAAAACATGAAGGCAGGCTGCTGCAGGGCCAGTACCAGGGCTCACAGTACAAAGCAGAGGCCAGGGACCAGCTTGCACACAATCTCACCAGTGCCACTGGCATACCCCAGACTGGTGAGCAGGTACGTCACCACCATAAAGACCTGAAGTGGAGGTGGGGTGCACTCTTGGACCAGTGTATCCAAGAAGCCTGAGCGCAGGTTGTCCCACCTGTCTGTAAGTATGCAGTCTTATGTACCTCTAAGTATGGAAAAAGTTCAACTTGTGACTGTATAGGTGTGATTAATGTGTGATGTCTCCCCATACAGCTGCTGCAGGGAGGTCCCAGAATGTTGGAGCTCATGCCCAATGACTGACCCAACTGCATCGGCAGTAATGGTGAGTACAAAATACCCCCTACTATTTGCTGTAAGAAATCAAAATTCTAGTAATAGTAGTACTGCTTGTATATTTAATTGTGCTGTAAAAGTCATGAATAAATTCCTGTGTCATGCTGCCAGTGTTACAATGGAGTATTACCAGCTGCTGTGTAATACAGATGTCAGTAGCAAACAAGGTACAATATACAGGAGAGGAATATTAGAATATGTATGCATGTGTCTAAGTGAACCTGCCAAGAAAGTGCCATGTCAGGGCTACTGTAGCAGTTAGAAATGAAAATCATTCCACTGTGCAGATCATGCAGGACTAGTAATTGTGGATTTCTGAGTTGTACACAGATACGTATGTCAAAACTAATAAAGGTGATCCCAAACATTGGTGTGTGTCATCTCACTTGTACCTGACAAATAGAAATGTGTATGTCCTGCAGAATTCATTAACTGAAGTGAACTGGGTTAGCAGTGCTTGTCTGCATACTTTAAAATGGGCATGTCAAATAAATGAAAAAAAACAACAGTACATATTGCCATCAGAATGTGTTTTTTTTGTTTGTCTGCAAGCAGTGTCTTGTGTTAACATTTCAATTTCATTTGTATGTAGCTGTAAATGTGCTGAGAAATGTATAAGGCTAACAGGTGCAGACTTAAAACATACACTGTGTACTCAGGCATCTAAATTGTAGTTGTAAAACAGTCAAATGTGTAATCCAGCAAATATGCACATGCTTAATAAACAGTGACACCAATGTCTATTGTGTATGCATAATATGTACTGAAAATGGGAAAAAACAATGTAACATGCCATAATAAAAGTACTGTGCACAAAATATGTACTAGATAGAAATGTCACAAGCAACACACAACACCTCTCAAGTAGCTCAGTCTGATAAAGACTAGGCCTATAGTTCAATTTTGCACACACTCCACATTTCAAATCCAGGGACCGCTACTAACATCTCAGTCTGGTTCTACAGTTGTAAAATGCAATCTGAATAGAAAAAGTAATGTACTGCAACACATAACATTTTCCATACAGGGCACACAGGTAAAGAAATCTGAGTAGAAATACTAGCATGATGTGTATAACTATAAAAGGTGTACAATTGCTGTATTGATCAGCCTCAGTCCTACAAATAGATGCAAGCTAGTCATCCACACTCTGCAGTGTGGCACAGACAAGCCCCTCAAGTGTCACGCTGTCACAAATAGTTTCACTAGTCACCAAGAAACCTGCACACAGAGAATGTCACAGTAGATGTATGTGAAAGGCACAACACACACTCCAGGGCCTGCAACTAATATGTGAATCTGAAATACGTATAGAAACAGGAATGTAATATGCACACAGTTCATCTCCACAGGGCCCGCAGCTAAATAAACTGGTATAGAAACAGGTCTGATGTGTATAACAAACATAAGGGTACAATTGCTTTGTTGATATCTACAGCTGTTGGTGTGCTGTAGCAGCCCCATGAGTGTAAGTGTGGTCAGAATGTAGACTAGTGAATAGTAGTGTACTGACAAATATACTTGATATCAGTTGTAAACTGAATCTGTTCCCTTCCCCCACCACTCAACTGATCCAGCCATCACACTGAAATCAACATGGGTATGTTCCTAAACAAACCTCTACTGTTGAGGCCATTGTTCCATTTGGTTTATCATTGTTTAAACTGTGTGCATACTAATATTCCCTGTTGAATAATCATTTTATTGCCTGCCTGACATACCACTAACTGGCATGCTGTTGCAACCATGAATGCCATTCCATATATGCATGGGTTCTATTTGCTATGGAACTGTTATAATTGCACTGTGTTCAGTAAATGGGAAAATCCATGCATGCACTTTTGACTAATGTTGTAATGAGTTGTGTATGACTAACCAATATTCATTGTTAATTTCCATACCATAGCACATATGGGAAGGCAGATCCCAGTGGATCCACCTCTCCCACCCTACTTGGCCGAGGCACTGAGTCCCAGCACATCTGGGAATGAACCCAGACTTCCCTCATTTGCTAGTCCTGGACCACCCTTGGGTGGAACCGCTGCAGGGGATGGTGCTAACCCTTGCAAGTGGGCATGGTGAGGGTGTTGTCAGCTGGGATGAGGTCAGTGGCATGGTGTGCAGTGTCCTCCAGATGGAGATGGATGAGCACCTGCCCCAGGTGGAGGGTAGGCTAGTTCAGCTACAAGGGCAGGCAGTCCCTCCAGCCCAGCCCCCAGCACAGCCATCTTTAGGGCTGTGAAGGAGTAGTGGTGACTGCTATCATTTGGGGACATCAGTGCCACTACTACCATCTGGTGGGCTCATGATCCTCAGATTCCCAACCACTCTCCCTGTCAAGGTGCTTAAAACACCCATGTGTCATACACAGCCACTGTCTGCTGTCTTGTCTGTCTGCAAATGCAACCTTTCCTACCAACCTCCCTCACCACGCTTACCTATAATTCTTCCTTAACATCCCACTCTCACGTCAAAAAAAAAAAGGCATCTGTCCACAAAAAAATCATGTCCCATACATAGCTCTGCATTTCTCCAAGAGACATGTACCCATCACACAACCTAACCCTACTAATCACCCATATTGCATGATGCCCACACACCTCTCCTCTGAGGCTCCAAATTCTAAATTGCCCACATTGAAAGCAGCTGTTCCTGTCAAAGAAATGCAGAGCTATGTTCCTTTCCTACACCCATCCTGCACATCCCTACCTGATTCTCCACTTGTTAGCCCCCCTGCTTGCCTCAATTTCATAACTTTCCTATCTCCCTTTTTTTATTTTCTTTTTTTGAAACTAGCGTGGGTTTAAGTGGCCGTAAGCACCCATAAGCGGGCATAAGCTAAGCTAAGCTTATGTAAGCATTGCTTAGCTCTGCGCTAACCCATGCAAAGCCACCTACAACTGCTTTAAAGTGCCTTAATCACTCTGTCTCCAACAGCCCCTGTTCTGTCCAGCAACAAAATAATCAGCTCTCGCAAGTCTCATACCCAGGACTCTGTACATTATAGCCCAAGGGATTTACCACTAAGCCATTTCAGAGGTAAACAAATGCAATGTTTTCTCAAACATATCATCCAGCACAGTCACTCAATAGTAGGGGAAATGTATTTATATATGTAGATGAATGTATGTATGTATATATATATACATAAATATATATATATATATATATATAAATATATATATATATATATATATATATATATATATATATATATATATATATATATATATATATATATATATATATATATATATATATATATACATATATATTAAAAAAAACAAAAAAATATATATGTATATATCTATATCTATATATATATATATATATATATATATATATATATATATATATATATATTTGAACGTATATTGTTTTTGCACATTGGATGCACACTCTGAACCTCTCACTGCAAACAACTGACCAAATGCACTGTTAGTGGGGATGAGGGGGCCCAAAATAAGTACCTCTTGTAATTATTGATGTCATTCCCTCCTCCACAGCTGAACAGATCTGCCTTGCAACACAATAACCAACACTTGCAAGTCTTATATCCAGGACCCTACACAACATAGCCACAACAAGTTAATAGTAATCCATGCAACCTGTACTATGTCAGGATGATATCAATAACACATCATGCAGAATAGTCTATCTATCATAGTGAATGTACAATGTGGAAGCAGTAAGCATTTCCAATTATATATATATATTATATATATATATATATATATATATATATATATATATATATATATATATATACATATATACATATATACAGAGAGAGAGAGAGAGAGAGGGAGAGCATATTACTACTTACAGATATGTATAAGAAGATATATATTTAGTGGGTGCACAGCATATCAAACAACTAGTATTCCTACAGTTGCCACCTTTTAAACTGGCCAGTGTTTGATTCTTTCATACAAAAGACAATTATTGCATGAAACATATACCCACAGACAAGTCAAAGGATATGACACTACACAAAATTTGCATACATAGACATTTTTATTTGTGCACTATTTCAGTTGTATATGCCGTTTTATATAGCAGTTAGGTTTTTGAAATACATAATAACTGCGTAATGCAACTCTCAAACAAAATATTTGATACAGTAATCTGAAAACATAACCTATGTTGCTGTCAAGGCTTAGACCTTCAAGTAGTACAACAGTACAAAAACACTTGCCTTGAAGATAAGAATCAATCAACACTCATTAATTATAGATGTAGTTCAGCAGCTTCCAATTACACTCTGTTCTCAACCCCTTGGGGGAAAAGAATTAAGTTGACACAATGAAAATGCATCTGTTTCATAACAATGCTTAACTTAAAATATCACCATCATGCTGACAAACAGAACTGTCTGTAAGACAGTAATCTGTAGCCCACCACTGTTTGCAAGGTGAAATGTACAAAAATGTACCGCCATATACCTTTATGTGGCTTACTACTGATATCCCTCACATGTTGTAACAGCCTAGGTTAAAAACGGTGCATACCCTCTTCCATAAAATGACTTATAAGGGCATATAACAGTGTTTTACATACACTGACCTCTGGACTGTACAAGGTCGCACACGTTTTGTCCAGCTGTAGCCCTCATATATATGGACCCTACCCCACAATTTGTGTGGGAGTCTATAACATCACTGGAATGATAGCAGGAATGCCAGCACTAAATAATGATAGGCCACTACTTAACCTTTTACTGCATGACATATGCACAAAGCCTGATATATGGGTGGAGGACAGAGGCTGGAATACTGGGCCATATTTGCAATATTGCTGTTATACACTGTGAAAGTTGCTGGTGTTGCAACATAACCTTACTTGGGAATATGAAGTCAGAAACACAAATGGATGTTGCCATGTACTGATAGCACTCAACAGAAAGATTGCCACTGATATATCAGAGACAAGACCTGTGTGGTGAACAGACAAAACATAACAGCCAATCCTCTGACCATCATGTGGATAGGCTCACAGTTGAGACTTATGCAGACAGACTGCATTCCATGCAAAACTAGCATGTACACACAAACCCTGTAAAACTAGGGGTATTCAACTGTTAGAAAAATGTGTATTTGAATACATGAGAAATGCTAGCTTAAAAGCAAAGTAGTATATAATGCATTTTATTCTATTAATCATATAGTAGTAACATTAATTCATGTCTAAATGTGAAGTAGTTTTTGAAACTGAAGTGTGGCTTGAAGCAAAAGCTGATCTCTGACCCTGGCAGAATGCTAGCTTAGCAAGTTTTAATGTTTATGCTTTTAAATGTGTGAAATAATGAAATCTTCTGCTCTTTCCTGTTGGAATGATCTGGCCTTGCATATGTGTTACTTAGATAGCACGCAGCTGTGTAAGAAAGTATAACAGAGAACAAAGACATGCATTAAAAGACTGAAGCTGCTATTGTATTCGAACTGATATGAAACCTTGAACAAGTAACTTTACAGAAAGACATTATGACTGACCAGCTGGATAGCAAGGCCATATTGTATCTAGAGGAAAAGTTTTTTAAAACATACTGCATCAGCAGATTAAAAGAATAGAGGCTTGTAAGCTAAAGTGATGTAGATGCCCTGTGACATGTCACGTCAGTAAGGTGTCATAGCTTGAATGTTAAACCTATATAAAATTGTGTGCTTCCTGTTTCATGTCAGACAGAATTCTGTACTTGTATGGTTTTTTGCCTCCTGGTGTACACTAGTAAACTTTTGAATCTGAACCTCCTGTGTATTGAATTCTGAATTTTATTTAACAGTTTGGTCCTTCGCAGATGGAAAATACATGCAATTACAGCGTTCTGATAACATTAGGTATTATACGAAATGGGTTAACAAATATGAATTTGATGGTAAACTAGATAAACCTTCACTAGTTAAACTCCTTAAACAGCGTAAATCTGATGCAGGAGGTCAGGCAAAAAAGCAACGCCAACTAGGCATTCCTCAAGCACACAGGTGGATTGAGGAAGCAAATCGTAGAGAACAGAAGCTTAAAAATTCAAAAACATTATTTTTAGACAAAGAGGATAATAACTTGGTAATAGCGACAGCTCCTCCTCCTCCTCCCTTACCCCCTCCCTTACCCTTTCAGGATATGAAGCGAATGGACAGGCTGGTCCGCCTCCGCGTTATCCTGAAGTTTTAGCAAAACCACAATTATTTGTTAGAGATCCTATTGAGACTAGGTCCCAAACACGTAAAACACATAAGGACACAGAATCATACCAAATAGAGAGAAATCTACAGGATAAGAGTGAGGAAGAAATATGCCCACTTATAGAAGTTCCAAATCCTCAGGCAAGACAGGAAGGGCAGGATCCAACACTCTTAGTATATAGACCATGGACACCGGAAGACATCCGGAAGGCTACTGAGGGAATCCTCCATCCAAAAGTTAATTTTACGAAATTTTTAGAAGATTTACAAGGCATGAGGTTAAGTTACCACTTGAATGGGGAAGAAGTAGAAAAAGTACTAAGACAAATTATAGGTCCAGATTGGCACATGATTTGTGGTGCCTGGAATCCTCGTAATGCAGAGCTCAGACCACTCCCACATAGTGACGCAGAGTTAGACAACAGAGTGAAAGGTCTGACAGACCGAATCTCTGAGAAATGGAAACCCAGAGCAGACTGGACTTGCATTAATCAATGCATACAACAGGAAAATGAGACAATAGATGGATATTATGCTAGATTATTAGAATGTTTCAATAATCATAGTGGTATGTCGGTTCCTGAGAACCAAACAACTAATTCTCCGTATGAACAACAATTAAAAAATGCATTTTTGAAAGGTTGCATTGCACCTATTAGTAGCTTCATTATGGAGCATATGATAGATCATCGAACAGGGAGGTTACAAGCCTTACTCGAATACGCTAGACATGCTGAGAGACATTTTAATAGTAAAAAGAAAAAGAAGGCGCAAGTCTTCACTGCTGAAGACGGAGCTGAAGTACTTGTATTACAGTCAGGTAAAAAGGGCAAGAAAAATACCCAGGGAAACAAACAGTCTGACAGACGATCAGAAGATTTTGAAGAAAGGAAAAAGAGAGGTGAATGCTTCAAGTGCGGGAAAAAAGGACTTCTAGCAAGGGATTGTTGGCAAAATAAAAAGGTAATTACAGAAGATAAGGGAGATGAGGACTGACTATATGATAGTGAAGATACATCATGAAGAGTCAGAAATCATCAGGAAAAGTTAATGAACAGAAAACAAATGTAAATGTGATAGAAGAAGTAAAAGAAGTGCAAGTAGATATAGAGGATGAAGAAAGTGAAATTTTGGATTTAGCGTTATTGAGCCTAGAGCTCTACTTGGCAGATACGGAAGCGGAAGTTACACTTCTGGTGGAGGGAAGGGAAGTCAAATTCCTGTGTGACTCAGGAGCATAACGGACTTTGATACACCCCTCCAAGTTACCAGAACATTCAGAATCACCTGATTATATACTAGTAAAAGCCGCAAATGGACAGCTATACAGGGAACCACTTTCCCATGATATAACAATAACTGACCCTGTTTCAGGTATGACCCAGAGAAGTAAAATAGTTGTTTCTGCAAAGTGTCCAGTGAACCTGTTGGGCAGGGACCTTATGCAGATATTTGGCATAGCAGTAGTTCCAACTGTACAAGGTATGGAGGCACAGAGACAAATGGATACCTTTGTAGTGTGATTGGAGGGTGAAACCATTTATTGGTACAGCCAGGACCTAGTTATGACTGGTCCAGGGGCAGCGACCGAGGAGCTGATGAATGTAGCCATCAGTAAAGCCCCCTCCCTTGACACTGATCGACAGCATTTGTTATACTGTACTCTATACTACTGTACTACACCAGGACCTGATAGAGATAGAGAGTATGAGCAAGAACTGTTTAGAAATCGCGTAGCTAGATTGGTTTTGCGTACTTTGTACTGGGATACTGAGGGGAACAGTGTAGTTAGCTGTTCATTACCTCAAGAATTCTTTGCATTGTATAAATCAAATAGGTTGCCACATGTCAGCTTGACAAAGAACAAAAGTGTTAAATGGGCAGATTTAGGAGAAAAAGTAACAAGATGGGAGAAACAGACTGATTTAGAACTGTCAGAACAAGGGATACAAAAACAAAAAACTGAATTGGTTGACACAGACACATCCACCTGTACACTTGCAATCTAGCAAGGACAGCTGATTAGCATTTTTGTTAGAAGAAGAAGAAGAGGCCTTATGTGAAATTCCAACAACTCTCTGGTCAACAGGCAAGTCAGATGTAGGACTTATTCGAACAGCAGGACCAGTTACAATTACCCCAAAGTCAGCTTTTAGACCACAGAAAGGACAACACCCTTTGAGAAAGGATGCAGGAATAGGAATTAAGCCTATAATAGCAGCATTTCTCAAAGAAGGAGTACTGGTAGAATCTCCTGATTCACCATGTAATACACCCCTATTTCCTGTTAAAAAAGCAAATGGGGAATGGCGGATGGTACAAGATTTACAAGCTGTAAATAATGCAGTAATACCTAGAGCACCTACGGTGCCAGACCCACATACCTTGTTAAACGATTTAGAACCACAACAGAAGTATTTCTCTGTGGTAGATGTTAGCAATGCCTTCTTTTCAATACCTACACATCCTGATAGTCAATATTGGTTTGCATTTACATTTCAGGGTAAAAGTTATACGTATACTCGACTACCACAGGGATATTGTGAGAGCCCAACAATATTTGCACAAGAAATGGCTAGCAACCTGGCAGGGTTTACCCCACCGGGAGGTAGTCAAATTCTACTTTACGTAAATGACATCTTGCTAGCAGCCCCCACCCAGCAACAGTGCAGGGAGGATACTGTAGCATTATTGAAATTTTTAGCAACACAAGGACACAAAGTAAACAAAAGTAAGTTACAACTTTGGAGAAAACAAGTTAGATACCTTGGATATGTAATATCCAATGAAGGTAGAATACTAGATGAGGAAAGAAAAACAGCAGTTTTGCAAGCACCCAAGCCAATGACCAAGAAAGAGATGATGTCTTTCTTAGGTACAACTAATTTTTGTCGGAGCTGGATACCAAATTATGCTTTGGAATCTGCTCCACTGACTGACTTGATATATAAAACACCAATGGCAGCACAAGATATCTTACAATGGACAACCGAAGCAGAAACGGCTTTCTGCAGGTTGAAGCAGTTAATAGCTTCTTCATTAGTTTTAGGACTTCCAAATTATCACAAACGGTTCCTTCAGACCGTAGATTGTAAGCAAGGATACATGATGTCAGTATTGACGCAACAACATGGGGACAAGCAATGCCCCATAGCTTACTATTCATCACAGTTAGACCCAGTGGCGCAATCTTTGCCTCACTGTGTACAAGCAGTAGTTGCAGCCGCAATGGCAGTACAGGCTTCGGCCTCAGTGGTGTTATTCCACCCTCTCACATTGAGAGTGCCTCATGCAGTTGCAATAAATTTACTACAAGAGAAAATGGCATACCTTTCTCCTGCTAGACATCTTTCATGTATGAGTATACTGCTGAGCCAACCTCATATGACAATTGAACGATGTACAACATTGAATCCATCAACATTACTTCCAACTCCTGCGGAGGGCACACCACACAGCTGCCTGCAGGAAATTGAACAGTTAGCTTTACCTAGACAAGATCTTACAGATATGCCCTTGGATAATGCCGAGGTGACATATTATGTGGACGGCTCATGCAGAAGGGGTCCTACAGGGAAGAATCTGGTGGGGTATGCAGTAGTTACAGACACTGAAATCTTAGAAGCTCAATCCTTACCACACAACTTATCTGCACAAGCAGCGGAATTGATAGTTTTGATGAGAGCATGTACTTTAGCAAAAAACAAGTGTGTGAACATATATACTGATAGTCAGTATGCTTTTTCTACAGTACATGTATTTGCACAACAATGGAAAAATAGAGGAATGATAACATCCAGTGGAAAACCTATTAATCATGCACAATTTATTTTGGAGTTATTAAAATCTATTCGGTTACCTACCAAAGTAGCTATTTGTAAATGTGTAGCTCATACAAAACAACAAGATAAGATTTTGAAAGGCAATGCACGAGCTGATGCAGCTGCAAAGCAAGCAGCCTCAGACTCAGAAACTTTACTTCTAAATGAGGAATTACAACCCTCTGAGATTTTAGATTTAGACATGTTAAAAACAATGCAGATGCTTACTACAAAAGCAGAAAAACAAAAATGGGTAAAACGAGGTGCAATTCTTGAGAATGGACTGTACATTTCCAGAGAAAGAAAACCGATATTACCGTCTAATTTATTTAAATATGCAGCTTTGTTGAGCCAGGGGCAATGCCATGTCTCAACAGGAGGGATGGTACAGTTAGTAAATCGAATATTCCAAACATATGGATACATAAACTACACAAAAAAATGTTGTGCAGCTTGTCATACTTGTAACAAGCATCACGCACAAGGGGCATTTAAAACCAAGCAAGGAAGTTTTCCTATACCACCATACCCATTCCATACTATTTGTATGGATTTCATAGAATTGAATAAATGTGAAGGGAAAAAGTTTTGTTTAGTTATTATAGACATGTTTGCTAAATGGGTAGAAGCTTTTCCAACCAAAAACCCGGATGCAGCAACAGTGGCAAAAGCCCTGATAAAAGAAGTAATCCCTAGATTTGGCATTCCAAAAGGATTTATAGTGACAATGGCACACATTTTGTGAATCAAACGATTCACCAGCTTGGGAGATTTTTTGGTATCTCCTTGAAGAACCATTGTGCTTACCACCCACAGTCAGCAGGACTGATGGAAAGGTACAATGGTATCCTAAAGAATAAACTTAGGAAGCTAGTAGAGGAGACCCAAAAGAATTGGATATACTGCCTGCCTTTGGCACTGCTGAGTATGAGAACGGTTCCAAATGTAAAGGGTTCGACTCCCTTTGAAATGGTTTTTGGGAGAGCATATTATGTGCCTCAGTGGAAAGCTCTCATGCCTGCAGAGCAAGAGGCTGACAGTTCATTAGCTAGTTATATGAGGAGACTGTTAACAAATAAATCTGTTTTGCTGTTTAACTCTTTTTCAGATAAGGAACAGACCAGACCGGTGGAAGCAGTCGTGGTTCCTGGGACATACATTTCGGTGAAAGTGACGAAAAGGAAGAATTGGGCGAGTCCAAAGTGGGAGGGACCGTACCAGGTTCTGTTGGCAATGCCTACTGCAGTCAGAGTGGCTGAGAGGACGTCCTGGGTTCATTTGACGCATTGTAAACCGGTAAAGAACTGTCAACTTGATAAAAACTTTGTGACTGATATACAACCAGACCGAGATGGCCAAAAACAAAGCAAATAGAAGTCTAGATCAACCCCAGAGATGTTGCATAATCATTTTGTTGTGTGTACATTTATTAACTGTAATTGTGACAATTTTCCTCTTGCTGTGGTTTATCCTGCACACAACCACACAAGTGAAAGTGGGAAGGCGTGATGAAACGTCTATAGACTGGCATCCAAATTTTAACACATACCTAGCCATGAATCGTGTGTATGCAGAGACTATGAACATTTCAAATTGCTGGGTTTGTACAGCTATACCAACAGCATATGGAGGACTGATAATGTCCACTGTCCCTTTGGGGATAAATGAGACTTGGGAGAATTTACTTTTCGACACAGGAACTGTGAGATCACAGGACAAAATAGCTTTATTTTTACCTATCACACAAAAAGGAGTTGTATGTTTCTACAAAAATGACACTCTCCAGGTGGGCTGGAGCAATTGTAACATAACTATTTCTTTCCGATGTTGTATTAAGAATAGTAATGGCAATACTTTTTGCAATACTAATTATGACTCGTATTTGAACTCATTGAAAACAACTATGAGTGACATTAAAAAAAATCCAGTTCTGTCTAAACAATTTTCAGTTATAGATCAGAAAATGTTTCATGCAGGGCTAATGCGTATTAGTACTAAAGTAGAAAACTGTTATTTTATTTGTGGGAAAAAGGCATATAAATGGTTACCTGAGAATTGGTCCGGCAGTTGTTTTTTGGGTCACTTGGTTCCGGCAATAAGACATACTGCAGAATTACCTTTGGGTAAGATACGAAATGCAAGAGAAACAGCTCGAAAGTCCGAAGGTCCAGTTAAGAAACCTGTGAATCCAGTTGGGAAGATCGAAGCTGGTTGGAAAGACCATAATTCAGTAAAAGACAAAAGCGAATTGACTCATATGGACTTGAGTGACAGTGTTATATCCTGGGCGGGAATATTCCCAGCCTATGGAGCAGTCAAATCAATCTGGGAGCTGAGGAAGTTGTCGAAACTTCTCAAAGTAATGCAACTTTTTCTGCCCTAGAACTAGTTACTGATGAACTGAATGCAATGAGAACTGTTGTGCTACAAAATCAGATGGCTCTTGACTTCACCCTAGCGGCGAGAGGTGGTACGTGCGTGCTTATCAAAGAAGAATGCTGTGCATTTATTCCTGACAATCGTCATGAGATAAATAACCACCTAGAGGTAATTCAGCAAGTATCAGCCATGACTGAACCAGGCCCAAACCCACTGACGGACTTTTTCCAGAATCTATTTGGGGGGGTTGGGTTCCATCCTAATGAATATTCTGATTGCCATTTGTGTGGGTATACTCCTAATAGGAGCATGTGTTTGCTGTGGAATTCCCTGCATGAAAAGATTAATCAAAGATTTTGTTGATGTATCTGTTACTGAAACTTTCTACCAAGATATTGAAATTGAAAGATTGATTTCAGATGACGTTTTTTCTGAAGTATAGATTGAATTACTCACCTAGCTGAAAATCCTGAGTGGAAAAGGCTAGGAGATGAAATGACACTATGCATACTTCAAAATAGGATATAAAGTATTAATAGGGGGAAAATGTTAGAAAAATGTATATTTGAATACATGAGAAATGCTAGCTTAAAAGCAAAGTAGTATATAATAAATTTTATTCTATTAATCATATAGTAGTAAAATTAATTCATGTCTAAATGTGAAGTAGTTTTTGAAACTGCAGTGTGGCTTGAAGCAAAAGCTGATCTCTGACCCTGGCAGAATGCTAGCTTAGCAAGTTTTCATGTTTATGCTTTTCATAAGTGATTATCTGCTGGGTCAGGAAATTAAATGTGTGAAATAATGAAATCTTCTGCTCTTTCCTGTTGAAATGATCTGGCCTTGTATATGTGTTACTTAGATAGCATGCAGCTGTGTAAGAAAGTATAACAGAGAACAAAGACATACATTAAAAGACTGAAGCTGCTATTGTATTCGAACTGATATGAAACCTTGAACAAGTAACTTTACAGAAAGACATTATGACTGACCAGCTGAATAGCAAGGCCGTATTGTATCTAGAGGAAAAGTTTTTTTAAAATATACTGCATCAG
>NC_056734.1:658344109-658416609 GCF_019279795.1 Protopterus annectens | reverse complement strand
AGTATCTGCACAACTAACACATTTGTTTGATACTGCATTTGATTGCACAGGTCATATGTCACATATCAGGTTTGTGTAATGTTAAAATATGCAGTAGTGTGGCCCCATGGCATATCAGGGAAGAGGGTGCCATGTCAATAAGGGTGTGTACACTCCTCACAGCCACAGTAAGGTTTGAAGGTTGTCAATCTAATTGTATTTTATTGCTCATACATGCACTGCTGATAATGAGATCTGCAAATCAGACATCAGGCATTCACTATTGACATCTGTCCACATATCATCCCAGGTGTGTGTCAGACAAACACATAGGGACTGTGAGCAGCAGAGCAAATATAGCTGATACATATACACATTCAGCAAAGGCATGTACACCTGTGAGGTATGGTGCACAGTACATGCCAGGGTGCTGAACAGGTGCACAGCACTACTGTGTACATGGGTGCAGTGTGTTCCAGGGGAAGGGGCATCATCTACTAACACAACTCATGCATCACAGAGATGTATAATGTTGGTAACAGGGACTGACTATAACTGCAGTGCATGTTGTTGAGTGCCATATGTCATGCACGTTGACAGATGGGTAATGAGAGGTCTGTGTGTAATATCTTTGTACAACCTCATCTGTAGGTATGTGTGTGTGTGTGTGTGTGTGTGTGTGTGTGTGTGTGTGTGTGTGTGTGTGTGTGTGTGTGTGTGTGTGTGTGGGGGGGGTGGGTGTGTGTGTGTGTATACAGTTAAGCAATGAAGTACAGGTCTTAAAGTGCATTTCTTGTTTTCCCCTCACAGGTGGCAAGTTGGATCAGGGTCCCTCCTGCAGGCAAACTGATGTTAGTGTCCATACAGACTCTGGCAATCATGATAGGTGTGGTGAGGCACAGGCACTGTTGTCAGGGGCTGAAGCTGTGCCATCATTTGACATCCCACTATTATTCACCCCATTCCTGCAAACAGCCACGTTGCCTATGCATACCCCATCACCGATGGCCATAGATGAGGAACAGTCGGCAGGTAGTGGCATGGGACAGGACAATGTGGTGACTATGGCAAGTGTATCTGGACACAGCAGCCATAGCCAGATGCCCAATGAGGTACCACAAAGGCAGATGTACAGGGGTGCTTGTAGTAGGGCTGCTGTCATCATGACCATGACAGAAGTGCCATAGCTGGTGTCACCAGATGCATGTTTCAGGCCATCTTGGAGATGCAGGCACATATGTAACATTATACCAGACAGGGTCTGAGGCTCCAGAGGGCTACTCATTCTACTGTTATTGACAACATCTGTGATCTTGCAGGTTCCCACCATTATTTTGCAGAGGTCCTGGATAGACGGTTGGGTGAGATGGTGATAATCCTCGATTGTGCAATGTCTGCGCTTGAGAATATGGTGGGAGTAGTACAACAGCCATGTGGACGTAGATCAGCAACACCAACAGGTAGATGTCGACATGGACGTGAAACAAGTCAGAGCTGCTCCCATAGTGGCACTACCAGCACCAGCGCTGCAGGGGGGGGGGTGCTGGCCACACCACAATATAACAGGCCATGTGCACATGGCCCTGTCTGGTCCCAAGAGTGATCCAGATCCAGCAGACACGTGTCATCATCAGGGTAGAATAGCATATCTTGGCTTGTACCTGGTAGTGCCCATGGAACCCCTGGCAGACACAGTTCTTGTGTTCTTGGCCAGAGACGGTGAACTGCACACCCTGCAAGGTACAGTCTGCAGCTATCCAACAAACCCCTGTATATGGCAGCCACATGACAGAACTGTGTGCATGCATACACACACACATCACCAACACAGCTAGGGCAACCTCATACCTACACATACCACATCTGCACAGCCCAATTAATAATGAAACCCCCTAACACACACATACATGATTTCAACCAAATGGCTCAGCCTAGGTCTCTGGCAAACACACAACACACCCTGTGCATATGATGATACCTGTGTTACATCCATGTCATCCATAATATCACTGCAGGGATAGGCTAATATGGTTCTGAAGCACAGAGTGACTGTACTAAGGTGCACCACTGTAATGCTGTGCAACATGTTTTCAGCACTAAAGTTTAATACTTACATGTCAGGATGTGTAGCTGTCCAGCCATGATGCATTATAGCTGTTATTAACACTGCGTGACTGTGGTAACTATAATGTATTCCGTTTGTGTTGTAGATACCTATGTGTCAGCAGGACGCTGGTCTGTTGTTGTTTCCTACAAGGGGTATAGCACTGTAGTGACACCTTGACTGTGCCATATATTGGGTACAGCTGAACACAAGTCACAGATCTGTATAACAGTTACTGCATGTGCCACATGCCTGATAGGTCTCAGAGGTGTATACAGGTGAGTACATGGCGGCTGATGTCAGCAGCCCTTCTACAGTGGACAATGGTAAGAGTACTGGGTGGTAAACACCACATGTTTGCGTATAACACACATACACACACAAACACACACACACACACACACACACACACACACACACACACACACACAGAAGCTTTGGTGTTGAGGCAATACACAGAGAATACTGTACACATGGATGCATGTACTTTTGCAGGGAACCCATTTTAGCCTATGTAATTCCACCAAGACAGAATAGGTGCAACATCACATTGGGAAATAATCAGTCTACTAGCTTAATGTCATTGATGATGGTAATGGCAGGTTATATGTCCCCTTCCCCAATGTAGTGCAATTGTCAACTTGGTAAACATAGGTGTGCTTGTGTGGGTGGCACAGCCCGACCCTTTGGAGGGTGTGCAGTGGTGTAGAACTACAGATAGTGTGATTGACAATTACTTAACCTGTTAGCATAAACTGTACAGTATCACAGCTGACTAAGTGGGGGAATACACACAACAATAACCGCAATGATGGTGGTTGTGTCCACAAGAGCCACACCCAGCTATATATATCAACCCCAGTATCGTTGTATAGTTATACAGTGGGGAAGAAGGCATTTACACATCAGTATTGATGGAGTGATTTTCCACATGATGATACCTGTGAAATGTTATCATTTTCCAGTCAGTTCTTGGACAGATAACCTCCTGGGACATGTATTTTTTGCAAACTGAAGTAGATACCTTTACATACACACACACACTCTTATTGGCAACACTGAGAGTAGAACCCCTACGTAGGTACTTATTGCTACTAATGTGTGAGGCCTTAATTGCACACACCACACAACTTTTAGGATGAGGTGTGTCCCAGATTATTTTCTTAAGTGAAGAACATCACCAGACCTTGTACAGTATGGTAATGGGGGATGCACTGGTTGTTAATGAACAATGAATAGTGTGACATACTGTCATATACACATTGACAAACACATAACAGTCATACACACATCTGAGAGACCTGTGTTTATCAGTGCTAACTACCTTGTCAGTGAGTCCATTCTGTTACAATAAGGTGCACACAGCACATGCATCATTGGGCTGGATTGTGTAATCAGCTACCTCTATGGTCGATGGTGACAGTAGTCCCCATACAGTGGAAATTGGGACATGTACTGGGGGTACCATGGTGTAAAGACAGTATAACCAGAAACCACACCCCACATTGGATATTGTACTCACAGAAACCCATGATAATACTCTGACATACCCACAAGCACACATTGACCAGGACTGCAATACAACCCCTTGTCTATCTCAAGAGTGCTACTACAGGGATATGCATCTATTGCAAATGCCACAGAGATAGTAGGATGATGCTTTGTCATGCCTCTCCTATGGTCAGCAACATCACTATCCCTTATACTGTATGGCAAGGTGTATTGTATTAGGAGAAAGTGGTCTCAGAATGCTGTATCCTACAAATATACACACTTGCACACATACACTCATTTTCCAGGACTCAGAGGGTACCCCATGCCTATCTACCCATTTGTACAACAGTGTTGTGCTGGTACTGTAAGCTCCAGGTAGCCCATAGGGTGAAGAGTGTAACAAGGTACATGTAATGAACATTACAGCAGCAGCAACCATATTTAACTATGGCAATGGATGGTGTAGTTGGTGTGAAGACCTTCAGGGTATTATCAACTACAGGTTTACAAACACACAGACACTTTTATTCTCAGTAATGCACACTGACACATTTGTCAGTACTGAGGTCCATAGATGCAGGTGTCCCTAGGTGTGTACCAGAATATTGTCCATGGATAGATGAGAAGAGTTGGGGATGTGGGTACAGTGGTATCATGCCACCTGCCATTTGTCAGCAGGCTATCTATCAACTGATGCCATGTGGCAATCCTCAGAGTGAGAGTAAAATGCAACATCCAATCATCTGGTTGCCTCTTGTAGAAGGCCACGGAAGTGATCCAATTGAAATGTATGCAACATGTATTACATAACATGGTCAGTGTCTGTCTTGGAGACCTGTATCCAAGCATGTTCTGTTGACTGTGCTAGTGTAGTTGAGGTTTCCATGGCATGTGGTGCATACAGGGTGGGGATTCCTAGCTGTCACATTCATAACACAGCTGGGCAGATATGTCATTGTCAGTCAAGCATAGATTGCCTGTAAGCAGTCAAGATGGATACCTGGCATCTGCACATCTGTACAGAGGACAGACATCAGCTAGCAAACTGGTTATGCATTAGGATGAATGTTTTGACAGATAGATATCTGACACTGATAGGTATGCCATTACTACATGACAGCAGCCTTCAATTACATGTCTTATACACACAGTAGTCTACAGTTAATATGCACATTTCAGATGAATATCCAGTAGAAAATACTTAATGACACACAGCTCATACACCAAGAACATGATAGCCAGGACTCAGAGTCCATCTTTGCATTCAGTGATGTTTGGTTCCAGTACTACAATCTGCAATCTACTCTTACTTGGGAAAGTATTGTTAACAGTAGTAATGTAATGATGCACTACATGCCAGTGTGACTGCATATAACCTGGGATACTACCCATGTAGGAAACACATTCAAGAGGAAAAGAGTGTTGTACAAGCCATATATACTCAGGTGTCCCAGACAGTAGACTCACAACCCTTGTTACTGTAATGGCAGCACATAGATACATGTTATGTACATGGACTTAAATAAATTTATTAAAGATGTCATTACCCTGCTATTTTATCAGATTAGAATGTGATCACTGCTTACCAGGGCTGAGCCATGCTTAGTAGGTTTCAGCATTGTTGCAATATAAATGCTAAGCAGATTTGCACACTGGTAATGAAAGCTGAAACAGTTTAAGCGCCTATACGTTTAACTTACGTTAGCAGCGCTTACCGTCACACAAACCCAAGCAAACCTACTTAAAGCTGCTCAAAACTGCTTTAACCACTCTGCATCCATCAGTCCTTGTTCAGCCTAGCAACAAAATATACAGCTCTTGCAGGCCTTGAACCCATGAGCCTGTATACTACAGTCAGAGCAGTTAACCACTAAACCATCACAGATATGATGACATTTGCTGTTTTTTCCAATATATCTGCCAGTACACATACTGAATAGTAGTGAACAACTGATTTGACTTCTACAATTGTGTAGTACTTGTTAGTGGAAATATTGTTGAATCAGTATGTTGTCATGTCTATATAAACACACAGATAAATATGGTGGAATATGTCTGGGAAGGTTAATACAACACTCATGTATACACATAACAAGGATATGGATATATATATATATATATATATATATATATATATATATATATATATATACATATGTAGATATATGTACACATGTACATACGCATATATATTTATATATGTATTTATATACATCTGTATATTGCATTTTATATATATAGTCATATATATATGTGTATGTATGTATATATACATATATATGTATGTGTATATATATATATATATATATATATATATATATATGTGTGTGTGTGTGTGTGTGTGTGTGTGTGTATATATATATATATATATATATATATATAGTTAGTTCCTGTCACTGATCCATTGCCTTATTTGGAAGGAGGGAAGTTTCTTTGCTTACCGGTGGGAGTGGGAAGCACTGAGCAACCTTTTTGTCTGATTTGGTGAAGTTTCAGCCACAAACTAGTAGTCCATTGGTCGTTTTGGGCCAATTCCTAGCTCCTTTCAGCCCCCTGCTATAAAACACGCTAAACGCGCATTTTTCAGCTTGTACCAACTCAGCACAGATCCTCGTGGTGGCCTGCAGAGTGATCTAAGCAGCAGAGAGCTAAAAGAGTGACTTTATACAAGATATAAGTATTTTTGTGGGTTTCCCACTGTTATTAAGCTAGCGACTGCATTTTCGCCTGTTTTACTGCTAATTTAAGTGATTTCTGCATTGTACACTGTTTGTTGCACTTTAAGTTACTAATTGTTGCAAATTGTTTGTGTAGGCTACACACTAAAGTGCGATAGCCGATTTATAGCATTTATAGCATTTACTGTCTGTTGTTTTCCTTGTCTCTGTAAAAAAAACAAAAAAAAAATCTCTTATTTTCCCACCTTACTGAACTAGAGTAGTCCAGTTTCAGAGTTGCTGATCCCTGGGCTTTGTTTTTAGTTCCTGTTACTGATCCATTGCCTTATTTGGAAGGAGGGAAGTTTCTTTGCTTACCAGTGGGAGTGGGAAGTACTGAGCAACCTTTTTGTCTGATTTGGTGAAGTTTCAGCCAGAAACTAGTAGTCCATTGGTCGTTTTGGGCCAATTCCTAGCTCCTTTCAGCCCCCTGCTATAAAACACGCTAAACGCGCGTTAGCGCGGAGCTGCTACTGTTGCACACTAGGGCAGTGCCGGTAAATCAGATTTGAACTATTAGGGCTACCTAAAGTCCACTCTTCAAATTTTCCCTTAAAACTACCTTCCTCAAAGTATACTACTGTTTTATTTAGTGTACCCTATAACTATAAATTATCTCTACTTGACTCCCAAGTAGACTATTCTCTATCTGTATAGCCAAGCACTTGCTCCTACAGTACTTATCACCTCGATACAGCACTCTTGTTATAGAAAGTACCCCAAAGAAGTAAACCCCGTTTCTCGGTCACCCACATCCCCCAGAACCTTTTTTTAAGTTTTTCTGTCTATTCCTTCTAGCATGTCGAGGGATCAGTTGCTAATGTCCTCTCCTGCTCAGCTGGTGAACCTGGGAATATTGAGGCAATGTTACAATTGCCTCATGTACACAGACAACCCTCTCCTCCTCCCACAAAACACAAATACATGCGAGAGATGCAACTATACGGCCAAACTGGAGGCTGAGCTCTCTCAACATAGGACTGGCAAGACCAGACAGGAGGAGATGGTAACCACACACACTATAGACTCAGTCTCACATAATACCATCACAATCTCAAATCATACACATAAACACACAAAGACATACTCGGAGGCTCTGATCAAAAATTTACCAAAACAGCAGAGGCCACCAAAGCAGACACCCAAACAACTACCACCTCAGAACACAACACCTGCAACACATAGACCACACAGTCAGAGTGTCAAGCAGTCACAGCCCTTAAGGCCAAACACAATGCCAGACACACTTGTCATTGGTGACTCCATAGTCAGACACACTGATGTCCCGCTCACCAGACTGAGTAAGGAGAAGGTCACAGTAAGCTGCCTGTCGGGTGCTAGAATCCGCCACATAACACATGCACTCAGGTCTCTCAACAGCAGGTACAAGTACGACTCAATCATTGTCCACGCTGGTGTTAACGACCTGAGACGTACCTCCTTGGACTACATGAAAAGAGACATAGAGGAGCTCTCTGATTATGTAGCCCAAGCAGGTATGACCCTGACCTTGAGCAGTATCCTACCTTCACCAAGAATGATGCCACATTACAGAGATAAGATGATCAGCTTTAACAATTGGCTTAAACTCTGGTGTCATTCAAAGGGGATCCAATGTCTGTCTGCCTGGCATGACATGCTGGACAAGCCACGCTGCTTCGCTAGGGACGGCTTGCACTTGTCACCCCTGGGATTCCGGATTTTGGCAAAGGCTCTTGCCACCCCCATAGTGCCTTTTTTAGGCAAGGCTCAAATTCTAAACCTACCATCCTAGAACACAACAAAGAAAAAAAACTAAGGCTAATGCTGCTCAATGCCAGAAGTCTCAACCTCAAGATGCATGCACTCGAGGCCCTTCTCAGTATGCAGAACATTGATGTCTGTGCTGTGACAGAAACCTGGTTCAAGGCTCCTGAGAGCACCCCAGCACTATCAGGTTTTACCTCATATCATGCGTTCCGGCCCCAAAATCTGGACAATACCAAGAAAGGAGGAAGGGTATCCATATTCATCAAGGACACCCAGACCTCAAGATTGGTGGCAACGCACGATGCATCGGAAACCATCCAGGTGCAATTAACCATAGGCAAGACTGCTCTGCAATTGGTAGCATGTTACAGGCCACCCTCGCAAACTCAGGAACCTCACATGGCCTTCCTGAAAACACTGGCGGGGATAAATGTATCTCCGAACACCATCATACTAGGTGACTTCAACTACCCTAATATAGACTGGGAACACTACTCAAGCCCAAACACTCTAGCCCAAAAGTTCCTGGAATTCATAAACTCAAATGCCATGGAACAACTAGTCACCATCCCCACAAGAGGAGAAAACATACTTGATCTCATCATCACGAACATGGGAGCACAATGTTCAACACCGGAAGTATACCCCTCACTGGTGAGATCAGATCACAAACTAATCTTGCTGGAGGTCCTCATCCTGCCCCCACCCGAAATGAAATAGACCACAGTAAAGAACTTCTCGAAAGCCGACTTCACACTTCTAAAGACTAGTGTGGTCTCTTTTAAGGCCCCTGAGCCGGCGGTAAACATTACTCAAACCACTGAATCACTTACAAATGCCTTCTACCAGCACCTGCAGGGCTGCATGGATCAGGCAATCCCAAGCAAAACAAAGACTCTTTGTACCAAAGGCAAGTGTCCAGTCTGGTGGACCCCAGCCATAAACAAACTCTACAACAAAAGGAGAAAGCTACTACAAGATAGAGCAAAATCCTTAAAAGGTAAGACACAGCTGATCACTATAAGTAAAAAGCTAAGAGCTCTCATAAAATCATCCAAAGCTAATTTTGAGAAAAAATAGCTAAGGACTCTAAAGACAACCATAAGGCATTCTTTAGCTATGTCAGAAACCTAGGAGGAAACTCCCAGATATGCTCAGAATTAGTTCAAAATGATGTGAAGATTACTGATCCTACAGACATTGCCAACATACTGGCTGACAGGTTCAGTGCAAACTCCCCTAAAGGAGAGATATCTATACCAAATGATTGTAGCCCCCCAAACATCTGTAACACCCAGGTGAGAACTGCTCTCGGCAAAGAACACAGCATCCATGGGACCTGATGGTGTCCCCGGCTGTGTGCTCCATGAACTCAACGAGGAATTAAACCCACAGTTAGGACAGGTGTTTAATCTTAGTCTCACCTCCGGATACGCACTCCAGGAGTGGCACAGCGACTGTGGTCCCACTCCACAAAGGCGGTGCATCCACCGACCCTGGAAATTACCATCCCATTAGCTTGACAAGCCTTATCTGCAAAGCCATGGAGAGGATCATAATGGATCTCATAAATAAAGACATAGGGAATTTGCAGACTTTGGATCCAACCCAGTTTGGCTTTGTCAAAGGCAGATCATGTCTCTTAAACTTGGTTGACTTTTTCGAAACAGTCACCAAGGCCGTTGAAGGAAAGGCAGTCCATACAGCCTACCTAGACCTGGCGAAGGCTTTGATACAATACCCCACTCGGGTATCATTGAAAAACTCATCAACTTAAATGTAAACCCATACATTACAAGATGGGTTGCAAACTGGCTGAGTGACAGAACCCACAGGGTCAGAGTTGCTGGCACCATGTCAGACTCAAAGCCTGTCACAAGTGGTGTCCCACAGGGCTCAGTCCTGGGCCCACTCTTGTTTGGCATCTACTTTTCTGAAGTACAAGCAAACACAGGAGGGTTATGGCTGACAAAGTTTGCAGATGACTGCAAACTGGGCGCCGTAGTTGAAAACACATCCGACACAGATATCCTTCAGAAGGGTCTCACAGAAATGGATAACTGGTGCCAGAGCCATGGCCTAAAGTTAAATGCCAAGAAATGCATAGTCATACCCTTCGGGAAAAACAAGGTTACCCCTAGATACCATATAGGTGGCAATCCCCTGATCACAGAAGAAGTTATCAGGGACCTGGGAACCCAGGTTGACAGTAGCCTTTCATTCGACACTCATATTGCTAAAGTAGTTAGGAAGACCTTCTACATTGCCCACCTTATCATGAAGGGATTCACATCTAGATCAAGGAGGTCATAGTCTCCTATACTCATCACTCATCAGACCAATGATTAAGTACAATGCCCCATTCGAATGTATCTGACCCGACACTTGCAGCAGCTGGAGAGGCCACAAAAGTTCCTCACCAAAAGGATAAAGGGTCTCAAAAATCTGTCTTATGCTGCCCGACTGAAAGAACTCCAGTTATATTCAGTTGCTTACCGCTTGCTCAGAGGTGACCTGTGCCTGACATACAAGGCCATGTCAAACCCAGATTTGATGAACATGCTTCATCTCAAAAATCTAGATCCTCAGAGCCACAAGGGCGGGAGACTTAAACCTCGACACGGTTATTAATAGGACGTGCTGGAGGGATAGATTCATCACCCAAAGACTCCCTATGCTGTGGAACAAAATCCCGGTTTATGTGAGGCAGAGCACCTCGCTAGCCTTGTTCAAGAGGAATCTTGACCAATGGATGGGAGATCGCAGATACACCCCAGGGGTTACCTCAGTGTCACTGCTCGACAGAGGCACAGCAAAATAATGGGCATAGTTTCTCCAAACTAAAGGGGTAGCGTAAGCCACAAAATTATGGGCTAGGCTTATAAATGCCCTCGGGCAGATAGCCTAGTATGAACCTATGAACCTATGAACCTCTCTCTCTCTCTATATATATATATATATATATATATATATATATATATATATGGGTTCATATTAGAACGTCGACAACTCACTATGTCGACAAGTAGCCCTACAGCACCAAATGAACGAAACCTCACAGTATCGAAATTGCAAATAACCGACACTTACTCCATCGACACGACTTCACCGACAATCCACTTTACCGACAACGCGCTACACCAACATCGCGTATTACAGGTAACGGGTATTAACATATGTGAGGTAGGGGATGTAGTTATAATGTCAGACTGAGTGACGTAGGTTTATAAATACATCCCCTACCTCACATATGTTAATACCCGTTACCCGTAATACGCAATGTTGGTGTAGCGCGTTGTCGATGGAGTAAGTGTCGGTTATTTGCAATTTCGATACTGTGAGGTTTCGTTCATTTGGTGCTGCAGGGCTACTTGTCGATATAGTGAGTTGTCGACGTTCTAATATGAACCCATATATATATATATATATATATATATATATATACATATATGTATAACATATGCCCATAACATGTAGTGGAGTCATAACTCAGCACAAATAGTCACACCCTCTTAGTGCAAGGGGATGTCATGTAAGTATTGCAGGTATAAACGTAGAATGTTGCTACTGTAACAGGGGTTTTCTTAACAGAAATGTTGTGCGGGATGTCATATCTGATATTGACATGTACTCCATCATTTACTGACAGACATCATAAGATCATCATAGTGCAATACCACACAAATCACAGTAATTATCCTGTGGAACACAGCAGAGATATGACCAATTAATGTGGACAGTCTGACACACTCTGGTCAGTCCAGAGGTATACACTGAACATATAGTGCAAGACGTGTGGACCAAGCCTGACAAGGTGGATGTTTACAGCCATGTAGATGGGGATATCACAAAAATACTGGAATAGATAAGTTCACACCATTTATGCATTCACACACTCCTGTCTGTCCTGAAACATAATAAACAGAGAAGCAGAGGTCACAAGCCCACATACTACTCATTAGTTAGTGACATATATCTGTACAGCATCCCACTGCTTTTTCAGAGATACACAACAGTTATGGTCGCCCAGCATCAGTACATCTGACAAATATCTGGACATAACATCACACTCTGTGAATACATTGAGTTACTAGGCATGTCATAAAGCACTGTGCAAACTACAGGCAGGCTGGCACAACATTGGCCTACATTTCTTATGGGGGAATACACATGTACTTGTAAATATAGCAGACTCTTCAGGCATGTAACAGCATGGAGTAACAGACACCTGTGTGAAAGTGCATACCCACAACCAGTCTGAACACAGCAACAGTCACATATGGTAAGCACACTTAATATTACAGTATATGGACTGTGTGAACAACACCATCCTCATATGTGCCACTCACACACTAACCCTACATATACTGGCCCAATACACAGTGTATTCCAGTGTCTGACTGTGGTATGGGACATGTGTCGGTCTAGCCCTACAAACATGTAAGCCGATATGGTGCCATGCACTGGAGCAGCATGCAACATCAGATAGAACAGGACCAATAACAATGACATCTACCACAGTCTGTACACAAGCCAAGGTACATATTCACAATACACACTCTGTCAACAATCACCATAAGTACACAGACCTTACTACTGTACACATTACAACAGAATGTCCAGGTTTTGTCCTCAAATATAAGGCCTACTATACATAACATGTCTAGCAGTCTGATATCTCACTGGCTTGTTATCAGGTATGATCTTAGTAAATAATGATGTACCTAACATATGTACCTCTTACTGCATGACATATGTACAAAAGTTGACAGAGTTGTGGCTGGAGGCACAAACACAGGGCCAATATTGGCATGTTGCTGTGATAAACCCATACATTTAATGGTGTAACAGGGTTTGTTGTGACATATCTCTTCTGAGGGATATGAAGTCAGTAACTCACATAGATGTCACCATGTACTGACTGCAATCATCAGAGCATGCTGCTGCATTTCTAAAAATAGGAAATGTGTGAGTAACACTACACATGTAAGACTCCAATCACTGGTCAGTCTGCAGATAGCCCTACAGGTGAATTTTCCTTAACCACATAACACTGTCATGACAGATATTAAATCATGTAGAATAGCCATATCCACACAAACTCTGCTAAACCAACAGTACTTCAAATGTAGAAGAGCAATAGTTATATTCTGTCCCATGTCTGGAACATCCCCCTCTTGTTTGCTGGCCTGTCTCCACAGTGTATGTTCTAAGACATATATCCAACTACCATCTGTGATGCTGTTTGTCAAGCACCCACATGAAGACCTGCTCACAGTGAAGGAAAAGGGCCAACACCCACATGAAGTGCTTAGTTATAGGAGTGTGTTTCCATGCAATTGGCTATAGGAATGATACCACAGCTGTTTCATGTGCAATTAGCTAGTGGGGGACTGCAATTTGTGCACAGGCCATCAGCTGATCATGAACATCACTTACAAATCTCAAGCTGCTGCCTAAGCAAAGCAGATGTACTTTTCCACATCCACCAGAGAGGAAGTGAGAGAGACAGACAGAGACAAAGTAAGAAAGGAAGGGAGTAGGAGAGTAAGAGACAAGCATGTTTGTGTATGATCCATGGGTGGAGAGTGGTATCTCGGCATTATGCCGGTTGCATATATTATATACTAATCCATACTGTCACATGGTAATTGCACATGGCTGTACACATTTATGGCTGCAGATTGTTGACAACAATCTCTACAATGTTTGGAAAATGTTGGCCTTGTAATGTTGACAATGGAGCATGTAGCTCCTCAGTACAATGATGTGGCAAAACCCACACTACAAAGGATCCTGTCATTACACAATCACCCCAAACAGGACAATGGTAACACACAAACACACACTTACCAGTACTGAGTTTCAAACCTCCACCTGACTATGCATTTCTATTATATTGTTATGCAGTTATTGCATGATCCATGGAGTTTACATGCTGGACAGCTGTCCAAAGGTATCTTTGAAGGTGAGTGACATCAGCAACAGTGATAAAGGTGGGATAAGGGAAGTGTAGTACATGTGAATGTCCACAAAAACAGGGGTCAGGTAAGACACAACCACACTCTCTCAGGAATCACACACATTATTACAGATGGCAGGGTCAGGATTAGAACTTCTAACTAACTTGTTACACTACAGTATTACGCAGTTATCACACATGCTACAGAGCTTAGCAGGCTGATATATGGCCAATGGTTATTTCAAGGTGACTGACATCAGCAGGCGTGTTACAGTAGGGAAATGGGAGGTGTAGTGAGAGTGAATGGTTTCAAAGTAATTAATCTCCACACACACACACACACACACACACACACACACACACACACACACACACACATGCATCCACACATCTGCCAGTGCTGACATGCATGAGTTCATTGCTTCACAGGTGTGTAGTAGTTGACTGTGCCAGAAGGCTGTACAAGGCTAAGCAAAGGGAATACCTTAGCATCAGGCCACATGACAATGGTCTCCAGTGTGGCTCAGGGGTGTAGTCCCTGGATTGGCCAACACAGGTGGATATTGTATTCACCATCCACTCATCTGGGTTACTATTGTGGGTGGCCAGTGCTGTGCAATGCTTGCCATGTATGTGGTCTATATTCCTTAACATGGACTGTGTCTGGATTGTGCACATGTCCCACATGCATGTTCTGTGGAGTGTGGAATTGTACTTGGGGGTCTCTGGGGCATGTTCTGTGGACAGATTTTTATCATCTGATGTGGCATTCCTGACCTCATGTGGTGTGACCTGGCTATGGAATTGAGGTTGTTCCTGCATCTACATTGACAGCATGATACAGGTATTCAGCGGATTTAGTGGCATCTGTCGATACGGGGCATGTGTATAAGGCATGGTATTCTTTTTGTGGGTTACATTTGCAGACTCTACAGTTGTTGCAGGTGTCCAGTGGGGAACATAACACAGGACCAGTGTAAGCATTTATTTGTCTAGTGTAGGAATGGAACAGGGTGCCATGTCCTTCTACTTGCTGGATAGCACACACTCAGTCAGGAGATTTTACACATCACAGTACATTCTAATGTCAGTGGCAGTGTTGTGGTCAACAGGCATGTAGTCCACTGCAATCACACCGTGGTTACTGTCTGTGGGCAATATGCAGGGAACTACCAACATAGTGGTTGTTGTCTAGCCAAGTGTGTTTGTGTATGAGACATGGGTGGAGAGTGTTCTCTGAGTAATACAAGGGTTGCCTATATTTCTAGATCCATAATGTCACATGTAGGGCTATGGATTGCCTACACTAGCCTCAATGCTGTTTGACATCTGTTTTCCTTGTAAGGTAGATATTGTGACATACAGTAGGTCCTCAATATAATAATTTAGCAAAACCCACCCTACAATGCATCTTGTCATTACACAATCACAGCAACCTCCACACAGGACACTGATGACTGACACAGAAACACATTTGCTAGTGCTGAGATTCAAACCCCTACCTAGCTATGAATTGCTTCTGCAGTACATTGCATTTATCACATGCACCATGGAGCTTACAGGATGGCTTTTGTTCCAAGATACTTCTAAGGTGAGGAACATCACCAGCCTTTGTAAATACTGGCATTGGGTGATGTAGTGGGTGAGAGATCCCAAAAATAATTTTACCCTAATCACACAATTGCATTTGCCAAGGGTGAGGTTCAAACCTCTATTTAACAACCTTTATGGACCATTATGTTACACATTCACCACATGCATCACTGACATGACATGGTTTATGCTTCACAACAGATACTTGTAAGGTAGATGATATCTGCAGGACTGCTAAAGTCAGGCTCTGAGATGTGTACTGGCTGTAATGGGACACAATCTTAGAGGTACACACACAAACACTTGCCACAGATTAGATTCAAACCCATAGCTGTGTAGTTACTGCAACTACATTGTTCAGCATTTATGGCACGCACCACAGAGCTTATAGGGCTAGCCCATCTCCACAGGTGTATTTCAATGTAGATGACATCAGCAGGCTTGCTAAAGTAGGGCAATGGAAGGTGTAGTGAATGTGAATGGCTTCAAAAGCATTACTCACTACACACACGCACAGAGTTTCACATTTGGCATGTCTGGGATTAGAACTCTTACTTACCTAATACATCACACTATAGCATTAAGCAATTATTGCGTGCATCATGGAGCTTACAGGGCTGAATCATTTCCAAAGACATACTTCAAGGTGACTAACATCAGCAGGCTTGCTAAAGTAGGGCAATAGAAGGTGTACTGAATGTGAATGACTTCAAAAGCATTACTCTGTAGACACACAGAGTTTAACAGTTGCCATGTCTGAGATTAGAACTCCTACCTAACTAGTACATCACATTAGAGCAGTACGCAGTTATTGCATATGTCATGGAGCATACATGGCTTATTTTTGTCCAAAGAGGTATTTCAAGTTGACTGACATCAGCAGACTTACTAAAGTAGGGCAGTGGGAGGTGTAGTGAGTGTGAATGGCCTCAAAAGCATTACCCTGTACCCACACACCTCCACACACACACACACATTTGCAGTGTATGGGACTAGAATTCCTACCTAACTAGTATGCTGCACTATAGCATTGCACAGTTATCACACACGCCACGGAGGTCATAGGGCTAGCACTTCTCCAAAGGGGTATTTCAAGATGACTGACATCAGCAGGTTAGCTAAACTAGGGAAATGTGGAGTGCAGTTTGTGTGAATGGGTCATAAACCATTTTTCTGTAAACACACACAGCACTCAGTCACACACTTTACATTTGACAAGACTGGGTATACAACTGCTAGATGAATAATGACTTGTACTGTCATGTTACAATGTTATCATAAGCACCACAGACACTATAGTGCTGAGGGCTACCAGAAGTAAATGTCTACAGTGATAGACATTGGCACATCATGTGATATTGGCCAACTGGATGTGTGGTGGGTGGGACAGGCATCATGATGGAAAGTTCTTTGTCACTGTCTGTCTCTCTCTTCCCCTCATCTCTGTTTGTATATGTTTGACCTATCATAGTTTGTTGTCCTTGGATATATGTGTGTATTCCTATCTAATGTGTGTGCAAAGCATGACTGGTGTGCAATGTGGTGTGTGTGTGTGTGTGTGTGTGTGTGTGTGTGTGTGTGTGTGTGTGTGTGTGTGTGTGTGTGTGTGTGTGCTCACAGAAATCTGGGAATGATAGATATGTATAGTCCACTGTTGTCAGACATAGATGTGGGAGCATGCCCAGTATGACCTTCTGTATTGAATGTGTGAATCCATTCCAGGTAGGTTGCACTCCAGTGCAGGCATTTGTGTTCTACACCTACAGCTAGCTACCTATTTCTGCAGGATATCTGTAGATAGGTTGACAATATGTAGTCACAATAGGCAAAGGATAGTGGGATACTGTAACTAGTCGTGTCTGTGCTGCTTGTGCTACATGGTTTTGGTGTTAGCAGACATATTCAGACATATGTAGTGTTTGTTTTACAGTGTGAAGTATTATGTCATCAACTACTGACAGATATACTTATTTGCTCACAGTAATTTCCTGGGGAATACAAGATGAATGAATCTGTCTCCAGTATTGTGGTCTGCAGCCTACATATTGCAATATGGCGCCGGTTGTGGTTGGCTTGCCGTTTGTTAGTCTCTTTTGTCGTTCCTTGTTTTTGTTTTTTGCCGCGTGTGTTGTGCAAAATGTTGATTTAGCACTAGTGTACGATCGTCAAGTGCTTTTGGATATTGGTTCCTCTGCCGAATCTTTGAGTTTGTCATTTTCGGTGAATGAATTTTGTAATGTACCTCCTACTTACCTGGATTGTTTGCTGGAGTATAGTGGAACGGTGCCATGATTTTTTTCTTCTTCCAGGAGGAAGTTCAGGAAGCGCAGAAGGCGAGGCTGTCGAGGAGGTTGGCTGGTTAAGCTGAAGGCTTTGGTGACTCCTTTTTCTGGTAGTTTGGGAATGGAAAGACGGAAGCTTACTCGGCCCTCGGTGGATTGGAGGATGTTGGATTCGGTGGGCTCATGGAGTATTCCTGTTATTGACTTTTCTATGGGGGATCATGTTTCCCTTTCATGTTATCAGCGGTGTTGTCGGAGAGGGGTTGTGCTAGAGAATTTGCGACCAGTGCCTAAAGCTTTGAACGTTGTGGAGGTATTGAATTTGAAGTGGGGTTTGGTTAATGCCAGGTCAGTGATTAACAAAACATTTATTTTGAAAGAATTTTTTATGACACATACTTTGGATGTGTTTTGCTTAACTGAGTCCTGGTTGACATCTGGTGAATGGAGTGCAGTAAATGAGTTGTTACCAGCTGACTGTGTGTTTATTAATGTACCAAGAGCATCTCGGCGTGGTGGTGGATTGGCAGTAGTTTGTAAAGCTAATTTACAAATTAAACAACTTTACCCCACTTCTATTTTCAGCAGTTTTGAGCTGTGTCTATTTGAACTTGGACATTCAAGTCCGCTTTTTTGTGCAGTGATCTCCAGATCCCCGAGATATGATAAGAATTTTATTCAAGAGTTTTCTGAGTTTCTAGCTGAATATGTCTTGAGATATGATCAGATCATGTTACTTGGGGATTTTAATATTCATGTGTGCTGTCCGGGAAAGCCACTTGTCTCAGAATTTAATGATTTGGTGAATTCTTTTGGCTTAAATCAGTCCGTTAGTGGGGCCACTCAGGAAAGTGGTCATACATTGGATCTTGTGCTATCATTTGGGTTCAATGTGTCAAATTTGATTATTCAAGATGCTGTGTTTTCGGATCATAAGCCTATTTTATTTGATGTTATATTGCCTACAAATGTTGTAAAATCTGTTGCACCAGTAAGGCTTTGTCGTTCTTTTAATCAAGATACTTCAGCGAAGTTTTCATCTTTATTTAGTGAGGTGTTGACTTGTTTTCCAGAATATTTTTCATCTGATGATCTGTTAAATTATTTTAATAAGACTTGTAAAGATATTCTGGATATTGTTGCACCATTATGCATGAAGAAGAAAAGTTCAGTAGTAAACTGGTGGTCAACGGATATTACTAGAGCTGCAAGAAAGGAATGCAGGAGATGTGAAAGGCAGTGGAAAAAGAACAAACTTCAAGTGTTCTTAACTGCCTTTCGGGAAAGTTGGAAGGTTTATCAGGATGTTGTATTATCTGCAAAGAGGACATACTATTTTAATCTTGTTAATGTCAATTCTCATAACCCGCGGGTTTTGTATAGATTCATAGATTCTTACTAAGCTAACTGCCCTTGTAAGCAATTTTAAGCTTAGCCAATTATCCCTTGTGAGACTCAAACCCTGCACCTTGTGTTTGTAAGGCAAACACCTTAACCATTAGGCCATTACTATGATGTAATTGACTCTGTTCTTAATGCACAAGATTATTTTCCAGTTCAGTCATCAACTACAGTGTGTAATGAGTTTTTTAAATTTTTTTTGGATAAGGTTTCGAGATTGAGTTTAGTTGTATCTGTATGTTCTCTGCCGGATACTTTTTTGTCCGTTTCGGAGAAGTTGTGTGTTTTTCAGCCAATAACTTTGGCTGATTTAACTAAATTGATGTCTGAAGTTAAGCCTAGTGGTTCTCCTGAGGATATTTTACCTCCTAGAGTTTTGAAGGGTGTGTTTTCAACAGTGGCTCCAGTTTTGTTGGAAATAATTAATACCAGTTTGGTTTCCGGGGTTGTGCCTACTGATTTTAAAAGAGCAATCATTCATCCACTATTAAAGAAACCTGGGCTTGATGCGTCTGTATTATCTAATTATTGGCCGATTTCTAAGCTTCCTTTTTTAAGTAAAGTGATGGAGAGATGTGTTTATGGCCAGTTGTTAGATTTTCTAAATGAAAATAATTTTTTGGAAAACTTTCAATCTGGTTTTAAACCTATGCATAGTACTGAGACAGCTTTGCTAAATATCTTAAATGATGTTTTTCTTATTACTGATAGTGGAAAATTTGTATTGCTTGTTTTGTTGGATTTAACAGCTGCCTTTGATACAGTGGATCATGAAATATTGTTGCATCGTCTTGAGCATTATGTGGGAATTACAGGCCTGGCTTTAAATTGGTTCCGATCTTACCTTCTAAATAGAATGGTGTGTGTTCAGATGGGCGGATTTACTTCTGATTTTGCCCATCTTCCTTGGGGTGTTCCGCAGGGTTCAATATTGGGACCTTTATTGTTTTCTGTGTATATTTTGCCTTTGGGCGATATACTACGTAAGCATGGCATTGATTTTCATTTATATGCTGATGATTGTCAATTGTATTTACCTTTGGATGAGGCTGATGGTTGCTCAATTTTAAAGGTGTTGGATTGTTTGTGTGAGGTTAAGTTATGGATGGTAGAAAACTTTTTGAGTTTGAATGAAGGGAAGACAGAAGTTGTACTCTTTAGTCCTAGTCGCCATGCTGATTTTTCTATGGTGGACTGTGGTGAATTAACTTCTTATTTGAAGGATTCTGTTGTAAATCTGGGAGTGAAGATGGATAAAGATCTTTGTTTTAGGGGACATATAAATGGGGTGGTGTCATCTTCTTTTTATCAGTTAAGGCGCTAAGGTTAAACCATTCTTATCTAAAGGTGATCTTGAAGTCGTTGTACATGCATTTATAACCTCACGGCTCGATTATTGTAATTCTGTTTTATTTGGAGTGAGCCAAGGTGCTTTAGCCCATTTACAGCTTGTTCAAAATGCTGCTGGGAAATTCTTGGAGGGCAAACGAAAGTTTGATCATGTAATGCCTGTATTGGCGGCATTACATTGGTTACCTGTTTTTTTTAGGATTCGTTTTAAAATTTTGTTATTAGCTTTTAAAGCTCTAAATGGTCTGGCGCCAGCATATTTGGCAGATATACTCCATATTTATGTTCCAAATCGGACTCTTCGGTCAGAAGATCTGTCTTTACTTGAGGTTCCTCGGGTACGACTAAAGATGAGGGGTGATAGAGCTTTTTCAGTTGCAGCTCCAAAACTTTGGAATGAGCTTCCATTATATATTTCGACAGTCTTCTTCTGTAACAATTTTTAAGCAAAATCTTAAAACTTATTTTTATGAATTGGCTTTTAATGAGGTGAAATGATTGTTTAATTTGTTGTTTCTTTATGTTATTTGTTTATTTTTAGTTAATTTTAATTTTATATGTTATCTATTGTTTTTTGATTTTTTGATTATTGTTTTGTAAAGCACTTTGGTGGCATTTTTTGTCTGTAAGGTGCTATATAAATAAATATTGACTTGACTTGACTTCTTGCACACTCATGCCATTCTGTAGGGGGAGGCAGACACTTGCTGATGGGTCTGTGTAAATGGTCCAGCACCTTGGTACTGTGGTGGTTGAGGATCCCCTGCTTGTACATCTATCGACATGACAGAATGGCCATACCCTGCTGTGGCCATACCTCTCAGCTGTACAGATTTACACAGGCTACCCAGAGGCAGGGCTCATATATCTGGTCAGTTCACCTCCACATTGTGGTTTACAAGCAGGTTTGTAGCCACCCATTCCTAGATTTGCAGGCAGGGATAGTATGGGCACACATCAGAGTTTCAGACTTCACACACTGCATGGCATCTATGCCTCTACCCCCCCCTTATTCTATCCTCTTCCTAACATTATGCAAGTGATATCTGATACGTAGCCTATAGTTATCCCTTCATCCCAGCAGTATTTACGGGTTGGTCCACAGTTCATGCAGTAGGACACGGTGGGCATGCTACTGGGATTTGTCAACATGGCCTTGCATTTGTGTTCTGTGGACTGTGTTATGTTGTTATTTGGGACTCCATGAGATAACATACATTGACAGTACAGGCCAGGCACAGGCATGTGACAGAGGATTGTAGGGCATTTGGTAGTGATACAGGCCATCTGTAGCAGGCCAGTGCATTCTTTCACTCCTACAGTCCCATGCTGCAAACCACTGGATTCCCCTGGGGTGACAGGGTAGGTGTGCAAGGTGTTAATGGCAATAGTTTCTGTCCTTATTAATCCATTGGTGTGGATGCTGGCAGGGTGCTGCTTACAGCTAGGGACACACTGCATGAGACACCTCTTCAGCATTCTGCATTCTGTGGGTATCCCCCCACAGAAGTGGGGGGGTCATACTGTACTCATTCCCAACAGCAGAGATATGACCTGTGATAAACCTGTGGCTGATAGTGGGGTGAGCTGAGTGCATGTGCACTATGGAAGCTTCTTGAAGCTGACTGACAGATATACGTGTAGGCATTCCCATTATGCTGGCTTGTGTGGGAACATCAGCAGTTTCTCAGTACATCATAACTGTGCCTTTTGTGGTCTGCCAGTATTTGGCTAGACTACATCAGTATTCCATACTATACAGACAACTAATGTGCTGCTAACCTATATGTACAATTCCAAAGGTGTGTTCATTTGACAGTTACATTTTATATACTCTGTCTAGGGTACTTCCACCTGTGTACTGTGCGCATGTCTGGGCCCACATTCATGCCATGTCCATCTTTTTGATGATGGCAGATATTACTTCTAAACAATTAGTATGGATTACTGCTGGATTGGGTCTTGCTGGGATGCATTGTGTTTGGCACTGCAGTTGTCAGAACTTGGCTCTGTCACCAACAGTACTGGTTATAGGCCAACAAGGCACAACCCTCCATGCCTACATTCTGACCACTTCCACACAATATACAACACAACAACCTAACACACAGAGCCCTGCATATTATACACATGCAACAATCTATCCTGCTAATTTAGCCAGCTCATGTAATCTATGCTCCACTATAATTATACCCACACATACATGTTACTACATTTCTATGTTGGATTGTGTGTGGGGGGGCACACCTGACAACTGTAAACATTTGCTATGACTATACTGGTATTTCAGGTACTCTGTTGCCTTCCATTTCAATCTGTATTCTGACCTATCATGCAGACTAGAGGCATATCAGTGGAGTGCAGATCTCAGGTTTTATTTACCTACACTTCAATTTCAGACTTCTTACCCTTCAGATCTAACATCTAACTGCCTAACCAGTTGTAGTCTGTCTGTGTAGGTCTTGAGGGGGGGGGGGGGACTGTTCTCCATTGCAATTGGAGGCTTTAGCTCAGCCTTTCTTTGTGGTAATCTACACCTGTCCTGCTGACTGAGACTGCTGTTGGGTATGTGAGCCTCACTCACATGCATGTGTGTGTCCTATGGGCACACATTTGGCCCACCACATGTCATGCAGTGAGATTTTTCACCTTGTCTAATACTACCTACTATGCTGACACCAGTATTTGTTATGGATTTCATGCTACCAATATAAGTGTCTACTATCTGCTGCCATCCCATTCATCCATCCAATTCCCTTGCATGCTCACATCCATACCATAGATACAAGTAGCAGAACATACTACTTCATTCAGTAATTGATAAGGAGAGTGACTTACCTTGTGGCTGTGCCAGTATGGAGGATGGTGCTGGAGGGCTGACTATGTTGGATGCACATAGTACACTCCCTATACATGGTTAAGCACAAGTAGTGTCATGTTTGGCATCCCTTTCACTGTATGTGTGAGTCAGAGAGAGGTGTCATTCCCTGGGTTCCAACTGTGTCAGTGTATGTGCTATGCATTGCCTCTTTGCCAAAGACTGGGTATACTGGGCACACCTCCTTCTGCCTACAGGGGCAGGCTCAGGTTGTTCCTCCTCCGAGTCACTCGTGCTGGCCTTGGCAATGGTGGAGGGGCTGTGTGGCCATGCCCTGTGTTGTTCCTGCTGCAGCTTTTCCACAGGATCATATTGTGTAGCATGGCACATACAATGAAAATTTGGGTACATGTAGCTGGAGTGTACTGCAAGACTCCACCAGATATGTTCAGGTACAGGAACCATGACTTGATCATCCAAAACACATGCTCTATTATGATTCTGGTTTGTGCGTGTGCCACATTATGGAGTTCTTGTTCAGGTGTGTGTGGATTTCTGATGGGTGTCATCAGCCATGGCTCCAGTACGTAATCAGCATCCCCGACTGATTGTCCATATGGAATGTTCCCACTGGCAAATCTCTGGTACAGCTGCATCATAAGCCAGATGTGGGACTCATGATAGCTTCCAGGGCTGCCAGCATACACATTCATTATAATGCCCTGGGAATCGCACATGACCTGGCAGTTGATGGAGGGGAAGCCCTTGTGGTTTATGTAGGCCCTACCCCACTAGCCAGGTGGTGCTTTGTTGTGTATGTGCGTGCAGACTATAGCACCTACTACCTCAGGGTATTGTGCTATTTGCTGGAAGAGATGCATATTACTGGTCAATGTCTCATGGGAGTTGTGGAAATATATGTGCTCACTGGCATGTGCTGGCATGGAATCCAGGAACTGGTGGAGTACCCTGGATGCTGGTGTTTGTGAGATCCCTATGATATCCCCAGTTGGCCTTTGGAAGGTACTTCTGGCGATTATTCTTAAGCCTACACATACCATGGTATCAATTGGGATGGTTCCCCTCTATTGGTTCTGTGTGTGAGGCGTGGCCGGCACAGCTAAACAATTTGCTGTAGGAGGTCCCTATCCACCCTATAGCACTCCGCTATCTCCAGCTCATATAGCCCCTGGTAGGTTTCACTGGGTCTGTACACTCTTCTCCTTGTCCTCTCTGTGGGTTGGTCATCAGCATTCTCATCCTCACCACCCTCAGCCTCTTCCACATATTGATTTATGAGAGCGACAGCAGCCCCTATCATTTTGTTGGTTTTGTTAGGTAAAATTTCCCTGTTTGTGTACACCAGTGGTGTAGAGTGTTGTGGGAAAAACCAGAATGAAATGTGTTTGCATAGTTTATAGTAGTGTGCTGTGCTGGGCTGTTGCCTGTGTAATAGGCTGATTCTGATACATTTCACCTGCAAGCTATGTTAGTTCTCCTTGATTGCCTTTCTACTGCTGTTTTCCCTTCCCATTGCCTTCCTGTTTAGGCCCAGAGGCGTGCCGCGCAAACCCAGTGCTCAGATGTGAATGGAGTTATTTCCTGTTTTTTTTATTTTTATTTAAAACTTGGTGCATGGTGTGCACACCCGTTTAGGCAGTGTAAATACCGCTAGGCAGCTGCAGGCACACCCCCTTTCTTAGCTGTGCTTAGCTAAGGGCAAACACAGGCCACTGTGCTCCAATAAGCTTACAGCAGTCATGACACCCCCCCTCATGAGGTCATCTAGCTCTTAGGCTTAGACCATGGTGTTATTGCACCTACATGGTTGAGTGCAAGCTAGCACTGAGGGGAAATCTGTGATTCAATATCATTCCCCTCATTTGCATAGAACTGACTGCTAATGCATGGTGACAAAACTGAAGCTCAGCCTTCCCCCTTAGCAACCATTATTCCATGGTCTTGTTGTGTTATGCATGACATTGAGTATTATGGCAAAATGATGGTTTTGGTTTAAAGCTTATTTCAAGGTTTTTTCTTATTTTTGGGCCAATCCCATTTGAGAACCGCTGCCCTATGCTTAAATGGCCGAAATCAGCAAAAAAAAGTTATTTTTTATAATTTTGAAACTAGTTTTCATGCCTATGGTCATATAGTTGTAATACATGCTTTTTTATGAGCTGTCATGCCTCCATTTTGTAGTTTGCAGAAATTTATTCAGCTACTGGCTGAATACATTTCTGCAGTCTACACTATTCCTGCAGGATGCCTGCCTGCTTCCTGGATTACTAATTCACCTCATTTGCATGGTTTTCACCAGCAAATGAGGTAATTAGCATACAGGGGCTGTGTCCATGCAGGAATAGTGCAGTAGCACTTGTGCATGTCCCGGGAGCTCTTGCACCCTGCACACCGCTAGCTTGCACTCAACCATTTAGGTGCAATAACACCATGGTCTAAGCCTAAGAGCTAGATGACCTCATGAGGGGGAGTGTCATGACTGCTGTAAGCTTATTGGAGCACAGTGGCCAGTGTTTGCCCTTAGCTAAGCACAGCTAAGAAAGGGGGTGTGTCTGCAGAGCTTGCTGAATCCTGGGATAGACTTTAGAACTCATCTGGTGTTGATGAATTGCAAACCCAACAATTGTGTGCCTTCATAACAATGCATCAAATGTTAAAATTTCAAATGTTTGTCACTCTAGATTTAACTACTGCAAACCCTGTTTTTCAGCAAATACTTAAATGATCTTACCTTTTGGCACTGTTAGCACTATTTTTTTTAACTGAAAGCAATGGATAATATTCCATTTTACTCACTTTATTTGTCTCTTTTCAACAGCAACTGTAATATTCAACAATGTTTGTGACTACTATTGTTTTAAAGAAAAACATATGCATTCCATTAAGTTCAATATTTTTCAGTTCTACTCCTGAGAACTCCTGATACATTCCTTGATGATTGTGTACCTGCATGTGATTCAAAAGAGCAGGCTAGTAATAAAAACATAATGGCTATGACTTTTTGTAATATTGAAAATGTCTCATTTTATGAATTTGTTTTATCTCCTAGTATCTTATAAGTTAATCTATCCAAAAAAAAAAAAATTCTCCTCATTGAGGGACACATTCTAAAACATCATACATTTTTATTTTTATATTCAAATATTAGTAACTTGTTGATGCAATATATTTTCTTGCTCGCCTGAATGGAGTAACAATGTATGCACAGATTTATTTTCAGTTTCATTTAACCACAGTACTTCAGAATATTTTCAGGCAAAATATACTTTGCACCAGTTTCTAGTTTAAATTCATCATTTTGTTTACAAAGTTCACATCTTTCTTATCACTCTTTTTTCACTGTTTCTGATACATGTTATGACTTCATTGTATCAGTTTATTTACTTCACTAATAATAGCTGATTTTCATGTTTCTGTTCCAGTTTTTTTAAAGCAAACGTGCCTTTCTTTTTATACATCTTTGCAAAATGATTATTTCTACCACAGCTTCTACAAAACTGATGAAATACAACATACCTATTTCTTTTAAGATTATAGGCATACCTAGTACATGAATATGGCATTTAACTGCACCATACTTCCTTTGCTTTTTCCCCTGGATTTACTAATCTCCCATGCAGGACTAATCTAGTCCTGCACAGAAGCAGCAGTTTAAGAGGAGGATGGCAGCATGCCATGCATATTAATGAAGGTGCACTGCCTGAGCTCCAAATCCTACATGGAGTGTGGACAAGTGCAGGGGGTGTGCCTGAAATCAGAGCTCTCAGAATAAACATCCCCCTGCAAAGTAGAACAGAAGAAAGTGTAAATAAATGAGTAAGACTGCTCATAGGTGTCCACATATCCCCAACAACAGTCCCCATGTGTTCAACAAGCAATGGTACATTGAAATAAAATGAAGAAACCCTTGTATTTATTTTTTAGAACCCTGAGTACAGCTAACCATATGTGCACGGGTTTTCCCATCGCTTAGCTATGGTTAAAGCAGCTTAAAGGTCTGATGAGGATAACAAGGATATATATACAAATGAAGCAGCAGAGCAATAATGTAGTGGTTAGAGCATCCACCTAACAAACAGGCATTCCTGGTTCGCGTCCCACTGTAGCACATATAATTTTCCACGTAAAACCTGTATATGAACATATTCTCATATCCTTTTGCTGTATAACCTACATAATAACATTTAAATGTGAACTGGAGTACTGCATTAAATACACATGTGAAGTGTCACGGTCGTAATGAATAAGGCACTAGTAAGCAGGTTTAAGCAAAAATAAGCAGTAGTAAGCATGTCTAAATGCGTATGCATGGGGGTAAGCATTGCCTACACAGATTAAGCAAAGTAGAAGCTAACTGATTGTAAGAAACTGTAACCAGAGGTTAGCATTGCTGACTGTCATGCAAACCCATGCAAACCCACTCACAACTGCTTTAAAGTGCCTTAATCACTCTGTATCCAACGGCCCATGTTCTGTCCAGCAACAAAATAAACTGCATCGACAAGGCTCAAACTCAGGATCCTGTACATTATAATCACAGTAGTTAACCACTAAGCCATCATAGCAATAAATAGGAATGAGGTATCAGCAAACTAATCCTCACCAAAGGAAAACCAAACTAAACATGTGAAGTGAATCTATGTACAGTGTTAAGTGGTATAACCTTCTACATAAGATAAATATGTGAACTGGAGTACTGCAGTAAGCATAGATCTGAGGTGTGATTGTAATAAAGTGTAGAAGTCCCCAGGTCCCCATACAGTGTATGTACACATGAATCACGGATACCAGACACATATATAACCTGCAATGAAGAATAAATTTGTAGCTGTGAGCGGTAGCATTGTCGCCTCACAGCAAGAGGGTCTCTGGTTCGATTCTCAGCTGGAGTGCCTTCTGTGGGGAGTCTGCATGTCCTCTCTGCATTCGTGTGGGTTTTCTCCGGCTACTCCAGTTTACTCCCACATTGCAAATACATGCATCTGGAGCTTTTCTCCCTGGGCCTCTGCTGAAAATTGGCTTTGTTCCAAGTCGGACTTTCCCAGTAAACAAATATTAAATAAAAATAAATAAATAAAATCATTGCCAAATGGCAAATATAGTGATAATTAACTATTAAGCAATGCTAACCGCAGCACAGCTCAAGTTAGCAAGTGTAAGCAATGTGTAGGGGGGAGCCAGTTCAATCTGCCTAGTGGTATACCTCTTTAAGCAGTGCCAACCTTATGTAAGCAGGTGTACCCATAACTTAGCCTTTTCAAAACTAGCCGATCACAGGAAAGTGTGGGAAAATGGCCGTACTTAAACCCCACAGGCGGGAATACTTCTCATAACTGGTTGTAGCTTCCTACTGCAGGCAGAATGGCTGGTGTGGGTGAAGGCACTCAATTTAGAGTGCAGTGCTGGGGCATACAGGAATCAAAAATCATGGTATGACTCCTGGTAAAACACCATGATCAGAGACTTCTGCAGGGCTAGTACCAGGGCTTGCAGTATGAAGCGGAGGCCTGGGACAGTCTCGCCTGTGACCTCGTCAGTGCCACAGGTATCCCCTGAACTGGTGAGCAGGTCAGGCACCACCATGCTGACCTTAAGCGGCAGAGGGGGGATGTACTGGAACAGTGAATCCAGAAGTCTCGGCCCTAGTACTGAGTAAGTACTCATTCTAAGTAGTAAATAATTGCCTAGCTTGTGTATAATATGGATAGGTATGGCTAAATATCAATGCTTTTCTCTGACAGCTGCAGATGAACGGGCTATGAACCAGCAAGCCCATGATGCTAGGCTGCAAAGGCTGTGTCGCGAGGCAGGTTAATAATCAGTCTGCATGTACTGTCATAACAAAAAATATAAGAGGCTTAGAAAGTTTTGTACCAGTAGAAATAAATGTGTAATACTCTGTGAATAAAGGTATAAACCATGGAGAGCTTCTGTTTACTCTTCTCTCATATGTTGGCAATCTGTACCATACTATAAATAATAATGTTGTATCTTAAGCAGTGTCATCCACATCGTGGTATGCAGATAAAATGAGTATGAAGTCCTGCATAATAATGTTGGAAGTGCGAAGAGTTCAGGCATATCGTACAAGTTAGGGAGACTTAGATAGAAAACAAACAAAAGCTTGACATCAATTCCCTGATAGCGCAGTGTACTGTGATGTTAACTGTGATATTTTGTCACACACAGCAGTGGAGTACCTCAGGGTTCTGTCCTGGGACCATTGTTGTTTGGCATCTACATCTCTGAAGTACAGGCCAACAGTACGGGACTCTGGCTAACAAAGGTAACAGATGACTGCATAATGGGAGTCATTATGAGCCTGACTGTACTGCATGAGATGTTACTGATAACAGCCTGACATACAGGTGGGATGGAGTACTATTAACATCTTGTGCCCTTGCCATGTAAGGTCCTGGTTATGGGATCTGTAACAGTTGATAGTGTATTGCAGGGCAGATGTGTTTGGCTGTGGGGGGATACCTATTCGTGCATAACATATATTGTTTGTGCTTGTCAACCTCATTAATGGTGCATGTGGACATACATGTTTCTGCTATGTTCCCACTTTATCTACAGATGTATGTCCGTATATATCTATATAGATATAAATATCTGCCTATCTGCTTATATATATGTATAGCTACATATATCGATATGTTGTATCTGTTTAGACATTAATATAGTTTCACGCACACATACATCTACATGTTGGAATAGGTTCTCTGTACTGTTGAATTACTGGGCTGGATGATATGTTTGTGACTACAGCAGGGTTATGTATATCTGAGATGGTGTAGAGGTAAATCACTTTGGCTAAGGTGTGTATGGTCCTGAGTTTGAGATTAGCAGAGGTTGTTTATTTTGTTGCTAGGCAGAACAAGGGCCGATGGATACACAGTGATTAAGACACTTTAAAGGAGTTGTACATGGGTTTGAGTGGGTTTGAGCGGTGGTAAGCACTGCTAAAGTCTGGTTACTGTTTCTTATACTCAGTTAGCTGCTGAATTGCTTAACCTGTGTAGGCATTGCTTAGCTCTGTGCAAACCCGCGCAAACCTGCTCACAACTGCTTTAAAGTGCCTTAATCACTGTGTCTCCAACAGGCAGTGTTCTGCCCAACAACAAAATAAACAACCCTTGCAAGGCTCAAACCAAGAGCCCTGCAACCCACAAACAAAGTGATTTTCAAGTAAGCCATGACAGATATGAAATGCTTTGATGTTTTCAGAAACATATCATCCAGTCCAGTCATGCAACAGTAGAGAGAATGTATACCAACATCTAATGTATGCGCGTGTAAATATATTACTATCGAAACAGATACAACATATCTAGATATGTGTATATATATATATATATATATATATATATATATATATATATATATATATATATATATATATATATATATATTAATTTCTAAAACTGTGTACATATATATCAATATATATGCACATATATACATGCATATGCCTAAATCAACACATATATGTGTCTACACCTATATGTCTACATATACACAGCACATTACATATGTGCACGCAGATATATATCTATGTAGGTATATACAGACATAGTTATATATATAAAAATAAAATAAGTGTTGCAGAACTGAGCGAAAGCAAGTTAGAACGCAAGTTATTTAACCACCAAATACTTTATTATGAGAGAGATTATAATCAAAGATAAGCGTTTTCGCTATGTAGCTTCATCAGATCTTACATTCACTCCCAATCTCAACATATTATATATAAAAGTCTTCTCAATTAATCAATTAGCCTTATTCATTGATATCATCATTTAAAGAGACAGATACACATGATTAAACCTAACCTCCTGAATTAAAACATAATATAGTATATATATAATATACAGTGAATAAATAGAACCATTTTAAAATATATATATAACATATGTAAAAAATATATATATAAAAGTATATACATGTGTACAAAAAATATATATACAGGTATAATGCTCAATTTATACAGAGTGAATAAATAAAGTCAGAAATACATGTAAAGTCTCATATCTGTATATATAGGGACATATACTATAACAGACCTCCCAACCATACCGAATTACTCGGTATTTACTGAGTTTTGGGGTCCAAATGAAGGGGTGCCACGATTCCCAATTGGCACCCTTTCATTTCCGATTTTTTTTGCTTTATTTTTTTTTTTTTTAAAAATCGCGCTGTCGGGGCTGACGTCATCACGTGCGTGATGACGTCAGCGCCGTCAGGGCTACCAGCCAGTCGGAATTGAGCTGAAGAGCTCACGTCATTATTTCCAACTGTCTGCGAGCGGGAATACAGCAGCAAGCAACCGGGCAACCCTAATGGATTATGGTGGCACTCTGGCAGTAATGTAATGTTTGTTTTATTTTTTTTTTTACGAGAGCTGGCTGAAGTAAGAAGGAACCAGGAATACAGGCAGCAACAACGAGAATTATGAGGGAGTCGCACTCGCAGCACAGCAGTACTATCGTCGGTTCGGTTTGGTAAGGTTTTATATTTCCAAGCTTACGGTAAGCAGCAGGCAGCGCGAGCAGGTAAACGTGATGGGACGGATAAAGCACCCGGTTAATTATACATTGCTGGATTTGAGATCTTAGCTGACTGTTCAGCAGCTTGTTATTGTGGAGTTTCCTGCTATATTTTCTGTAAAGATACTACTCTGCAATTCTTAGCTTTAAACTTTCTCTTAGAGGTACTAAAATTTACTATTTCAAGACAAAGATCTGTTGTTTGTTGGTCGTTTCAGAGTAGCTTTGAGGAAAGTTCAGGTAGTCTGTTAATACTGAAGGGAAGGTACTTGAAAATCAGTTAGCGCCCTCATTCGTTATTCAGACTTCAAATCAGTGCTGTTTTACTGTCGTATTGTTATTCAAACTAGGGGGGTGTGTGACTGTGTGTGCAATTAAGCAAAGTAGTTTATGGTTGTTATTGCTCAGACTTCAGTGCTGTGTTTTGCTTCGACGGTGGTGCCACTGCCACCTCATTATTCAGACTAGCTGTTGTGTGCAATTATTGCTGCCGGGCCCAGAGAGGTTCCCTCATTTGTGACTCAGACTCAGTGCTGTTTTACTATTGTATTACTCGTTATTCAGACTTTGTGTGTGTTTTAGTTAACATTTATTTATGCATCTGTTTTGTCTGCACTTAATAATATGAAATGTCATATTTTTGCAGTTACAAGATGTGGGAAGGCTGCATACTGTTTTCATGTTAATTAAAGACAGGTATACTGACTGTATATTGGATGGGATACCCCACTTGTAATCCAAGGGTTAACAAATATATGCAGTATCTCTTTCCAATGTTCCAGCAGAGTTGTCAACAGGAAATTAATTTAGGGCATTAGGCTAAGTACAGTTATATCTGCTAGAACAGAAAGTGACATATTTATGTTTTTTGCTTAATGGGGCACCCATGCCTAATAATCAACTCAAATTAGTACCCAGGGAGACATTTCTTATTATGACCCATAAATATTTTCATGGTGAATAATACCAAAAAATTAAAAACAGAGCTGAATACATCACATCCACATGAGCAATGTATGTGCTTTAAATGGTCACCTTTTTTATTAGAAATATTAAGGTTACTGTAATTTTAATACCTGCTTGCTCTTTTGTGTTTCATGAGGGTGTACAGAGGAGTCCTAGGAAGTAATTTAATTATGCTTTCTCAGAAAGTAAGATACAGATGTACAAAACATCATTGCTACACATTTCAAAAAATGGTTACCATATACATTGTTGTGCTGTAAAATGTAAAAATAAAATCCAAATCATTGTAGAAGTAAAGCAGTATGCATACATTAGTGTTTATGGTAAATGGGCAAAATAACGGGACATTGGAATGGCTACAGGGGGACTCTGGTGCCATGTTTTGGTTGTCTGTTCTTCAGTTTGCGTTCGAAAGTTGGTATCCCACAATTCCATTGGAGTGGGTGGGGTTACATAATTATGTATGCAAATTAGATGTTAATCAGCGTACAGATTTGTACCTATTTTTCATGGGTCTTGTCCAGATTTTTGATGTTTCCAGGTTGAGAGGTATGTACTATAATAGTGTATGCATGTAATCTATTTCTAGTAATAGCTTTCTTGTAGATGTAGTAGTAATTATATATGTATATATATATATATATATATATATATATATATATATATATATATATATATATATACATATATAAAGATGTAAGCTCAAGATATACAGAATAAACAATATCAGAAATACTTATATATATATATAAGATATATTCAATGATAATGTATGTAATAATCAATTTCTAATGGCAACTTTCTTATAGACATAAAATTAATCATATATGTATACTGTAGAGGCTGATCATATCTTATTTAATATTTCTATGCTGTTTCAATTTTGGTTTTATCAAGGCCCTATCATTAAGGCCAAGTCCTCTATCTGATCTTAATAAAATTATCCATTCTGTCTCCTTACTCTCTGTATATATCTTAATATCACCTCCTCTAGCATTCGGAGTAATAACTTCTAATACCCTAAATAAAAATCTATCTTTATCATTATGTAACATTACATGCTTAGCAAGAGCATTATGTAATGTGCCTTTTCTCATGTGATATATATGTTCTCTCATCCTATCTCTGAATGGACGATTTGTCTTTCCAACATAAAAGGATGAGCATAATTGACAAACAGCTAAATATATCACATGGGGAGTCATGCATCTGCTTTTATATTAAAAACTTTCTGTAAATCTGGGTGTAAAAATTCTGTACTACTGTCTATATAGGAACAGAAATTGCAATGACCACAAGGTCTGGTGCATCCAATATGCATAGTTTTTCTATCAAATTTAGGATAGCATAACATTCTTTTTAAATTGTGTTCATTCCTAAAAGGGAACCTAGGTGTTTCTCCTACTATCTGCTTAATGTCTTCATCTACCTGCAGGATGTCCCAGTGTTTGTCAAAAATCTGCTTAATCTCTATATAATCAGAAGAAAAAAGGTAGAAAATTTAATGGATGATTCACGTTTATTATCATCTTTAATATAGCTAATACTACTAGGTCAAAAATATGGCATCACTGTAGTATAGCGTATGCTATGCACTACCTCTATATTTGAATGTATCTCTTCAGCTTTATAGCCTCTATTTAATAATCTATACTTTAAATCATTCATCTCAGTATGAAAGCCCTCGTCTATAGAATTCAATCTGGAAGCTCTAATAGCTTGTCCTTTCACAATATTCTTAAAGACAAAGGGGGATGCATACTAGATCTTAAAAGCAATGAATTACAGTGACAGGTTTTTCGATAAACTCCTGTGTTAATTAAATTGTTGTGCAACCTCTCTATATAAAGGTCTAAAAACTCAATTCTATCTTCTGAGAATTGCATGGTAAATTTAAGACATGGAATTAAGTTATTCATAATTAGATGCATGGATTCAAGTTGATGTGACGTCCCTTTCCAGAGAACAAAGACGTCATCTACAAAACATCTATAAAATATCACATGCTCCTTAAAAAAATTTTGTGTAAATAATATGTTCTTCCCAATATGCAAGGAACATATTGGCGTAGCTATTGGCACATGACGTGCCCATAGCTATGCCTTCTTTCTGTCTATAAATCTTATCTTTGAACATGAAAATATTCTTTTCTAGAACTAGTTCCAAGAAATGAACAATTAAATCAATAAGAATGGTTGTATAATCACTATGATCTTTCAAATATTGTAGTATATAATCTAATCCTAACTCATTAGGAATTACTGTGAATAATGATTGTATATCAAAAGTGGCAAATAAATAATCTTTTGTGATAATTCTTTGTTTGATACAATCATAGAACTCAATAAGAAATTGTTTAGAGTCCCTTAGTACTATACTATTATTATTTAGTACCTTTCTCAGATGTTTTTCAACAAATACTGATAAATGTTCTGTGACCCAACCCCGACCTGAAACTATTGGTCTCATAGGTGGGTTCATGTAATCTTTATGTATCTTTGGTTGCCCATGAATGACTGGAATAGTAGGTGTTGAAATAGTAAGATAATCATACAATTCCTTTTCTATCAAATTACTCTTAAAGATATCCTGTAAGATATCCTTAACATACTTTATGGTATCCTTAACACCATAATTTGAAATCAACTCAAAAAATTCATCTTGCATCAGTGTTGCAATTTACTGAATATAATCTTTCATATCCATAATGACAATGCTGCCTCCTTTATCAGCTGGTCTGATAACTATTGTGGGGTCTTCTTGTAATTTCTTTAGACTTAGTCTTTCTTTATAAGTTAGATTGTCTCTCCTATTGCATCTGTTCTTCACTACTCTATTTCCATAGTACATATGTAACTCATCCTCAGTTAATTTTAAATAAGCCTCAATAAGGGGATGATGTGTTGGTACATAGTCACTTAGGTTCTTAAATACAAATGCTTCAGTTCTAGGTATATCACTTATAGGGGCTTTATATAATAGTTTCAGCATAACATTTCTACAGAATATCTTTAAGTCAGTAATTGTATGTGTTAATTTACTATGACGTCTTGGAATAAAATTCAAACCCTTACTCAATAACTGAATGTCTTCATTAGTTGATGTCATACTTGATAAATTATACACTAACGCTTGTTTGTCCACATTTTCTTCAGAGTTTGATGGGATAAAGTCCCCCCTGAAAACTTCCTTTTCTGCCTCCCTTGACTCATAGACCTTGACCTCTGAGGGCCAGATTAACAAATACAGATATGTCCACATGCACCGTTAATGGGGTTGAGAGGCCCCACACACCATATGTCTTGTACGAATAGGCATCCACCCCACAGCCAAATACGTGCGCCCTGCAATATACTACCAAGTACAGTCTGCCTCTCATAGGACATGTAATATGTGGAAGCCATCAACATCCTCAGGATACAGATAAACAGACATGCAGATACAGATATACACACACACATATATATATATATATATATATATATATATATATATATAGATATATATATATATATATATATATATATATATATATATATATATATATGTGTGTGTGTGTGTGTGTATATATATATATATATATATATATATATATATATATATATATATATATATATATATATACACACACATATATATATATATATATATGTGTGTGTGTGTGTGTGTGTGTGTGTGTGTGTGTGTGTGTGTGTGTGTGTGTGTGTGTGTGTGTGTATATATATATATATATATATATATATATGTATGTATATATATATATGTATCTATATATATATATATATATATATATATACATATATATATATGTATGTATATATATATATATATATATATATATATATATATATATATATATATAACATATATACATATACATGTGACTACACATACACACACAGATATATGTACAGTAAGATACATATGTAGAAGGTGCACACAATATGGAACAGCCACTATGCCTACAGTTAACACCTGAACAACTGGACACTGTATGGACAACCCATACAAATGTCAATCGTTGCCTGCAACATGTACCCATAGAAAGGTCATAGGAAAGACACCACACACAGGTTTGTAAAAATGGGAATCCTTTAATTGTGTACTATAACAGTTCTATATGCCATGTCATATAACTGTTCAGATACTGACAACCATATAAACAGAGTACTGCAATGTGAAATACAGTAGTCTGGAAAGGTTCACAACTGTTGCTGTCCAGGCCAAGCCCTTCAAATTGTACAATAGTGAAGACAGACTGGGCCACAGGATACCACACAATCAACAGTATGTACTGCAGGTGTGTAGTTCAGCAGCCTCTATCTACACTTTGTACAAACTCAGTAGGAGGTGAAGACATTTTGTGATCAAATGGGTTGTAACTGGTACATAACAAGGCATAACTGACACCATCACAAGCACACCAACAAACAGAACAGTCTATATGGCAGGAGGCACTAGGCTTGCAGTACCCCAATTTATGTAAGTAAAGTCAATATAGGTGAAGTATACAGTACTGTAAATCCAAATACCTTGTGGCAGCTCACCCCTGATACCCCTATATTTTGTAACAGCCTAGGTCATTTATGGTGCTCCCCACTTACACTCAATAATACAGGCCCATATACCACTGTTACATACATTGGCCTCTGGAGTGCATAAGGGCATACATGTATTGTGTAGGTGACACCCACACATATATGGCCCCAGCCCCACTGTATGTGTGGGGGATACAACAGCAGTGGACTAATGGCAGTGTGATATACTCACAGCTCACTACAGAACAACCCCCAACAGCATGACATATGTGCAAAGCTTGGTATGTAGATTGAGGACAGAGGCTGGAACACAGGCACATATGTGGAACACTGTTGCCATACACTAAGCATGGTGTTGGTGTTACAAGATAGTCTGCAACATACCCTTAGTCAGGGAATTGAGGTGAGACACAAAAATTGATGTAGCCATGTACTGATAGCATGCAACACACACACACTACCAGTGTACTATCTGACACAGGATTTGTGTGGTGGATGGACAACACATGATAGGCATACCTCTGTCCAGCAAGAGGATAGGCCCACAGTAGTGAGCTATGCAGACAGACTGCATTCCATTGTACACTAGTATGTACACACACATACCCTGTAACACCAGTACTATGCAAAGCATAACACAACTCTACTCACAGTCTGTCTGTAGTTCTTGATCCTCCTACAAATATGTGGGTGCTCTGAGTGTGCAGGTTCTCCTGTAAAAGGTATTGCTACCTGCTGTCTGTAACACTGATGCCCACACATAGGAAGGATGTCCATCACACAGGAAATGTAAAGGGACCACACCCACATGCTGTAGGGACTTATAGTGGGAGCTTGCCATGACAGTGGTAATGGCTATCTGGATAAGTATATCTACATATATTTCCACCATATGTCCTGGACCTAGAGTGTAGCTTTACCCCAGCCCCTATAGTCCCACAGTTGTAGTACAAGGGGATGTCAGGTATGTATTCCAGGTATATTACTTGACTATTGCTACTGTCATTGGGATTGTCTTCACAGACATGGTGTGTGTAGAAGGTGACATCTGCTTATAACACATGTGCCACTGGCTACTGAGAGACATCCTAAGGAAATCATTGTAAAGTACTATAGCTAGCATTTAATACCCCTGTGGAGGGCAGCAGAGATATTGGCCAATATATGTGGAACTTCGTACACACCCTATACAGTCCAGAGGTTTACACATAATCCCTTAGTGCACAACGTGTACCAGGCCTGACAATATGGATGTAGACAACCATATAGATGGATATAACACATAACGACTGGTATACATTTGCCACCATAGGTTTTGGATTCACACACACCTGTCTGGCCTGACACATAATGACTGCTGGTACAGGGGTCCCATGAACACATCCTACCCACTAGATATTGACATACATCTGTACAGCATCCCACTGCTCTGTCTGACATACATGACTTTTACGGGAGGCCTGGCAGCAGTACATCTGGCAAGTATCTGCACATGACATTTTACTGGGTAAGTACACTAGGCTGCTAGGCATGTAACAACAGAGTGATGCACATGTACCTGCATATATAGCAAGCTCAACAGCCATGTCACAGCACAGGGTAAGATACACCTCTGTGAAAGTGCATAACCACAACCAATGCAAACACAGCCACAGCCACATATGGTACTCTAGCATATTATTACAGTATATGGACTATCGGTTCTACACCATCTTGATATGTGCCACTCACAGAATTACCCTACATATACTGGGCTGCTATACAGTTTGGTCTCATTGCTGTCTGTGGTATGGGACATGTGTGTGTATGGCTCTACAAACATGTACAGCAAAATTATACCATACAGTGGGGCAGCATGTAACATCAGATAGAAGGGGAGCTAGAACATTGACATCCACCACAATCTGTACACAGGCTAATGTAAATATTAACAATACACACAATGCCGATGTTCACCATCACTACACAGACTTCAGTACTGTACAAACATCCTCAGAATTGTCAGGTTATGTCATGATATATAACTCCTACTGTACATGACATGTGTAGCAATCTGATATATTACTGGCTTATTATTAGATATGATGACACTATTCATGGTGTACAGCACATATGCGCCACTTCATGCATGACATATGTACAAAGGTTGACGGAGGTGTGGCTGATAGCACATACACAGGGCCAGTATAGACATGTATCTGTGATAACCTCATACATTTACCATTGTAACAGGGTTTGTTTCAACAAATGTCCTATGAGCAATATGAAGTCAATAACTGTCACGACCTTCACCATCTACAGACTACAATCCTCACACTACCTTCTGCATTCCATAGATAGATGCAGTGTGGTTAACACATGAAACCAAGGGCACAACATTGCCCAGTCTGCAATTGACACTGCAGATGGGGATTCCTCATATACATGGAACTGACATTACAGGTATTGCGACATGTACGACAGGCATATCCAGACAAACACTGTTAAACCAACATTACTCCAAATGCAGTATAGCAGCACTTACAGTCTGTAGTCAGGTGAGGCACATCCCCCTCCTGTTCTTTGCCCTCTTTCCACAGTGTATGTTGTTATAGGTAAATCCCAATCCATCTAAGATGCTGTTTGCCAAATAGCAGATCTAGTTCCTGCTCACAGTGACTGAAAAGACCCAACACCACCATGATGTTCCTAGGTATTGGAGTGTGTTTCCATGCATTTGGCTATGGGAATGTTGCCACACCTGTTCCACATTCCATCAGCTAGGAGAGGGCTGCAGTTCATGCAGAGGTCATCAGCTGATCATGAGCATCATTTAAATTACACATGCTGCTGCCTAAGCATAGCAGGTGTGGACCTCCACATCCATCAGAGAGGGGGTGGGGGAGGCAGACAGAGGCAAATACATGTCAGGGAGGGATGGGAGAGTAAAACTGAAGCATGTTTGTGTCACACACCTATCAGCATGGGGTATCACCTCCCCCCTACAACTATGTAGTGCTATCACAGTTCAATGCGGTTTTTGGATGCACTACATGGTTACCTGCTGTGGAACACTCAGAACATATATGTGATGGTGAGTGACATCTGCAACAGGGATACAATAGATATATGGTAGGTGACGTACACATGCCTGTCTGCATGAACAAGTTCCAGTGTCAGCACAGGCACACTCACACAGGGGCACAGGAGTGCAGCTTATCACTAGTGGGATTGCTTATCACTAGTGGGATTGCCACAACACATCAATGTGCAGGTATCACATGCACCACACGGGTCATACAGAGGTTGTATAGGCAAAGAGTATGAGGAGGTGTCAGACATCAGGCAGCATGCGTCAGTATGCCCTGGTGGGTTGTCGTGAGTGTGGATGTGGATGTGGACATACGCACCATACGACACACACACAAACACACAGAGTGCCAGTTCTGACATGCATGGGTGCATGTCTGCACAGGTGTGTGGTGGTCAACTGTGCCAGCAGGCTGTACAAGGTTAGGTGATGGGTATACTCTGGCATCAGGCCACATGACAATGGTCTGCATTGTGGCTCAGGTGTGTAGTTTCTGCATTTGCCCACACTGGTGGGTATTGCATCCCCCAGTCACCCGGATATTGTATCTGGCCAATGCTGTGCATCACTTGCCATGTATGTGTTCCTTAGTCCATGACATGGATGGTGTCTGGGATGTGCACACCTCCACATGCATGTACAGTGACATGTGCTACTGTACCTGGGGTGTCTGGCTCATGTTGTGAACACAGATTATCATGAGATGTGCCAATCTTGCCCACCTGTGTTCAGGAACTGGTAATGGGCAGCAGGTTTACCCTGCACCTACATTGATAGCATGCTAACAGCATTCTCTGATGTCAGTGCCATCTGTGCATACAGGCATGTTGTCAGGCATGGTATGTCCATTGTTAGTCACATGTGGAGGCATCATAGGTGGTGCAGGTGTCCAATGGGGAGCATGGTGAAGGTGCACTTTCTGCATATACATGCATATTGGACAGATGGACAGGGTGCTCTGGGTAATAGTGGGGTTGCTAACTGTGATCGGCTGGCCGTGATGTCACATGTATGGGTATGGCTTTGCACCCCAGCCTCTCAGCTAATTTACGTCTGTTATCCCTGTATGGTTGACATTGTTGTACATAGTAGGGCCTACACACACACACACACACACACACACACACACACACACACACACACACACACACACACACACACACACACACATACATCTGTGAGTTGAACCCCTATCTAACTAGTATATTACACTACAGCACTATGCAGTTATAGTATGCACCATGGACATTACTGAAGTGCTTTTCCCCCAAAGGTGTATTTCACATTGAATGACATCAGCAGGATAACCAAAGGAGGCCATTTCAACTGTACTGCGAGTGATTAGCATAAAATGCATTGCTCCCTAAACAGACAGTGAGATACACACAAAACATCCACACCTGACATGTGTGGGTATAGAACTCCCGACCAAGGTCTATATCACACTTCAGCATGAAGCTGTTATAGGACACACCACACAGATTACTGGAGAGATCCTTCTGCAAAGGTGTTCTTCACAATGAATGACATCAGCAGGATTGCCAAAGTAGGGCATTTGAAATGTATTGCGAGTGAGTAGCCTATAATGCATTGCTCCATACACAGACATTGGAATATACACAAAACATCCTGAACTGCCATGGGTGGAGATGGAACCCCACCACAGTTCTAAATCAGACTACAGCAGTACGCATTTACAGGACACGCTACAGAGATTGCTGAGCTACAGCATTCCCAGAGGTGTATTTCTAGGTGGGTGACATCAGCAGCATTGCCAAAGTTGAGAATATGATTTGTACGGAGTGTGAGTAGTCTAAAAAGCATTGCTCCCTACTTCAGTCAGACAAACACATTCACACAGTTTGGGGTTCGAACACTAACCTAACTACTTTAGCACACTACAGCAGTACGCAGGTAAAGGATGCATTACAAAGATTACTGGGCTGTAATCTTCACAGAAGTGTATTTCTAGGTGAGTGACATCAGCAGCCTTGCCAAAGTTGAGCATATGAATTGTACAGAGTGTGAGTAGTCTAAAAAGCATTGCTTTCTACTCAGGCAGACACACACAGATTCACACACAAATGCATACAGTTGCCAGGTCTGGGGTTAGAACACCTACCTAACTACTTTATCACACTACAGCAGTACGCAGTCACAGGATGTGCTACAGAGATTACTTGGTTTTGATTTTCCCAGAGGTGTATTCTTAGATGAGCGACATCAGCAGCCTTTCCAAAGTTGAGTATATGAATTGCACAGAGTGTGAGTAGCCTGAAAAGCATGGCTCTTTATTCTGTCAGGCATACACACACACACACACACACACACACACACACACACACACACGCACACACACACACACACACACACACACACACACACACACACACACACACACACACACACACACACACACACACACACACACACACACACACACACACACACACACACACTTGCTAGGTTTGGGGTAAGAAGATTACCTAACTACTTTATCACACTGTAGCAGTATGCAGTTACAGGATGTGCTACCGAAATTACGAGGCTAGGATTTTCCCAAAAGTGTATTCCTAGGTGAGTGACATCAGCAGCCTTGCCAAAGTTGAGTATATGAATTGTACAGAGTGTGAGTAGCCTAAAAAGAATTTCTCTCTACACAGTCAGACAGACACACACACAAACACACACACTCACACAATTGTTAACTCTGGGATTAGAACTACTACCTAACTAGTTGATCACTACACCAGTAGGTACTTATGGGATGCACCATGGATATTACTGAGCTACAGCCCTCCCTAAGGTGTATTTCACATTGGATGACCTCAGCAGGCTTGTCATAATACTGCTATGGGGAGGGCAGTGTGTGCATGGGCCATAACCCATTCATGTAGGGGTTGACATGCCACATGCAAACACAGACGGGGTCATATGTCACAGGTACATGTATACAGCTACTAGATGACTACTTCCTTGTACAGTCATCTTGCACAGCTGGCACATGCACGACATAGTCTGTCATGCTGACAGATACTGGTGGCTAGTATCTGCAGTGAGTGACATCTGCACCTCATGTGTTTGAGGCCCCTTGGCTGTGTGCTGGGTGGGACAGGCCCAGATGGCTCCTTGTCATGGTCACCCTCTTTTACACATCTATGTCTGTCTACCTTTGGCTTATTATAGTGTGTTTTCCTTACATATGTGTCTGTATTCCTATCCACTGTGTGTGAAAGGCAGGAGTGGTGCATACTGACATGTATCTGCACTAAGAACTGTGACTACCAGATATGTCTGGTCCACTGGTGTTTGCAGACATGGCCATCATGTGTTTAAATGTGCGAGCATTCCCAGTATGACCTTTCAGTATATTGTTGACTGACATTGCCTTCATTCCCCTAAGTGTGTGAGCATGGCCACTATGGCCATCTGATTTGCATGTGTGGATCAAGTCCAGGTAATTTGTATGCCAACTAGGAGCATGCTGTGTCTGCGGGGTATCCATCAGTCATTTAGCATTGACTGTTGCTACATTTCTGCATACCGGGGGGACACCGGACTGTTTCTACATTTCTACACAGGAGTGGGGGGGCACACCTGACTGTTACTATAAGTGTATATAGGATGGGGGGAGCACACCTGACACTTGTACACATTTGCTAGGACTGTACTGGTATGTCAGGTACTCCATTTCAGTCTGTAGTCTTACATATCATGCTGGCTAGAGGCACACCAGTGTACTACAAATCTTAGCTTTAATTACCTACATATTAGTTTCTGACTTCCTAGCCTTCACAACTTACATCCAACTGCCTGGCCTGCTGTAGTCTGTCTGTGCAGGCCTGGGAAGGAGTTACCCATAGGGCTCATTCAGAGGCCATAGTGCAGCATTTGTTTGTGTTTGTCTACACCTGTCCTGCTGGCTGAGACTGTTGTTTGGTATGTGAACTTTCCTGACTGGCATGTGTGAGTCTTATGACACACCTGTCGCTCAGCCCATTTCCTGCAGTGGGTTTTGTCACCCTGTGTAGTACTGGCTACTATGGTGACTCCAGTATGTGTTACAGATGTCATGGTGCCACTGTGGGTGTCTACTGCCATAACATTCAGCCACCCAATTCCCTTGCATGCTCACATTCATACCATAGCTACAGGTAACAACACATTCTACTCCATTTGGCAATTGGTAGGTTGACTGACTTACCTTGAGGATGTGCCAGACTTGAGGATGGTGCTGGAGGGCTGCCTGTGTCGGATGCACTTAGTACACATCCTATACATGGTTGAGCCCAGGTAGTGTCATGTTTGGCATCCCTTTTACTGTGTGAGTCAGAGAGAGGTGTTATTCCCTGAGTCCCTACTGTGTCAGTGCATATGCTATGTGTTGCCTCTTTGCCAAGTCCAGGGCATACTGAGCACATCTCCTTCTGCCTATTCGGGCAGGCTCAGGTTATTCCTCCTCTCTGTCACTCTGTGCCTGTACAGGCCTTTGCATTGGTGTGGGGCTGTGGGGCCCTGCCCTGTGCTGTTCCTGCTGCAGCTGTTTTTACAGGATCATATTGTGTAGCATAGCACATACCATAACAATTTGGGTACACGTAGCTGGTGAATACTGCAAGGCTTCACCGGATGTGTCCAGACACTGGAACCCTTACCTGAGCATCCCAAACACATGCTCTATTATATGTCTGGCCTGTGCATGTGCCTTATTATGGCGTTGTTGTTCAGGTGTGTGTGCATTTCTGATGGGTGTCATCAGCCAAGGCTCCAGTGGGTACCCAGCATCCCACACTAGGTGACCATAGGGGATGTCCACATCGGCAAATCTGTGGTACAGCTGCGTCAGATGCCATATGTGTGAATCATCATAGCTTCCAGGCAGCCAGCACACACATTCATTATAATGCCCTGGGCATCACATACGACCTGGCAGTTGATGGAGGGGATGCCCCTGCGGTTGATGTAGGCCCTACAGTGCTCACTGGGTTGTGCTTTGATGCATATGTGTGTGCAGTCTATAACACCCACTACCCCAGGGTATTCTGCAATTTGGTGGAAGAGACGCATATTGCTGGTCAACACCTCACGTGTGCTGAGGAAATATACATGCTCACTGGCATATGCTGACATGCCATCCAGGAACTGGTGGAATACTTTGGATGCTGATGCCTGCGAGATCCCCATGATATCTCCAGCTGTGCTTTGGGAAGTACCTGTGGCAAGTATACATAGGCCTACACATACCTTGGTATCCACTGGGATGGGTTCCCCTCGGCCAGTTTGGTGTATCAGGTATGGCTGGCACAGCTCAACAATTTGCTGTAAGAGGTCTCTGTCCACCCTATAGTGCTCCAGCACATTTAGCCACTGGTAGGTTACATGGGTCTGTACACTCTTCTCCATCTCCTCACTGTGGGTTGTCCGGCAGCATTCACATCCTCACCACCCTCAGCCTCTTGCACATAGTGTTCTATGTTGCCTGCTGCAGCCCTTCTCATTTTGTAGGTTTGTTTGTTAAAATTTCATCGCTTGTATACACCGATGGTGTAGAGTGTGGAAATAACGTAGGGGTAGGTGTTTGCTTAGTTTATAGTAGTATTCTGGACTGGGCTGGTCTACTGTCTGTGTAATTGGCTGATTCTGATACATTTCACCTGCCAGCTACACTAGATCTCCTTGAATACCTTCCTACTGCTGTTTTCCCTTCCCATTGCCTCCCTGTTTTAGCCTGTGTGCACGCCGCACAAACAGAGCGCTCAAATGTGCACAGAGCTACTATTTCCTAGTTTAACTTCCTTTTTCTTACTGTACAACCCAGTGCACGGTGATCACACCTGCTTATACTTTGTAAAGAGTGCTAGGCAAGTTTCGACACACCCCTAGCTTAGCTGTGCTAAGCTAGGAGCAATACCAAGCCACAGGGCTCCAATCCACTTACAGGATGCCTGACACCCCCCCATGATATCACCTATATCCTAGTCTTGCACCCAGCTATTCATACTCTTACACTGATGGGACCTGTCTCACATGCTGGGGATATCTGTGATTCACTATCCTTCCCCTCTTTTGCATAGGATTGCCTGCTAATGCATAGTTACATGCCTCACACTGAGCCACCCCCCTTAGCAATCAGTACTCACTGGCCAGGTTGTCTTCTGCCTGCCATTGATGTGCATGGCAGAATACTGATTTTAGTTAGAATGCTCATTTTAAGTTTATTTTCTTATTTTCCCCTCAATCCCGTTTGCGTGCTGCTGCCCTATGTTTAAACAGCCGAGATCTGCAAAAAAAAAAAAAATTAAAGTTGATTTTTTATTTTTTACACAGTTTGCAAAGCCAATGGCCTTATACTTGGTCATTGGCATTCTTCCTCAATGATATGCAACCTTTATTTGGAGCTGTTATAGCTCCATTTTGGAATTTGCAGAAATGTACTCGGTTACTAACCGAGTACATTTCTGCAGATTGCACTAGTCTTGCACAGACTATTGCAAGCTTCCTGGATTGCAAAATCACCTCATTTGCATGGATTTCTCCTGCAAATGAGATGATTTGCATACCAGGGCTTAGTCCGTGCAGGATTAGTGCTGGAGCTCTCATGCACGCCCCTGCTGGCTGTTCCTGGATCGCACGGCAGACATATTGCCTGCGTGAGCTCCTGCACTCATCTTGCTCTCCGTGCAAGCTTTTGAGAATCCAGGGGTATGTCTTTGTTTCTCATTAGTTCTAAGAATACAATTAATTCCTGCTTTATTTTTTCTTTCTGCATTTTTATTTGTCTCATATTTGATGCTATATACTTACATGTTTGTTTATTTATTTACTTATGTATTGATTTATTGCAGTTTGGTAACAGGTTAAGTGAACTAGTTGACAGACCTTTTTTAGCCTGTTAGACATTACAGTGTGAAATAAAACTATCTATCTGACTATCAAATCAAGTTCTTAAATAAGAGCAAATATCCATATTATAATTATTATCCTGCAAGGATTTAAACAAATTAAATTGACATGTCTGAATAAACATTTGAGACAATATTTACAATGAGTAATTTGAAGTGTAACTTTTGCATGAGAATAGTGATGCAGTTAATAGTGGTGGAAAAAGAAACAGTCATTACGCAAGTATTAATTTAACAAATGCAGAGTAATACAATAACTCCGCCAAGGACGGTCCCAAGCCCGTCTGAAAAAGGAGGAGGGTTGGGCTTAGGGTTAGCAACCCCATCCCGTAAAAAACAAATTGCTACAAAAACACCAACTACAGGAAACACAGACAATCTTGTCTTGGAAGAGGAGAGTTCTTCAAATGGAAGATTTATGAAGTTTTGTGGCCAAAGCCGAAGGGACGCCACAAAGCAGAGTACCCTTCTCTACCAGGAAAATAAACATTGGCACATGGAATGTCAGGACCATGTATGAGCTAAGCAAGGCAGCCCAAGTAGCAGCAGAAATGAGAAATAACAACTTGAGTTTGTTGGGAATCAGCGAGACAAGGTGGACAGGGGTTGGTCAGTGTCGATTATCTACAGGATAGTTGTTGCTTTATTCTGGACATGAGGACAGTGAAGCACTTCACTCCCAAGGGGTTGGTCTTATGTTGGCCAAACAGGCCCAGAGAGCCCTGATTGGATGGGAAGCACATGGCCCTAGGATCATCACAGCTTCATTCCGTACAAAGAAGAAGAAAATTGTAATGAATGTGGTCCAGTGCTATGCACCAACTAATGACAGTGAAGAGGAAGATAAAGATCAGTTTTATGAAAGACTGCAGCAGATCCTCGAGACCTACCCAGACAAAGACCTTACTATCCTTATGGGTGATATAAATGCCAAGGTCGGATCCAGTAACATAGGATATGAGCAAATCATGGGTACACATGCTCTGGGAACAATCAACGAGAATTGTGAAAAGAGGGGCAGATGTAGCATCTGACCATCACTTGCTGGTGGCTAGACTGAAGCTAAAGCTTAAAAGAACCCAGGTTCAAGAGTCATCTAGGAGAATCAAATACAATGTTCATCTATTGAAAGATTCTCAGACAAAAGAACAGTTCAACATTGCATTGAAGAACAAATTTGAAGTGCTACAAGAACTGGTTGAGGAGGGTGGAGTAAACAGCTCATGGCAGAATGTGAAAAAGGCTGTAGACTTAGCTTGTCAAGAGACACTGGGACCTAAAAAGTATCATCAGAAAGAGTGGATCACTGCAGAAACACTGGTAAAGATAGAAGACAGAAAGAGGAAGAAGGCAAAAGTAAATAACAGTAAAACTAGAGCTTCAAAGAGCAAGGCCCAAGAAGAATATGCAGATGCCCACAGAGAGGTCAAAAGATGCATTAAAATAGATAAGAACAATTATGTGGAACAGTTGGCAGTTGAGGCAGAACTGGCAGCTTACAGTGGTAACACAAAAATGTTGTATGATATCACCAAGCGACTTTCAGGAAAGTACAGTAAGCCAGAGAGACCTGTTAAAGATAAGCAAGGGAAAACCATCAATAGTATAGAACATCAACTGAAAAGGTGGGTGGAACACTTTGAAGAACTTCTAAACAGACCGTCACCTCTAAACCCTCCAATTATTGAGCTAGCCAATAAAGATCTATTAATCAATTGTGAAAAGCCGAGCAAGGAGGAGATCAGGAAAGCCATCATCCAAATGAAAAATGGGAAAGCGGCAGGACCAGATAACATCTCGGCAGAGGCCCTTAAAGCAGACCTGAATACATCAGTGGAGATGTTGTATCCACTCTTTGAAAGAATCTGGGCAGAGGAAACTGTTCCTTCAGAATGGAAAGAGAGCCATCTCATTAAGCTTTCCAAGAAAGGGGACCTTAGCAAATGCGACAACTACAGAGGCATCAATCTTCTATCAGTTCCAGGAAAAGTTTTCAACCATATCCTTTTGGAAAGGATAAAGGACATCACTGACAAAAAGCTGAGAGAAGAGCAGGCAGGCTTCCGCAAAAATAGATCTTGTACTGATCAAATTGCAACGCTCAGAATAATTGTGGAACAGTCAGTTGAATGGAACTCACCATTGTATATCAACTTTGTTGACTTTGAAAAGGCGTTTGATAGCGTGGACAGAGAGACACTGTGGAGCCTTCTGAAGCACTATGGTATACCAATGAAAATAGTAAATTTGATAAAGAACTCATACAATGGTCTATCATGCAGGGTTATACATGGAGGGCAGCTCTCTGAAAGCTTTCAAGTAAAAACTGGGGTCAGGCAAGGATGTTTACTGTCACCATTCCTCTTCCTGTTAGTTATCGATTGGATTATGAAGAAATCTACTGCAGGACAGAAAAATGGGATCCAATGGACCCTATGGAGTCAGCTGGAAGATCTGGACTATGCTGATGATCTCGCCCTCATCTCTCACAGCCAGCAGCAAATGCAAAACAAGACAAATTTGGTGGCAGTTACAGCACTAGAGGTGGGTCTTAACATTAACAATCTGAAGACAAAGATCCTTAAATTAAACTCCACAAATACTAACCCTATCACTCTGCAAGGGAAGCCACTGAGGAAGTGCAGTCCTTTACCTACCTTGGCAGCATAATTGACAAGCAGGGCAGATCAGAAGCTGATGTCAGGGAAAGGATAGGAAAAGCAAGAGCAGCCTTCATACAGTTCAATAGGGTCTGGAAAACAAGAGAACTATCCTTGATCAACAAGATAAGGCTGTTTAACTCTAACGTGAAGTCAGTACTGCTGTATGGGGCAGAGATCTGAGGGGTTAAACAAGACCACCACTAAAAAACTTCAGATATTTACAAATAGCTGTCTCAGGAAGATTTTACTGATTCGATGGCCAGACACTATTAGCAACACCACCCTTTTGGAAAGGACCAACCAACTTTTGATTGGGGAAGAAGTTAAGAGGAGGAGGTGGAGATGGATCGGGCATACTCTTCACAAACCAGCAAACAATATTACAAGACAGGCGTTGCGCTGGAATCCTCAGGGGAAGAGAGGAAGAGGCCGCCCACGAAACACCTGGAGGTGAGACTTTGAGGCAGATGCTAAGCTTAGAGGCTACACATGGAACCAAATAGAACAGCTGGCCCAGGACAAGATTCGGTGGAGAGCTGTAGTTGGTGGCCCATACCCTGTCAAGGGTGACGGGCATAAGTAAGTAAGAGTAATACAATGCATTTATCACTGAAGATGCAGCAGATATAGGCTACTGCAGTTTCACTTACTTCCATTATAGCTTTAACTTTTAATAAGGTCATGTCTTCTTCGCTTTATAGTCTCCCCTTATTTGAGTATTTGCTATGCTGTTTTTTTCTTTTGTTAATAAATCTTGCAGCTTTACAAATTCACAGTATTTGTTTTAATTCATTAGGTAAGAAACATGAGCATCTATAGTCACTGCACATTATGACCTCATAATAATGACAATAATGACAAGTTCATTTTAGGCTAATGATAATTTCTGCTCAGACTAATTTTATTTAGTCTTTCTTCTCTTCATTAAAGAAAAATGCATTAAATGCCTTCAAGGCTTCTTGACATGGAGAAATGTGGCATGCCTTTTCCGGTTTCCCTGTGATTCCATTCACAGTGAGTAGCATGCCAACTTCCTAGATGCAAAGCTTTTAGTTTGCTGTAAAATGATCTTACAGAGGCAGGACATGCAATGACATGTAGCTAGATGTATATCAGCTGCAACCTCACATAGAAGATATACATCTTCTACTTTTTTCACTAAGCAAAAATTAAACTTTTCAGGGTGATATAGGTCCCATTAAGTTGGAGAGCTTATTTTATTGAAATAGTAGGTCTGCAGAAGATTCCTTGGAGTGCTTTTGCAATAATTTCTGTTTACGTTTACACTGTATGGTATAGAAGATAATTCCAATCCAACCAGGAGAATCTCAAAGCCCTCCATATCAGTATGGATTCTCTAAAGGCGATGGCACAGATGATCCTGCTAGATATCCAGCAAACAAAGCAAGTAGCAGCTACTTGAGCACCTGCAGAATAAAGTTGAGGATAAACTGATGGAACATCATGCCCAGGCTTCGGATTTATCAAGCACAGTAAACACACATACAGTGTAACTAAAAGAGGCCTGCTTTGCTATGTGCTGTCTGGAAGACACATTTGACAACATTGAGAAAAGGTCCAGATGCAATAATCTTCATTTCATCAGCCTTTCAGGGGGAATGGAGGGAGAAAATCTGACTAAATTTATTTCTTTGATTTTGCAAGACTTTCTTGGCTCAGAAATACCAGTGATAGTGGAACAGGCACATTTCATTACTCCAGGAATATTGTTTGCTAATAGTCACAGATATTTTGTAGCTCAGTTTCAAAATTACAATTATCAAGAAACGGTTCTTCTAAAAAGTGGGGAAAGTGGAGGCTCCATATTCATAAGGGGTACCAAAGTGTGGATAGCCCCGACTTTGTCTATTGTTTTATACTTCAAGGGAAAAGCCTTTCTTTCAGTTATTAGAAAATGCTGTAAAAACTCCTGAAGGTTCAATTAAAATTCCCTGCTATTTTGTAGGTAAAATATTGGGGGCAAATATCATTTTCATCACCAGCAGGGGGAGGCTCAGTTATAACTAATATGGAAACTGAATTATGGACAAAAAACAATGCCTGGGTTTCGGTATATCTTCCTATAGAGATGTTCTTTTCCCAAGAAATAAAAAAGGGACTGTAACCCCCTCTCATCTCCATCTAAGTCCCCAGTAAGCAAGGAAAGAAGAGGGACTGCATGTGAGCGTTTGTCTCCTTTGATTTAGCTGAAAACCAGATTAAGGAATTCTCTTCCAACATGGATCTCCCACTTTCTAGCGATTTTGCAGGCTTAGCAGACTGTGAGGAATCCTAAGGGAATTACTTTTATTCAACTGACCCTTATGAGGAGGAGACCTCATTTATTGAATATGAGAGGATATTACCTTCATCAGTGGACTCACACCAGTGTCTTAATAGAACACTCCTCTGTTCTATTGTCAGTGTAGGAATGTAGAAATCAGCCTTGCATTGTAGTAGGACATAAAACAGTTGTATTATCTTTGCATGATTTTCTGGAACTGGATAAGTATTATTATATGTTAAAAACATTTCCTTTTTTATAGAAAATGAATTTTTGTGGGAGTGATATGAATTTCTTCTATGGAACATCCCTCTGCTATTGTGTTTATGGGGAAGTAGTACTAATATATTCTTTTATGCAGGGTACTATATTGGTGATGGTAGTACTGTGATGCACCAAGGTATTGTACTGGCAGGGTACTATGTAGGGGTGGTAGTATGGTGATGCACCAAGGCATTGTGTGGGCAAGGTACTATTGTGGGGGTGGTAGCACTGTGATGCACCAAGGCATTGTGCTGGCATGACACTATGTGGGGTGGTAGTACTGTGATGCACCAAGGCATTGTGCCAGCAGGGTACTATGTGGGGGTGGTAGTACTGTGATGCACCAAGGCATTGTGCTGGCAGAGCACTATGTGGGGATGGTAGTACTGTGATGCACCAATGCATTGTGACAGCAGGGTACTATGTGGGGGTGGTAGTACTGTGATGCACCAAGGCATTGTATCAGCAGGGTACTATGTGGGGGTGGTAGTACTGTGATGCACCAATGCATTGTGACAGCAGAGTACTATGTGGGGGTGGTAGTACTGTGATGCACCAATGCATTGTGACAGCAGAGTACTATGTGGGGGTGGTAGTACTGTGATGCACCAAGGCATTGTGCTGGCAAGGTACTATGTGGGGGTGGTAGTACTGTGATGCACCAAGGCACTGTGCTTAGTTTTCTCTACCTTTGGTCCTTGTCTCTGGTTGGAAGGGAATGTTAAAAAAAACTGTTTCTTTTCTCTTCCTGTAGAGTATTTTAGACAGACTTTTACTTCATGTATTCTTGCAGCCAATGACTGATTTTTTTTTGTTTCTGTTTATTGCTTAGATCACTGGCCGACTACTGTATTAGAGATGATGGTGTTCACAAATCATGATGAGATGAATGACACTCTGCCTTTAAAAGTTAATGATTGTACTGGTAATAAGATGTTATTTTATTCATGAATGTTAGAGGACTTGGATCTTTGATTAAGATAAAGGTTTTCTTTAATGATCTCAAGAATTTACATGTTAGGGTAGTATTTCTGCAAGTGACTAAGTTAAAGTGATCTTTTGTGATTATGTAACACATCATTGGTTGGCTTGGGTGTGAATTAATAGTTTTAGATCAACTAAAAGAAGTGGTAGCCATATTAATATATAAACAATTGTCTGGAACCTAGAATATGAAGTAAAGGATCACTCAACAAAGTAGCTATTACTTAAGGTAAGGATTTATGAGGGTCTATAATCTTGGGGAATTTTAATGGTCCAAATGATGACCAACTGGGATTTCTATAAGAATTTTGGAACCAGTTAGTGAAATTACATACTCCAGATTCTCCTTTTATTATTTGGTGGTGATTTTAATATAATCCCTGACTCCTTCTTAGATAAAATCCTTCAGGGACTAGACTCCCCAAAGTTTGAAGTGTTCCACACCAGTTTATAGTTGAGTTCAAACTTTTTGGACATCTAGAGGGCTCATTATCCTCTACAGAGGGAATATACATTTTTAAATCAACTGGATTGTGGCTAGTAGTTTAGACTTGGGCTCAGTGATGATATTTTATTAGGCAACGTTGTTTCTGTCTCTCACCAGAGTAACATGCTTTCAGACCCTAGTATGGCTTTGTTGAATTATCAGGGCCCAGCACCAGAGAAAAAAACTGGCATTTAGACCTTCTCTTTTTTAAAGATGAGGGTAAATGATGGGAAATTTTGGTGTGGACACCAGAGTATGGGAATACCAATTGGGTGGATATAGGAGGTAACCACCAATGGGAAAATTTTAAGACCCAAACTAAACATTTTATGATCTCTTACAAGGCAAGTAGACAGAGAGAATAATTCACTAGACCGAAAGCATTGATACAACAGACTGAGTCCAGAAAGGTTTACATAAAGAGGATGTCTGTCAAGACATCATGTTATGGGACAATATTAGGCAGCTGAAGCATGATTACTGAGCACTTTAATATCTGCCGATTGAGTAAAAGTGGGAAAGGATTATAATACTGAGCTGACCTAACACTATCATATCTATAAAATGTTGACTAGAAGGATAAAGGAGAGACATAGGGAGATCTCTATTGTAGGCCCTAAAACAGAAGGTGATTTAATAACACATACTCCATTAGGCATAAACTGTATTCAAGTAAAGCAGCTGTCAGATTTGCATAGTTCTGGGCTGCTAGGGAAGGAATCTTGTATGGCATTGTTTTTTGGGAAAGGTCTGTCTACTCAGGGTTTATAAGCAGGACAGGGAGCTTTGGTATCTTTTATGGAGATATATAGAGCTGTGTATTCTCTTATGATTGGGAAAGCTCCTGGGCCAGTTGACCTTATTTTGCAATTGTGTAAGATGCTTAAATACTTACTTGGACCAGTGTTCTTAAGAGTATTCACTGAAGCAGAATCTTATAAGCAATTCTCCCTGTCAATGATTAATTTACTGAAACCCAGGAAAGACCCTCTAGACAAAACTTCATAAACTCCAATTTTCCTTCATTCTCTAGACACCATAATATATGTGAAATTCCTAGCCTTCAGGCTAGAGAAGGTCCTTCTCCTGTTAGATAGAGACTGGTAACAGGTATTTATAAAGGTTAGGGGCCAGGTCTTGTATGTACTTGGCTGAATTTGCAGAAAGCTAACTCTTCTTCCAAGGAGCCTAGGGCTGTGCTGTTATGTTTCAAATGCTTTAGACTCAGTGAAATAAGACTTTCTGTGGCAAAGTTTAAACAAGTTCTGCTTTCCATATGGCTTTGCAGAGGTGAAAAGTGATTAATGCAGAAAAATATAATTTTTTAGCATTCAGTACAAGGTGAGATTCGTGAAACTATTTTACATAGATACAAAAGCCTAAGTTTATTTTGGCATACTACTTAATATATAGAGCCACAGATATTAGGACTATGTCATCAACAAACTGCATCTACAGCAAGGTCCCTACAAAGGTCAGACAATGAATTTATATACAGGCTAAAAGTAAATAGCTCAAGAGCTGAACGGTGGGAACTCCATTGTCATCCTTGAGTTCAACAAAATATACCTGTCTCAACATAGCTCATTCTTTTCTGTTAAGTTAAATATCTCTCAAACCAATTTTCTGTTGCAATATAAACTTAGAATAAATTTGTTATACACCAGTTCTGCATGTCTGAGGTTGTCTGCTACTTCGAAAGGCATATCAATTCATTTGAATTCACACACACACACACACACATACTGTATTTGAACCTCCTAGATATATTTTTATACAGTCTAGAGAATAGTGTAAGAAATGTAAGCCCCACTGGAGAATTCTGACATTTAAATTGCAACAGTTTGGGTGACCATGGTGGTGCACCAGTTATCATTGCCACCTCACAATAAGAGGTTCTCTGGTTCAATCCTTGGCTGGCATGCTTTTTGTGCAGAGTCTGCATGTCCTCCCTGTGGTTGCGTGGGTTTCTTCTAGGTGTTCCAGTTTTCTCCCACATCCCAAGACATGCTGTAGGTGGATTGGACACCCTAAATTGGCCCCTGGGTGTGAGTGCGTGCATGTGTGTGTCTTCTGTGGAAGGTTGGGTGCTGGGCTGGCAACTCAACACTGTAAAACTCCACTGCCAATCATGAGCGGACGGGTGATCCGCTGTGGCAACCCCTAACTGGGAAAAGCCAGAAGACGAAGAAATTGCAACAGTTCACTTGCAAAATAATTACTAAAGGGATGTGTTGCACCAGGGGTATAGACAGAGAATATAATTTTGTGATTGTGTGTTATTATTGCTGCCCCACAAAATGCCTGTCATACGAACAATAGAAACACCCCCACTTAAACGTTTGCATCACTTTCCCTCTAAAAACACGAAATAGGTATTTTTTTCAGTGTATGAACCTCTTATTAAAAACATTAATGTAGACAGTTATGGACAGAGTATGGCCTTAAAATACATGATTTTTAAGTAATATATAGAAGATTGCACAAACAATATGCATAGCTGTACCCTTGTTTTGCAAAGTTGTGGTTGTGAAAGCTGAGGTTAGGTGATGTTGTAGTCAACTAGCAGTTTAAAACATTTATCCAAAGTAGAAGTTGATTAAGCTCATGCTTACCTAACTGTAAACATCCTCACTCACACAAGTTCCCCATATTGAGCACTAAAACTCCTACCTATCTAGTTACACAGTGTAAAAAGCATCACATTAATCACAAATGTCACAGGAGAAATCTGCTTCTGAAAGAGAGAGAAAGAGTACACTTTTGCCATGTTGACCTCATCAGTGTGTTTCAGTAAGAACCGGGATAAGGGAGCTGTATGCACATTTAAATGCACTCTCTTCAAGGGAAGTGAATACAATACCAAGATTTAAACAAACACACATGCACACACACTCACACAAACACACGCACACACACTCACATTTTCTTTGCTGAGTATCAAACCTCCTACTTTTCTAGTTGCACAACATAGAATGAACTATATTAAATACAAGCTCCATAGGGGAGGTCTGACCCTAAACAGGGGGGAGTGCATTTTTTTCAGAATGATCTCACCAGTGTGTTTCATGGACATTTACAAAAATGTAGGATAAGCATTCTTCTCAGGGGAAGTGGATACAGCTATAAGAGTTACACACACTTTCACATGCACACAAGTTTCCCATGTTTAGTATTGAACCTCTGACCAATCTAGTTACACAGTCTAGTGACCACTGAATTAGTAACAAGCAGCACAGCAAAAGTGTGATTCTTAAGGGTAGAGAGTGCACTTTTGTCAGGATGATCTCTTCACTGTGTTTCATAGAGGATGCTTCAGTAAAAAGTGGGATAAAGGAGTTCTGTGAAGATTTAGATGTATTCTTTCAGGGAAAGTGGATACAGTACCAAATTTTACACAGTTTTACAAACACACACATACACACACACACACACACACACACACACACACACACACACACACACACACACACACACACACACACACACAAAAGTTTCTCATATTAAGCATCAAACCTCCTCTGTATCTAGTTACATGATTTGGAGAGCATAGAATTAGTTGTAAGCACCACTGCAGAAGTCTGAGTCTTAAACATAGACTGTGCAATTTTGTCAGAATGACCTCATCAGTGTGTTTCATAAAGGATGTTTCAGTAAAAAGGGAGATAAGGCAGTTGTGTGAATAGTTAGATGTATTATTCTCATGGAAGTGGATAATGTACCAGATGTTACACATGTTCACACATAAAAATTTCCCATGTTGGGCACTGAACTTCCTGTCTCTTTAGTTACAAAATCTACCGAGGCCACATTAGTTGCAAGTGTCATTGGAGAAGACTGACAGTAATGATATGAAATAGGACGTTGAACTTTTTAAAATCCACTGTTTGGAACAGATCGCACTGTGCAACACAGGTTGTGCAACAAATGCATATGTGTGCACAGGACAATGCAACATCACTATGATTGTTACATGTAATGACATACTCCTCTACTAAAATTTAGATACAATCCTTCATATGTATTGCTTTACTGTGAGGGACATCGACATGTTTCACATTATGGGATGCCATAGACATTCACTGTTGTACACCACTAGATTGTCCATCAAACTTTCCTGTGACTTCATGCTTGGATGATTAATTCCTTGCATTGTTGCATACTTGCACCATGTGCATTGCCAAGACAAACATTCAAGTCACGCATAGGACAGTGCACTGCAGAATAACAGTGATGGATTATGTGAGAATAGGTTAAGCAAACTTGTAACACAGTTGCAAGTGTAAATACTGAGGAGGAGACATACATTAAACTACTGAAGTAACTAAGTCAACAGTATTCTGAAACAAAGATCATCTGTTGACAAAAGTAATTGAGAGATACAAACATTGTGAAACCTAAAACAATAATTATTTTATTTATTTTTTCAATCTTTAAGTGCAGCACTCCCAAGTTGAATTGTGCTGCTGATAGTAAAGTGTTAGTGCAACTTAAAATGAGAATTAGCAATAATCTGTGTTGCTTTGTGCCAGCATTCCTGGAAATATCCATGCAATACAGGCTTCACAATAGGTAGCAGGCACATTAATACAGCAGCAGGATAATGATCTACTAAGTCAAGGAGTAGTCAACATTTACATCCACAGGAGTCAGACAAAATATCCTGAAACATGTTTTCATTCATCTGTATTTGAACCTTTAGAACATTCCAAGAAAAACACTTATACCTGAGTATTATCTAAGCACACCACTTAGGAAGTCATACTTCTGATAGTTAACATTTGACACCAAATTTCATCAAACATGAATGTATGTATAGATCTTCACATCTTCACTATATTATTGACCACTATAATCTGTACATCCAAAGAACAAGAGCAATTCAGTCAAAGTAAATAAAATCACAAGGTATTGCCATAAGCTGTGTACTTCCATTTAGCTTTAGTTGTATTTGTTGCCCCCGTGCCAGACATTGCTCAAATGCAGAGCTGGAATATTAATGATACAGGAGTGAGAAGATACATTGACAAGGTGAAATGGAGGCATGGACAAAGTAGCTAGCTTATGTCAGAAGAAGGATAAGGGTGAGTCATAACAATATGTAGCCACCAGGTACACATAAATTAGTGTACCAAAACACAGTCAGCAACGTTTAACTAATGGCTGGATTAGAATCCTTGAAATTAGTCAAAAATCTTTCTATATGTTTGAGCATTAGCTCATCATGCCAAAAAGGAATTATTACATCACAACATTAAAATAACACATTTAATGAACAGTGACAACTTGCTGAAGCAGAAAGGGTGAACAGAGAAAGACAGAGACCAATGCAGAGAGGAGTAGCAAGAATAGGTTCTGTAGGACATGTAGGAACATTTGTATGGTGTGTTAGTCTTAATTATCAAATCATCATTAATCGTTCATGATCTGTACAATTAATTTATTGATACCGGTAGAAATAAGGGGTAGGAGAGTACAGTAAACATGAATACATAAGCAGGATAAGGTTGGCTTAATAAGTCTCCCTGTTGGTGCTGCAATATTTTTGCAAATGATGTCTTGTTGCACTATTAAAATGGAAGGTTAAGAAAATGCTTTATATGGAGAGAAATGCAGATGTTTGCTCTTAAATATATGATTGGAATATAAAATGTCATGAATTAATAAACTGACCTACAGCTGTAATAAAGCACATGGCACTATGCAAAAACATTAAGTTACAAACAGGGTAAGTGTCTCAACACAGCACATAGTACACACAGTAATCTTCTATTTTTGTTACATCCAGCAGTCTAAGAACTGTTACATTAACTGATCCTCAGTATTACCTTTAGTCTGCCTTTTCTCTGTATTGTTATACTGCAGCAGCTTTAAGCACATTTGCAAGAAAGTAACTTGACAAATGTGGATTACATTGAAATCATCAACTTCTGCAATCAGAAGTTAATCAGCATTCAGTGTCACTCATCACTGCTTCATTATGCCAAACTCCACACAAATACGGAGGACATAAACTGAATGATTTTACATAGGAAGTTTCTGGCCATGTATATTTTGTGTGTGAATCTAGTTTTTGATCATATTAAATTTGTGAGAAAGGGATAGATAGGACAGTGAAAATGTGGTCGGCAGGCAGGCAGAGGCTAGGATACAGGGGATATAATAATGGAATTTGCAGGAGGGTGATGGGAGAGCACCATAGTTATTCACTTCTTCACAACATAAATGTACAACTGTATACAATTTCATCACTTTGGAGAGTCACCACACCAGTCATGGGTGTCAACAACAGAATAATGTTGTAAGGCCAATTGGACCAAATCATTTGTATCAAGATGAAACATACATGCAATGGAGAGCTATGTATGGCATATAATTTTTATTTTATTTATTTTTTTTAGTGGGGCAGATGCCTAATTTTTATTATTTTTTGGGAGAGAGAGAAATACAGGGAAAGGTGCTTAGGAAAGAGAGGGTTAAGTAGGTAGGGTGGGTTACATACCATCTACAGACATAGCTGTGCTCTCATTGCCTAATGCAAGTGGCAAGAGATACTGGAAAGGCATGCTTATCACTTTGTCAAAACATAAATCAGCAAATGCCTATTCATAGAACACCTATTCATCAAATCTTCTAATCATTGAGCTTTCAGTGACATTTTTCCTAGGGCAAACCAACAGTTGGCTACCATTTGGAATGTGCCCTTTTCCTCACTGTAGTGTGATCTTGGAGTTGATATATTTAGTTAAGGGGTGTGGGGGTGTGGGGGCCATAGCCACACACCTGGGTAGGTGTTAAGTTTTATGGTTTTGTTCATGGTCACTAGGGTGGAGAACCATTGGTTTGCCCTAGGAATATTTTCACTGAAAACTCAGTTTGATGATTAGTAGTTTTGATGAATAGGTATTCAACGAATAGGTGTTCACTGATTTGTAATTCAATGAAGTGATATAGACCCAACATGAAGGGCATACAAGAGAGACAGGGTTGGTGATGGTGACATGAGGTTGCTGGACACCATGATTGGGAATCAGAGGCAGACATATGTCTAGCATGAGAACAGCAAGAATCTAGTCCTCAACCTCTGAACTGTCATCACTGTCTCCTGCAGCAGCTCTCTGGGTTAGTGCTGATGTGCCATTTTCTTTGCAATGTGATGCAGGAACTTTTCAACCCTGTTACTATGTGCACAAATGTCCTGCTCCATGATATCATCCACCAGCCCTATCAGCTCCTGCTGGGTGACAAAGTCTTCATCTTCACTACTACTACTCTCAGAGGGCACCACTGCACCAGCAGCTGTGATACAGCTACCTGTTGCAGTTGGAGCAGTTAGGGCATGAGTTGTGGAGACAACACTGACAGGTTCTGAGCCCAAAGTGTTCAGTGGCTGTGGTGGCATCTATCATGGTATGGTGGGTCAAGCCACAGTGGTTAGTGCTCCTTTCTGTGCTTTTGATCATTAATTTTTCAGCAGCAAGATATGCAAACAGCAGACTGTTGAGATCCCCCCCAAAAAAATTAAAAAAGAAACAGAAATAGTGGTGGAGACAAACAAAACAGATAATTAGATACATGGTATGTCACTGTACTGTACTGTGTTTTTTCAATAAACTTTGCATGGCAATACATAAACAAATAGGATAATTTACTATTGTACAACTTCTCCACATACATATATGATGGAAAGGTATTTATATGTCATAAATAAATCACACTGCTGTGATATAAAAAGGTGTAGCCTTTATTTCCCTATGACAGATAGGAATTATGCACTCAGATGTAATAATTGCAGCTACAATAATTTAATTCTTCCTGACATACTATTGATGTTAACATTTTATAAATACCCAGTAATAAGCATTAGTTTCTGCTTCTGGGTACTGAGCCCACACACAGTTAAGCTGTGTTCTCATTGCCTAATGCAAGTGGCAAGAGATACTGGGAAGGAATGCATGCTTGTGATGAAGGTTGAGGTATGCCTGCTCAAGATACTAGTGCTTGACAGAACAAAAAGACATTTCTGTTTTAAATTTGGACCTGAGTCATACTTCCTGCCTGTTCAAAGTAAGTTATTCTCTCCTGGTGCACCTCACAGTTTGCAGTTATCTCCTCTGCAGCTATGCAGTACAAAATGAAAATAAATATACACAAACGCATAATGAGTACCTGTGTTGGTTGGCTAGATCATTAATGCCATATCATAGACAGGTTATCTTTCAGTGTTTTACACAAATAGTGGGTGTTTGCAGTCTTAAATTCAACTTTCCATTGGCTTGGAACAACATTGTTCCCTAGTGCATGGACTGCCTGTTACATTGGAGACAGCTCTGGTTAAGCTTTTCCATTCTTGAGCATTATACATAGATCCGGTATAATCTCCCTGCAGGAGCAACAGCAGTCTATGGCTGTAGTATTTCACAAGGACTGCCACAAATATACTGGACTTGTCAACACCGCACTTTTAATCTAAATTTAGCACCATTCTTTCCCTCAGCAACCGTGTTTGAAAAAGTAAAGCTAACAAAATACATCTGATTTGGCATCCAATTCAGATCTCATGAAGAACTGGTTGTGCACAAAGAGGTACAGCTTTGCCAACTGAATTTGCACAAATGAAAGCAGATGGACTCCTTGGCAAACACATCGATGCTGCTTACATCACACAGTAGTAAAGGTGTAAAACATGGCATTGAGTTTTGTCAAGTGGGATGGTCAACCTATTGACACAGGTACCAATGTTCCACAGTGGCAAGCTTAATGGCATGGCACTTAATCCTTGACATTTGGAAGGAGAAATAGAATTTTGTGACATAGTGTGATGCTGGGGTTTATGCAATGTTAAAATATTGTTGTATCAAACTCATGGGACAAATCATGTAAAACAATTAAACTGAAATGTATTAATTTACATTGCCAAAGAAGAACTTGTTTTCAGTCATGGAAATTAGTACTAATTTGAGAATGAATGGGGTACACCTCAGGGAGGCCTGCATGTGTGTGACTTTAATTAGTCCTATGTAAAAGTCATTATTTCTGTTTAAATATATTTCACACAGATGCAGTTGAATGAGCTGAGTAATACAGTTTGTGGTATGTCACATACATGCTTTACAAGATATAAATGTCCTGAAAAAATTGTTAGGATATGTGATAAGTCATGATGATAATAACAGAATTAGTGTGCCCATCATACAAATACAAGTGAATTTTATATTAAATGTTATCACTGTCATGTTTAAGAAATTGGACACACATTAGTTTCAGGTTATCTGTGAAGCATCAATGATATATGCTAAATAGAAAATTTTACTTATGCAAGCATCATTGATACATTGTTTGCAAGAAACCTGTTTAATAGCATCATTTTCTTTCTGCTATTGTCCTAATCAAAATGTTGTGATTAATAGGATTCTTACACCCATTTTAAAAGTATCTTTCAGCAGGAGTCAAACTCTTAATTAGCTATGTTCCTTAACTAAGCTCACTGCACTTACACTGTGCCTCACTGAGATATATATGTGAAATGTTGAACCTCTCCACTCAGTACTGTCCAGACTGCTGAGGAAAGCACACCATTGCCAGGTGTGATTGTGCTACATAAGGTAGGCTAAGTTAAATTTTACTTTTTTCTGTAGGTAGTGAATGGTGTTTGTGTGCTGCCAAGCACAGATCAAATGAAAATTAAAATGACTAAAAATAAAAAAAATATGTGTTTTAAATAACTGCAATGTAATCTCCGAGTAGGATTCAAGGAGTGTTTCATGTGTTTCTTTCTTTCAGTTCACTTCAGTTACACCTTGTGTCACAGAATTGGACATGTGTTAGGTGAATTATCTGCAATATGTACTTTCCATGGTGTAGAGGGCTGCACAACGATGTCAAGCATATTTGCTCTACATAAGGACACCTAAACTAATTTTTCACTTTTTTCCTTCAGAAGTCAACTATTTTCCCACGGCACTAATCACAGAGCAAATGGAAAAGAATTAGAAAAAAATATATGATAGAGAAAAAAATCTGACAGTAAATTACATGCAGTCAATGGGTATCTGTACCAATGACTAGAGCAAGAAGGGCATTCAAGTGGCACCTTCATCCTTCTTACATCTCATTGCAACATCAGAAATGTACTTTGTGGAACCCATTAATGGACTTGCAGTTAATGGCAAATAATGTGAATGTGAACAGATAAAAGCTGACATGTTGAAGGTAATATTTATCAAAAGCATTCAAACAAGTCTTTTTGGAATAACAACTTGAAGGCACATTAAATGAATCATGGTCTATAGCTAACAATGAGCATTGCTAGTGCAGCCTTACACTGATATATTCAGACTTCTCACATCCCATTACCACATCAGTACTATGATGTATGTGTCACAATATCAATAATTTAGCTAATGTCATGGAAACAGAGAAAGGTATAGGGAAAAGTAGAAATGATTTCATTGTTCACACAATACACACAATTAACACTGACATAATTTCAAATGGCTTATTTGTCTGTCAGTTTTAATGAATACTGACCTTACCTGAGTTTCCAAAATCAACACATTCATATACCAAAATGAGGGTCAAGATTTTTTATGACTGTAAAGATATGTGAAGGCTGCCAGCCTAGCTAGATAGAATTTTGTAGATAATTCTGTCATTTGTAAATATTAATATAAGCCACAGGCTTTCTCTCTTAAATGGTAGAAAATTGTGTTAAATCTTGAATGTCAAAAATGTAACAACAGTGTACTCTGCTGGAAGAAAGTTGATAAGTCAAGCATTGTATGACTGTCTGATCTCAAATTCAGAGCTGTGATGTCTGAACCAGCAGATTGTTTCTATTGTTTTGAGATCAGAGTTAATTGCTAGATTTTACATATATATATAATGTCTTTTATTACTGTGGTTTCCTGACCAGGTGCAAGATCAAATCTATGTTAAACTCCAAGTTTCTGTTAGCCTGGGAAAACCAGAGAAGTGTCAAGAATGATGTAATGTGAAACAGTACTGTGTTATCAATTTAAGGACAGAAAGAAGAGAGCATTTTGGATTTTGTCTGATGCTGACAACAACTCACCAGTACTCTGCTTTGCTCTATATGTAAGTTTATTTAGAACTGTGATTGCTCTTAGATATAGATAGCAAATAGTAAGTTTAGTCTAGCTGTTTTTTTGTATTGATGTCAGAACTATTCTACTGTATTATTTTAAGCATTTTCCTGTGATCTCTAAACTTTTGACTAGCACTGTATAATAAGTATTGTCTTGTGTTTTTATTTATTATTAAATATTTTCAAACATTTCAACTGTGGCTGTTTTGTGTAGAGATAATTTAAGCTCTAGAGTACATTGCACGTATATAGTGATACTGTCCAAGCCACTCCAATAGCTTTAGCCCTGGGTCACAGTTACTATTTGGATAATAATATTGCACAGTAATAATTGGACACCCTTTGGTAAGGGCCTTTTTAGTAGCTGATAGTGGTGGGTGGCAGCTGGTACTACCTTACAGACTGGCAGGAAGAGGCATAGCTGGAGAACCTGTGCCAGACTTCCCCAGGAGTATGTGTCTGGTTGTATATAACTCTTATCTCAAAGTGTGCGTGTGTGTGTGTGTGTGTGTGTGTGTGTGTGTGTGTGTGTGTGTGTGTGTGTGTGTGTGTGTGTGTGTGTGTGTGTGTGTGTGTGTGTGTGTGTGTGTGTGTGTGTGTGTGTGTGTGTGTGTCAGCTACTTGGGCAGGGACATGAAGCACTGTTTGGACAGAGAGGGTGCTGGAGGTTTTATCTTGACCAATAGGATGAGATCTGGACCCTAAAGCTGTGCCAGTCGGGGGTCTTATTGGGGATCTGGAGAGAAAGAGAGAAACCAACCCCAGACTGACTGTGATCTCTGTGTGCTCTTAAGGGAAACTGTACTTTACTGTATGTGTATTTGCTATCTTTCCCAATGTGGACACCCCTCACTGGTGTTAGTGGTGAGGATTGAGGCTCCTTGATCACTGGGCCAGTGTACGTGTCACAATGACCTCCCACAGTAAAATTACCTGAGAACACATTCTGATCCTTCCATCAACTGCACTGTTTTTTAAACTTAATACCTTTACATATTATGCCTCAGAGATAGGAGTGTAACAAGCTGAATTTCTTCACTCAGTACTGTACATACTACTAAAGAAATTGCAACAATACCAGTCTTTAGTGTGCTACTGATGTCAGTCAGAACAAAATGTGTATTTCTTTCCTTGGACAGTGAAATAAAATTCCTTTCACTGCTATTTACCATGCAAATAGTACAAGGAAGAAATACTTGATCAAATACTATGTACATTTCAGATGTTTAAATGACTTTCTTGTCTTGCAAGAGGAACCTATATGGATTTGAGCACTCAAACAAGGGTAACAAGAGTACTTTCTATAGATTTCACAGACAAAAACATAGATTAACAGGGAGAAAAAGTGTTTAAATTTACTGATAATGTAACATTGTATCAAGTCTCATTGAAAGTGCAACAGAAAAAAGTTATGAAAGTCATCCTTCCTCATTTGACATTAAAGGACTGGATGACTGGAATATTGCAAACAGTCAGGATGCCCACATTCTCACAAAATATTAATTGAAGACTGCTAACCTGCAGGTGTATTCCTTTCTTTTTTATTGTACTTCATTCCCTTATCTACACTTTCTTATCAATAATTCTGTTTTTGTTTTGTTGCATACATTATCTTTACCAAAGCATAAAGCATTCTCTTGAATATGAACAACATTTCTTACTAAGGGTCAGTAACTGTGGTCATTGAAGGCAACATTTGAATGTTAGGAATGCTATTTTCCTAAATCAGTCAATGTATTTTTGAATATTTTAGTAAGTCTCTTCTCCCTGATACACTTTTTCTAGGTGTACATCAAAGAGGGGAAACTGATTGTTTCTGCAGTCAGAGTAATCACAGACACATGCAAGCCATTAGAAGGGAACACTTCTCAGAGCACATCCTTGCAGTGCTAGGGTATGTGCATGTCATCATGTAGGTCCTTACACCATGTTTATATTCCCTACACTTAGTGCAGCTTTTGGTATTCATGAATTCTAATGATTTAACACCATATTTGCTTACTCACATTACTCTCAGGCCTGACTCTGCTCTATATAGAGATAATCATGTAGTTATTGCCCTGTATTGTACCCAGGAGGCTGTTCTGATTAAGAGAGCTCAATATTGATAAAATAAACACAACTTTTGGAGATTTATCTATTTTTGTTTTACTGGCTATATTGTTGACATATTTTACTATTTCATACATTATGTTTTAAGTTTAACATTAAAAGGTGAATTGCAATGACCACTGAAAAACATTTTTTCTTTTTTTTTATCTTTTTGTTTTCCATGGCTATGTCTGCATTGCAGAAAGTATGCAGCAGAATGCTACATTACCTGATTTTAGTTTGTATTTAATTTGATGTTTTCACAGTTATTACAGATCAGCATATTGTAATATTCTATTAAGATCTGTCATTTTTACCTGTGTTAGCATAAAAAGAAAACAATGCATTATTTTTTGTGGATTTCTACCTAACTGCAGTCCACAGCAGTGGATATGGAACTTATAGTTTTGTTTTTCATTTGTAATACTATATTTTTAATCATTATTGTTGATGCTGCAAAGTATTGCACAGTTACACTTGTGTTATCTGCATTACAGAACTATTATAGATCATTGCTGATATTTGCTAAGTAAACTGTACTTTTTTTTTGGGGGGGGGGCTGGCTTACCTTATGTGTAGTCATAGGGAGAATTAACTTTTAAATTATGTGCATGTTGGATACATTCAGACACTGAGCTCACAGACATCCTGTTTGCATATTATAAATGCAATTATGTGTGCCTGTTTTCCCTTTCATCTCATACAGGGATATGACACCCACAAATAAATATGCACCATGCAATACACCATACACTGATGCAGAAAATTAGGTGATTATCCAGGCCTTACAACTCCATGGAGAATTTCTGATAGAGAGAGGAAGAGGTGACTAATCTGCCTGAGACAGGGTTTGGCAACAAGTGGTTAATGACATTAATATTGTCAGAAGGCATGAGGGAAGTTCATCCCTGATATGACATCAGACAAGTGATATTATGATCTTTGCCCACTATAGGCAGCTGCAATTGCCAAGGAGCAAGTGGCTATGTGGGCTGGTCTTGCTACCAAATCACCACTAACTGAAACAGAAAAGTTCCTGTTCACTGTTAGAGATCCAGATTGCTCAGAAGACAGATCTCATAAAATCCTTGACATTGGTGCAGATGTGGATGACAAAGAGTGTTACAAGCAGACTGGTATGCAAACTGTGTCACTGTTATATGTTTATATGTGTGTATCTTAAATATCTTATATATATATATATATATATATATATATATATATATATATATATATATATATATATATATATATATGTAGATAGATAGATATCAATAATGGATAGGCAGGCTACAGTCATAGAGAAATAATGCAGCATGTTTTGAGTTGGGGGAATCCAACTGTTCACTATATTTGTGTATTAGAACAGTTTTATCTGCAATTGTAAAAAGAATTGTTCACTTTTTCTTTTTTACATTATGATACTTAGCAGACTTCTTTTATTTCCATTCCTTACATATAGACATTTCTGAATTGCAGGCTGATAGCCCCCTGCACAAGGTAAGCACACATTTGTTTATAGTTACCACTGCATATGAATTAGATCCAGGTGTATGTGAGAGTTAAGTTTGTGTTGCTTTAGCATTTGTTAAAATTTAATATACCTTTCATATGAGGAAAAATATGCGATCAATTTTATTCTCTCTTTTTATGTTTGCTGTGTTTATTGCTTGTTATCATAGGTGATTCTGAGAGTGGCACTGTTGATTTCCTACCACCTGGTGTCAGAGTATCAGTAGCTTCTGATGATGCTGGTAGTAATGAATAGGCACAGTCTGGTGGTGCAGAGTGTCAGTGTGACACAGAGGTTGTGGCTACCAAATTCCCTGTCCATATTTTGACACAGTGTGCTTACACATAACCATGACACAGATATCGCTGATATAGCACATGCTGAGGGCAACACAGTTGATCAAGATAGTGTGGTTACTCTGGTTGCAGAGCTGGTTGCTTCACCTGGTAGTCATCATGAGGGTATGGTGCCACACAGGAGGGTTGGTAGGAGTTCTCAGAGGAGGACTGCTGTCCAATCAACTCCTAATGGTGGTATGTCATTGGGTGCCACCAGATGTATTTGCAGGCCATAGTGGAGGTACAAGCATGTTCTACCAGGGCCTCAGAAGAAATAGTGCAACTGATGTGAGTGACTCCCTGAAACATGTGGGCAACTCCTTGGACATAATGAACAACACAGTGGATTGGGTAGTGTCTCTGATGAAAAGTCTCTTAAGGGAAGCAGGGCATCCATCTGGCCAGAGAGCTTCTAAGTCTACTGGTGTTAGCAGACTTGATCATGCAAAATCCCACTCCTATCGTGACACTACATCTACTGTTTCATCAGTGATTGTGGTGTCCATACCCAGACATGTTGTGATTGTCCAGCCATGAGGAGAGCTCAGTCAGCAGACATCACACACATTTGAGGTAGCAACAACTTCTAGCCAGGTCCATGGAAGTAGCAGTGCAATTCATGGTTGGGGAAATGACACTGAATTGACTACTCTACCATGCATGCCTCACACCTGTCCATGATTTCAGGAAATAGTGCTAGCACAATGCTTGATTGTGTTTATGCAGCCACATACACATAGAATAAAAATCGTCAATTGCTCATACCACTTCAAATATATACACATGCACACTATCTATACAGTACTGTTGAGTGCTATACATTTGTTATTACTGGCCTTGAATACTGCATGCTCTGGAAGATCCACGTGTTTCTTACTCACACACTCACTTCTTTGGTGTCAGTCTTACCTTCCTGCCCCACCCCCAAACCAGTGAAAATGATGATGACTGTGCCCTTTGCACATTTCTTTGTGGTTAGGGTTGCATTTGTGTCTGAGGCACACAGTAGATAGCTAATGCTTGCTTATCCACAGGCTTGCATTTATCAATATGCATTGCAAAAGAAAAGTTGTTGATTTCTTGTTCATACTCATTTGTGAATGCTTCAATATTTGTTGAACATCATTGTGTTTCAGTTAGTGTAGTCACTACAGCATTGGAAACATCAAATACTTCAGTCTTGCATCTTGGTATAGTTGTGCAAATGAGGGTATACTTGACCTGTTCCATGTTTTATAGATGATGGTCAATTGAAATGCTTGATGCACAGTATTGCTTCAAATAAGTGAATATATCAAAGATCAGACAGAAGAGATATTAATGACATAACTGTACACGTCAGACAAATGATCTGCTTAGGGGCATATAAATATTTCCATATGAGCATAATGCGTTCTATACCTTTTTTTATGGGTTCTACACTTACCTTGTACAAATCATGTCCTTAAGCAATGTCCCTATCTGATGCTATCAGAACAAAGTACTACATGGTTCAATAAAGGTTGTGCTGTTTGAAAAGCATTGATTTTCCTGTATGTATGTTAGCGGGATCTTAGACTTTGAGCTAGGTAGTGCATGTGTGTGTTATCCTTTGCATCTTAGCCAGACCCAGTGCATACTGTGCATGCCTCTGTCTAGCAGCACCATGTGCAGCATGTGGCTCTCCCTCAGAGTCCTCATCAGTAGCTGCTGCTAGTGCTGCTACTGGCCCTTCCTGTGGTCCAATTCCTTGCTTTCTTTGTTGAAGTTGTTTTCTGTGTACTATATTGTGTAACATGGCACAGGCTTTAAACACTTTGGCAGAGCTGCCTGGGTCATATTGCAGTGTTCCTCTTGATGTGTCTAGCTAATAGAACCTTGTTTTCAGCAATTCAAGCACACTTTCTATGATATTCCTAGTTTGGGAGTGTGCATCATTGTATCCTTGCTCAGTAGGGTTTTATGGATTTCTGATAATTGTCATGAGCAAGGGTTCCAGTTCATGACCTGCAACCCCTTACTAGATGACCTTGAGGAATGTCACCCTTAGCAAACCTGGTGTACTGCTCACAAGTGTGCAATATGTGTGAGTCATGGAAATTGCTTGAGTTACCTGTACAGGCATTGCAGATGATCCCTTGGTCATTATTGACAATCTGACAGTTTATAGAGTGGAAACCTTTTCTACTGATGTTCCTCTTTCCCTGCTCCCCATGTGGGGCTTTTATTTCTATGTATGTGAAACCTATGGTCTCCAACATGAAGTGTGCTACTGCATGGAATTCATGCATGGTTCTTTCTCTCTCCTGTAGGGTTTGTGGGAAACAGATGTGCTCCCTTCATATAGTAGCATTGCATTTAAAAACTGATGTAATATTCAAGAGGCTGATGCCTGTGACACTCCTAATATATCACCTGTGAATCTCTGAAAAACACCAGAAGGTAGTATATGTAATACTAAACATACCTTTGTTTCCACTGGATTAAGAGGTTGTTAAGTAGTGACCTATCATTATTTAGTGTTGGCAGTCCTGCTATCATTCCAGTGATGTTGTGGACTCCCACACAAATTGTCGGGTATAGTCCATATATATATGAGGGCTACAGCTGGACTAAATGTGTGTGATCTTGTACAGTCCAGAGGGCAGTGTATGTAAAACACTGTTATATGCCCTTTTACGACATCATATGAGGGAGGGGTATGAATTTTTTAACCTAGGCTGTTATAACATGTGAGGGATATCTCACAAACTTGTAACCAGAAAAAAAAACAGCGAAACAGACAGGCTCAGGATTTCCAGAAAGAACCAAATACTCCAGTAACTGTGGTGTCGTCTTAACACAAAGTTTATTTAAAATAGTAAGGAAAAAGCGTTTTTGCTACCAACGAGTGTAGAAGCTTCTTCAGAGAACAAGGTAAAATAGACACTGCAAGATGCAAATACAAATACAAGAATTTGGCGCCACTATGCAGTAATAGAATACAAAAGTTAAGTGGTTAGGAAACACGTCACTTCCCTTATATGGCTGTACATTTTCATACATTTCACCATAGGAACAGTGGTGGGCTAGAGCTTACTGTCTTACAGATAGTTCCGTTTGTCAGTGTGATAGTGATGTTTTAAGTTAAGCATTGTTATGTAACAGATACATTTTCATTGGGACAACTTAATTCTTTTCCCTCTAGAGGTTGAGTACAGAGTGTAATTGGAGGCTGCTGAACTACATCTGTAATTAATAAGTGTTGATTGGTTCCTATCTTCAAGGCAAGTTTTTATTTTACTGTTGTACTATT
>NC_056734.1:658254109-658341609 GCF_019279795.1 Protopterus annectens | reverse complement strand
CAATGAATATTGGTTGCTCATGCACAACACCTAATAACATTAGTCAAAATAGCATGCATGGATATTCCCATTCACCCAAAACAGTGCAATTATAACAGTGCCATAGCAAACAGAACCCATGCATATATGGAATGGAATTCAGGGTTGCAACAGCATGCCAGTTAGTGGTATGTCAGGCATGCAATAAAATTATTATTCAACAGGGAATATTAGTATGCACACAGTTTAAACAATGATAAACCAAATGGAACAATGGTCTCAATGGTAAAGGTTTGGAACATATCCATGTTGATTTCAGTGTGATGGCTGGATCAGTTGAGTGGTGGGGGCAAGGGAGCAGATTCATTTGACAACTGCTATCAAGTACATGTGTCAGTACACTACTAGCCACTACTCTACATTCTGACCACACTTACACTCTACCTGGGCCATGGAGATGCTACAGCACACCAGCAGCTGCAGATATCAACAGAACAATTGTACCCTTATTTTAGTTATACACATCAGACCTGTTTCTATACCACTTTCTTTAACTGTGGATCCTGTACAGATGAAGGACTGGGCTGATCAACACAGTAATTGTACACCTTTCATTGTTATACACATCATACTAGTATTTATATTCTGATTTCTTTACCTGTGTGCCCTGTATGGAAAATGCATGTGCTGCAGTATATTACTTTTTCTATTCAGATTGCAGTTTACAACTGTAGAACCAGACTGAGATATTAGTGGCGGTCCCTGGATTCGAACAGTCGTGTGTGTGTAAAATTGAGCTACGGGGCCTAGTCTTTAGCAGACTGAGCTACTGGTAAGGTGCTGTGGTTTGTTTCTGACATTTCTATCTTGTACATATTTTTGTGCACAGTACTTTTATTATGACATGTTGCATTATTTTTTCCCATTTTCAGTACAAATTATGCATACACAACAGACATTAGTGTCACTGTTTGTGAAACGTGCACATTAGCTAGATTGCACATTTTACAACTGCATACCACAATTTAGATTCCTGAGTACACAGTGTAGGTTTTAAGTCTGCACCTGTTAGCCTTAGACATTTTTCAATGGATTCACAGCTACATACAGCTGAAATTGAAAGGTTAACACGAGACAATGCTGGCAGACAAACAAGTAAAACATATTCTGATTGAAATATGTACTGCTGCTTTGTTTTCATTTATTTGACGTGCCCATTCTAAAGTTGCGTACAAGCAGTGCTATCTCAGCTTCCCTCAGTTAATGCATTCTGCAGGACACACACATTTCTATTTTTCAGGTACAAGTGAGATGACACACACCAGTGTTTGGGATCACCTTTATTAGTTTTGACATACATATCTGTGTACAACTCAGAAATCCACAATTACTATTCCTGTATGATCTGCACAGGGGAATGATTTTCATTTCTGTTACAGTAGCCCTGACACGGCACTTTCTTGGCAAGTTCACTCAGACACACTCATACATATTCTAATATTCCTCTCCTGCATATTGTACCGTGTTTGCTACAGACATCTGTATTACACAGCAGCTGGGAATACTCCATTGTAATGCTTGTAGCCTGACACAGGCATTTATTCCTGACTTTTACAGCACAATTATATATACAAGCAGTACTACCATTACTATAATTTTGATTTCTTACTACTAATATTAGGAGTATTCTGTACTCACAAAACTGCCGATGGAGCCATGGCAGTCACTGGTCATGAGCCTCAAAATTCTGGCACCTCTCTGCAACAGCTGTATGGGGAAACATCACACATTAATCACATCTGAAGAGTCACAAGTTTAACTTTTTCCATACTTAGAGATACATAAGACTGCATGCTTACAGATAGGTGGGACATCCTGTGCTTGTGCTACTTTGATCCACTGGTCCAAGAGGGCACCGTTCCTCCACTTCAGGTTGTCATGGTGGTGATGTACCTGCTCACCAGTCTGGGGTATGCCAGTGGCACTGGTGAGATCTTGTGCAAGCTGGTCTCAGGCCCCCGATTTGTACTATGAGCCCTGGTACTGGCCCCAGCAGCCTGTCATCATGTTTTTTTGCTAGGACACCAACCATGACCCTGGACTCCTGGATGCCCCAACGTTGTGCTCGGAAGTGAACACCTTCACCAACACCAGACATTTTGGTCCTGCTGTGAGCAATCCCAAATGGTTATGGCTGCATTCCCGCCTGTGCAGTTTAAATAGGGCAGTTTTCCTGCACACTTGATTGACTGGTTTTAATATGCTAAACTATGTTTAGCTCTGCACAAATCCGCATAGCAATGCTTACACCAGATAAGCACAGCTGAAAGCTGGTAAGGCATACTTACACTAGCAAAGCATTGGTTAAATCTATTTTTTTTTTCATTAAATTTATAAAGGTCTTTTTACAGTTATATTTTACATATTCCCACCCCTCCTGTGCTATACATGAGCCAAATGATTGACATCTATCATTTAATTGCCTTAAAAGTTTTTAAATACATTTGCAGAGGGGGGATTCAAACCAAGCATGTTTTACATGATAAACCATGGCAGTCCTACTATGCTATAGCCAGTTGTTGATCTTTTGTATCACAGTAGCACTTGTTTATCATTTTCAGGATTTCAGACAGGCTAAGCATAGCGGCGCGCTGCACAAACAAGCTGCCCACTGTTTGATTTTCAGATTTATTTGATGAAAAACAATTTCCATTTTTTTAATTTATATTGCTTTCCTCTTGCCCTACTGCTTCCATGCATGTAGGCAAGAGTGCATACATTATGGGGTGTGCACATGAAGACTGCTGCATTCTAGGTATTTGTGTTTTGTTTTGTTATTTTCAGTGTCCACGGACACTAAAATATTAGCTACTTACATTTCAGTATCTGCGGACACTGGTTTAGTATTTAATATTAGAGCCAGGCTCTAATATTATATACATTGACACTCATCTGTGTCACAAAGCACTGTACAGCACTTTCTGAGTGAAGGGGGCATGTTACATGTGCAGGCACTGCTGACACACATCCCCTGCACTTGTTCCTGGTTCGTGTCCATTTAGATTAAATAGCACGCCTTCATGCATATGCAAGACGTGATGCTTTTCTAAATGGACACAAACCACTCTGTGCAAGAATAGTCTTATTCTTGCATGGAGTTTCGTGAATCCTGGGGTATATCTGGTTAAAGGAAATGCTCTAACAGAATATGTTTAGTTTACACAGTTTACAAGATTGAGACGATTTAGCAAAAATATAATTTGAGATTTGTGTGCATTATAATATAGCATTTATGGAAAAAGTATGAATGCAATGACTATTACTGTAAAGAATGATGTTTCTCTTTGTATAGTTTTAATAGTTTTTACTATTTACAAAATATTTACATTTATCTTTTACTTTTTTTTAAGTTTATTTTTCAGAAAATGCTCTGGAATGCAGGATGTGTATAGGCTACAGAGGTGTGACATTCCACTCCACATAGTTGTTAAAGTGTTAATGGTTGTCTACATAAAACTAGTTGGTTAAAATACATTTAAATGAAATGCTTAATACACATTTTCTTGTGTATTTCCTTAAAAATACTTATTGTGTTCTAATCCTTATTTTTGTAGTCCATCCCCACCAGCACTTCAGGATATCACCCAAAATTCTTTCACTGCCATCAAAACTTGTCTAAAAGCTGAAAATCTACTTTTAAATCCATAAAAAAATATGCTATTCTCTCCTAAACAATACCAACATGGACCACAATCTTTCAAAATAACCTAATCCAACAACACAAAGATTAAAACTGTAACACAGACAAAACTTTGGGGTACTCTGATTGACAATAACTTCAAATGTGACCAGCACACATTGCAAGCCATTAAAAAATGCACTGGAAACTTAGTTGTCTTTATAGAACCCAGTGCTACCTAAGAGAGAATGCAAGACAAAAACTAACATCAGCCTACCCTCTTTCATCCTTACTATATGCCTCACCTATTCTTATTATTTAATTTATTTTATTTATTTGACATTTGTCTATGAGGGAAGTCCAACTAGGCATAGAACCTCCTTTCAGCAGAGACTCGTGAAAAAAGCTCCAGTAACAGAACATGTAATAAATGCACAAAAATACATGATTTGTATTATCAGTGTAATGGCAAAACAGACAGCAGAGTGATATTTACATAATACCAGTGAGATGACAGAAGAAACAACAGCACAATATTCACATGTATATGTTGTATTTAGTTTTGTGTAATTAGTAGTTAACATTATTGCGTTTCTACAACTTTTACAATTTGAGAGATTGCTTGTTTCAACAAGATAGTTAAGATTAGGCTTTGCAGATGGGTCATTATTAAAAAGAGATGGAGGGGATACTGGACAGTGCAAAAGATGGGAAGAGTTACTATAAGATGAGAGGAGAAAATTGGAAGAGGAAGAGGAAAAAGTGAAGATGATCAGAATAAGAGAAAGGCTAATATTTTAGGCTGGTGTTATGCAAGTACAGAGCCAGGACTGGGTAAGAAAATATTTCAGGAAATGTTTAAATAAATTAGTGCTACGCAGTTTAATGTCCATTGGAATATTATTTCAATCTTTGGCTACTGAGTATCAGTATAGACAGTATCTGATGGACATGTCAAGTTTATAAATTGTAAGGAGTTGTTTATTGGAGGAGCATAGGTGGAAGCTAGGTAAGTATTGATTAAGAGTATAGCTAACAGCAAGACAAGCTAAGAGGTTGAATATCAATTTCTATGCCATTAGAAGATGGATATCTTTAATATAGAGAGGTAGCTGAAGACAACTTAAGGATTTGAGTGTAACGCAATAATGGGACATGTTTGGATCATTTGCTATACATCTACCCACTTTTATTACAACATAGTTCTATGTTTTTATGTTAGATTAACTTGTAAATTAGTTAGAATGGGAGAAACATAGAGTAAGGGAGGAAGGAGATATGAGCTAACAATTGTAGCTCTGGAGGGGTTGGTGAGAAATTTCATGGCTCTATAAAGCATTCCAAGTTTTTATCGTGTTTATTTTTATGGAACTTTGAATCTGTAAGTCAAATTCAAGTCGGTCATCAATTATTACACCTAGTACTTTGCAATGGGTCTTGCCTCCCATGCACAAGGTACAGACCTCTATCCTGCCCCCCACACACAAGGTACAAACCTCTATCCTGACATCCACCCAATGCCTGTTTGAAGTTTGTATGTTCTCCCTGTATCTCTGTTGGTTTCTCCCCACCTCTGAAAAACATGCTAAGTGTTTCCATCCCAAACTCACAAGTGAATGGAGCTGTGGGCAGCAGCACAGACTCTACATGATGCCCTATATGGGAAAGAGTTGAATAGACCGACAACTTTGGGCATCTGCTGTGGTGCGCAATATCCTCAAGATAGGAGAACACGGATCACAACCTGTGCTCCATGGCAGAGCTAGCCACTCAATGGTGTAAGATATGGCTCCAGGTGATTCTGTCATGTTGACTAATGTTACGAAAGGGACATGGGTATTTGCCGGTGATTAGTGGGTTGAGAACCCAGCCTACTCTGACCTACACTCGGGACCCATGCTAATGGTGGGAGTGGTGTATGTGCCCCTATTGGCCAGTGTGTGCCTACCATAAAGCCCAGCAACCTTAGGTCAATAAGCTACTGGCTGGCCAGTGTCCAGATGCCCAGCCTGAGTTACCTGGGATAGCTCTGTTGAGTGAAAGCTGGCCATAAAACCAATCAACCTGCCAAACATGAGCTAAGAATTGCTACACTCATTGTAGGTTCACTGACAGGATGCAGCTTGGAAGTGGATGACATGATAGTAAGGAGGAGGATGGACATCCTATATATCCAAGAGACAAGATGGAATGGTGGTGCAGCAAAGACACTTTGGTTGAGATCCAGAGTCTACTACTCAGGAGAAGGGCATGATAGACATGGTGTGGGAAATGTGGTAAGAGAGAGGCTTCAGAAGTCAGTGAGGAATATCATCAGAATTAGTGACAGACTTATAGCAATGTAATGATAGGGCAGTATTCAACTTATGCCCTACAGCACAGTTGTGATAGTGAGGAAAAGAGTGCACTCATACAGCAGATGCAGGACCTACTAGCTAAAGCAAAACAACATGGATTGCTGTTGATAACAGGTGACTTGAATGCACATATTAGGACAGCCAGAACAAGATATGATGACTGCCTGGGTCCACATGGGTTTAGCAACAGTAATAAGGAAGGCCAAGCCATTCTAAACTTTTGTCTGGCAAATGGCTTGATGGTAGCCAACATATATTTCAGAAAGATAGACAGTCACAAGATCATATACAAGAACGATCAACATGCAATTCAGGTAGACTTCTTCCTAGTAACGAAAGGGCACTAGCATAGAATCAATGATTTCAAAGTCATTCCCAGTGAAACAGTCAACCCACAGCATAAACACTGGTTTCCACAATCACCTGCATGTGATGGTCAGAGAAAGCTATAAGGTCACCAGAGATCAGGCTGAAGACCTGGAAGTTGACTGGAGAGAAAGCACAGCAGTTCAAGGAATTACACATGGCTCTAGTACCCCAAGGAATGAAGGAAGTTGGTTGAGTTGAAGAAGAATGGCAGCACCTCAAAACAGCATGTGTGAGGATTACAGAACAGATATGTGGCCAAGCCAGGTGCGGAAATATGGTACATAGCAAAAGCAGGTGGTGGAATGCAGAAGTCCAGAAAGTCATCAAAAGAAAGAAAGACTACAGGAAAAAGTGGGAGATAGAAAAGACAGACGAAGCTAGGAAGGAATGCTAGTTGTCTAACAAAGAAATTAAGAAAGGAGTTGCAATAGCAAAGAACAGGGCATCAGAAGCACTCTACCAGCTTCTGAAAAGTGAAGAAACTATATCAGGTTACAAGGCAAAGACAAAAAGATAAAGAAGATAGTCAGACACCCTTCATAAAGGATGCCAGCAACAACCTACACATCAGTCTACAGGCCATCAAAGGTAGATGGAAGGAGTACTTCCAGCAGCTTCTGAATGAAAAAAAACCAGAGACGCTATACTACCCCAGACACAGCCTATGATGAGAGACAAAGAGGAGCCCACCTTAGATGAAGTAAGAATATCACTAAGGAAAATGAAGTCATGGAAAGCAGCAGGCTCAGATGAGGTCACAGCAGATATGATAAAGATGCTGGGTGAGATAGGGGAAAAAGTGGCTTCTTAGGGTAGTCATAGCAGTGTAGAGAGAAAGGTTTATCACAGATGACTGGAGAATAAGCATACTCATGCCAGTGTGCAAGAACAAAGTGGACATTTTCAACTGTGGGCAGTACAGATGTATCAAACTCTGTCATACTGCATGAAAGTTCTGGACAGAGTGATTGATAAATGGATACGCAGAGTATTAGAAAGTAAAATGGGAGATGAGCAGTTTGAATTCAGATTAGGATGCAGCACAATTAACCAGATGTTTGCAATGAGGCAAATAGTTGAGCAGAAGCTAGAGATGAGCAAAGAACCCAAGTGGGCATTTCTAGACTTGTAGAAAGCATATGACAAGGTCCCAAGAAAGATGATTTGGGCAGTAGTGCAGTGGTTTGAAGTACCAGAAACATTGGTAGAATTAGTGCAGGCTATGTACAAGGACCCAATAACTCAAGTACAAACAGAGTTTGGTCTAAGAAAAGGGTTCCCAGTGGGAGTGGGTGTGCACCAGGGTTCAGCTCTGAGTCCACTGCTGTTCACACTGATGGTGGACTACATTAACAAACAGGTCGGTGGGAACAGATCAACAAGGTTGCTGTATGCAGATGATGTGGCATTTCCAGCAGACTCTGAGCAAGAACTTCAGCAAAGGATAGGGGAATGGAATGCAAAACTGAAGGCACACGGAATGAAACTAAGTACTGATAAGACGGTGGTAATGGCAGCAAATTGGAGCAATCAGAATAAGTTGAGAATTGAGAAAGAAGGGAAGGTAGTAGAACAGCTAAACAGCTTCAAGTATCTGGGAGGGGTGGTTGAGGAGAAGGGAAGTCTGAATGAAGAGTTCAAAGGTAGAATCAGAGGTGCTGCAGCCACCTGGCGTAGAGTGTCAGGTGTAGTCTATGACAGAAGAATGCTAAAGAAGCTGAAAGGTAAGGTGTACAAGACAGTGATGTGACCAGTATTACTGTATGGTACAGAAACCTGGGCAATAAAGGCAGAGCAGGTGAAGAAGCTTGAGGTGATGGAAATGAAGAGCCTTAGACAGGTGGTAGGATGCACACTGTGTGACAGACAAACAAATGAGGGCATAAAAGCAGAAATCAAAGTAGCTCCAGTTGCAGAAAAGAACAAAGATAGCAGATTATGGTGGTTTGTGCACATGTACTGAAAAGCAGAAGACAATCTGGTGAAGAAAATTTGGGACAGACAGGAATAAGGTAAGAGGAAGTGAAGGCATCCTGCAAAGAGGTGGATGGATTGTGTGAGACAGGATCTAAAACAGGCAGGCATGAGTGTCGAAGAAGGTAGGAGTGTGACATTGAATCAAGAGAGATGGTGACAGTTAATAGAGCACCCTGACCCCATGTAGAAAAATGGAAAACCGTTTGTTGATGATGATGATTCGATATGGGAACATGTATAATATATATAACAGTGCTATTTAATGATGACATTTTTACATTGCCTTTGTTAGCTCTTAGGGGTTTAGGAAATAATAAGAGTAGATTTGGGGAGCTGAGAAATAGCTGATTGCAAGTCAACCAGTTTTTGACAGAGTTAAAGGCATCTTTTGTAATTTATTTATGTATTTGACATTTGTTTACTGGGGTGGTCTGATTGGATCTACAGAATCCATTTTCAGCAGAGACCCAGAGAGAAAAGCTCCACATACAGTACAATACAAATACAATATAATCCTTTACAATACAAATTACATTAGAAATACTTTACAAAAATGAGTTGAAAGAACAGACTAATTTACAAGATGTCACAATATATTACTATACATCTAGACAATTCTATAGAGTTAAAACATTACAGACAAAAATAATCACCCTCACCATACACAATGTAGTGTCCAAAAATAGTATGTAGGTAGTGCAATGTGTGACACTGACTATTATAGTACATGAAACACAGAATGTTAGTTTCAGTTAGGAAAATAGCAGCCAGAAAGTTAGTGATGCAGATAGATAGTGAGAGTTAAGAAGAATAGAAGCAATACAGCCTGAGCAGTAGCTTAAGGGTATGGTATAGAAACAGAGAAGGCTTTATAAGAGCCTTAGGACCTTGCAGTCTGTGAGGGATTGAAATGTTACAGCAGAGCAGAATGATGCTAGTGTGGAAGAAGAGGAAGACCTGAGCTTTAGGCAGGCTTTATGGAGGAGCAGAGCCATGCATTTTTGAGATGATTTTTTAAAGAGGCTTTGAAATGGGTTAGGCCAAGCATAGTCCTGGTAGCTAGAGGTAATGAATTCCAAAGTATAGAGACAAAGTATGAATACAGAGAGTGACCTGGTTTCCTTGTGGGTTTTGAGATAGTTAAAAGATTTTTTCTTCTGATCGTAGGGATCAATTTGGTGTGTAAGTTGTGATTAGATTGGCTAGTGCAGGATAGGCAGTAGGCTTGAAAATAAGGTTGTACAAGGTGTATAGCTGAATAAAGGCAAGTTGGTTGGGGAGTTCAAGCCAGTTTAATTCTAGGAGTGGTTTACAGTGGTGTATATGTTATTTAGAGTTTGTGGCAAACTTTGCAGCTTTGTTGTAGCACTGTTCCATCTTGCTTAGAGTAGAAGTTTGTAAGTTAGTTAAGATAGGGGCACCATAAAGAAAGGAGGGAAGTAAAAATGTTTTTGCAAGGGAAGTTTTGGCTGCTGCAGTAAAGAAAGGTTTGCTTCTATATAAGAGTCCCAGTTTTTGATGAGTTTTCTTTATATTTTGCTGTATATGGGGGTCAAATGAAAGTTTATTGCCAATGATAACATCTAGAAGTTTGGTTTCCTGCACTATTTCTATGACAGTGTTGTCAGATGGAAGGATGTTGAAAAGATCAGTGACAGGGGAGGTGTTTGGGAGATGAAAAAGTACTGTTTTTGTCTTCTTTGGATTAAGAAAGAGTTGGGCATTTCTTAGCCAGGATGCGACTGCAGTAAAGTTCTGTTGAGATTTAGAAAGTGGTTCTGGCAGTGACTGAGCAGTGCAGATTATGGTGGAATCATCAGTGTACTGAATGAGGATCCCAGAGTGAGAGGCAGTGTGAAGGTCGTTTGTGAAAATGTTGAAGAGTAGGTGTCCTAGGATGGAGCCTGGAGGGACTCCAGTAAGGTTGTGAATAAAGGGTGAGAGCTCATTGGACCATTTCACTGCTTGTTTACGATCCTTGAGGTAGCTCTGAAACCATTTTACTGTGTTATGTGAGAAGCCTAAATGAGACAGTGTGTTCAAAAGTAAGGGGTGAGACACTGTCAAAGGCCTTGGAGAGATCAAGGAATACTAAGGCTGTATAGCATCCTGCATCTCTGGCCTTGTTCATAGGGTCTGTAAAAGATAATAGGTCTGCAGCTGTGCTGTGGCTAGGTCAGAAGTAATACTTTAATGTCTTACTTTAATTTAACAAACTGTAATGGTTTGTACATGAGAGAGACTGTAGGAAAAATGATAGTAACATTGTCTGCATATTATATCAGAGAAGCATGTTCGAAAGATGTTTGAAGATTGTTAATAAATATATTAAAAAGAAGGGGGGCAAGGAGGTAGCCTTTGAGACCAGAATGTTCACTGGGAAAAAAGGAGAGAAAGCATAGATCTGTTTAGCAGACTGGCAATGATTAAACAGATAGCTAGTTAACTAGTTAAAAGGAGAGTTTGGTAGACCTAAGGCAACAATTTTGATAGCAGATTGAGATGGGAGATAGTGTCTAAAGCTTTAGAGACATCTAGAAAGATGGAAGAGACTAATTTATTGTTATCACTGGCTTTCATGATAGTGTCTAGGAAAGAAAAAGAGCAGTTATTTCTGTACTATATACTGCTGGAAGCCATGCTTCATAAGTGTGAATAGGTTTTCATGAATGAAGTATTGTAACAGATGTTAGTAGATACATTTTTCAAATGCTTTAGAGAGAGAGGGCAGTAAGGCAATACGTTTAATGTGTTTTTTAGTAGAGATATCTCTTTGATGTAGTGGCACGATATATGATTTTTTTCCACAAGCAAAGAATATATGATGTTTCAATGTAATGACTGATTAGAACATTGAGTGGAGGAGGCTAGCTTCTGGCATTCTGATGGTAAGTTGTCAACAGAAGTGGAGTAAGGTCTGAGTTTGCTTAACAGAACTTTTATGTAGTAGGCAGAAACAGGCTGGAGGGAGAAAGTGGGACTATTGCAGTTTAGGTGTTATATTGGGCTGGAGTGGGATGGAGTGGGATGGTAAGCATAGTTATACTGTCTGTGATGTGGAGTTTGAAGTATTACTTGTGCCAGAGTATAAGATTTTATTTACTGAATGCTGGAATAACTGAAATGAGTGGAAACAGACAAAGCAACAACAGCACGGACTGTTTAATGTTAGCGTTTTCGGTTAAGGATATTCCTCCACCTTCTTCAGACATATATCCTTAACCGAAAGCGCTAACATTAAACAGTCCGTGCTGTAGCTGCTTTGTCCGTTTCCGCTCATTTCAGTTATTTTAGTTTTTTGCTTTGTGTGGCTTACTGAATACTGGAACTTTTTATGATTATGATTATGCTTTAGGTTAAGTTGAGGATGTAAGTAACACTGTTTTCTGTTATGTTCACCTGTTTTTAACTTGGTTTTCTGGTGTATATATATATATATATATATATATATATTTGTGGTTTTGTAGATGTGCTAGGGTTTTGTTTTTGTGCCATTGTCTCCAAGCTTTATTTCTTTTTCATTAGATCTTTGCTTGCATGGAGTAACAGGGGTGTATGTTTGATTTTGAATCTTCTCTTCTTATGGGGCAAGACTATTTAGAGTGCCAAGGATGAGGGCATAGAATTTAAGAATGGCTTCATTTAGTGGTAATGCATGGAGAAAGAACCAATTAAGGGATTTAAGAACATTGTTAAAGTGCACTAGGTCAAACTAGTATGAATTGTAGGATTCCATGTATTGCTGTTGTTTTGTATGGTGGCTAGTTAGTCTATAGAGAGAGGTCATTTTTTTTTTTTTTTTTTTTTTTTTTTTGTGGTTGTTGACTTTGAACAGAGAGAATAGAAGTTCGGTGTTGTGAAAGTCTGGAATATTGGAATATTACTAAGGGGACAGAGAGAGTGAGAGAGCTAGAAAGGAGGAATACTACTCTACCTGCTTTTTTGTATAATCTATCAGTAGATTGTGCAACCTGGGGTAAGACTTGTTTTTATTTTTTATATTAGGTTTGAGCCATGATTTGCTGTCTGTTTTTATATCTGGGGGGAGTACTGAGTGATCCAGAAGTCAGATTCTGATACTTTACTTAACTGATACTTTACTTAACATGTTACAGATATTTGTAAAAGCAATTTTTAGATATGTGGAGGTAGAAGTATAGGGGTAGGGGTATAATGGGCGGGTGTTGTGGATGTGTTATGCAGTCCTGGATTACAGTATATATATCAGCACATGTGGTGATGTGTTTTGAGTATTTATTTAGAGAGGGAAATTTTTGGTATATTGGTATTTAGGTGGAATTTGGATTTGCCTGGATAGAGGGGAAATTGAGAAGTCTATGCTTATATATTGTGTGTGAAGGTATACAGAATACGTTTGGTGCAATTATTATAGTGAATGTATTGGTACACTGGTATGTTTTATATAGGTATGGGTGGGAGAGAAATAGGTTGGTGAGACTGGCATGAGAAAGGATGTGATGTAGGATAGTTGTAGGAGTGTTGAAAAAAATGTGCAAAGTAAGAGTATATTTGTATGCTGGTAGATAGTTCAAGGTCACTGTTTGTTGGTTTGCTAGGTTATGATACTTGAAACTGTGGACAAGGTTGAATTTTCTTTGCTGTACTATGTGTTTACAAACCAAAATACTATATTTAAAGCTAAACTCTCCTCCTATTATAATAACACAGTTACATTTGCTATCAATCTTAAACATAAGACTCATCACTGCAGAGCCTTGATATGACTGAATTGGCTTGAGCTATCCAAGTAACACCACAAAAATGTCCAGTACTAAATGATACCCAGAAGCATTATAGTCCAAGAAGAGACCTTCTCTTAACCAGTAGAGTTAGTAATCACAACAAAGACTAATAATTTAGCAAGTGAGTCACAAAACTTTAGTTATGTACCAAAACTCTAGAATTCCAACATACCTAAAAAAGTTCACAAGACTTAATGCCTTCATGCCCTTATTAAAACATCTAAACCACATGTTGTTGTGCACATGCTCCTAACTGGGTAAGTCCATTTTCTTTTATACTGTCTCCCTTTATAACCTCTAACCCCCTACACATAGGTTCATAGTTGTTTACTAGGTTAATGACCACAAGGATCTTTTTAAGCTTAGCCATGCAACCTAAATCTGTGACAAGTTCTGATACTCTTACAAAGTGTAAGCAGGGGCTTGGGATATGAAACATTTATAAGCTAGGGCCTGGGAGATAAACTATTTATAGGTTGCCAGTGTACATTAGAGACAAAGGTGCCAAACCAGGGATGAATTTCCTGTTCCCCATCCAACTGTCCATGTTGCACTTGACTTGAGTTAGAGAGGAACTCTTCTTCACAAGGTTGGGGAAACTTTTCCAGAGACAAGAATTCTCTGGGATACATAGCCGTCTCTCTAACATTTCAATAACTTATTCTCCTCAATTACCTTCCTATCTTAATCACCACTTTACGTTTCAGTTTCTTTCTGACCATCAGTCTTTACCCATCACCTTCGAATACTGTCAACCTCTTTCTTATTACCAGAGTGTATGGCAGTATATAGCCTAACATTTTTATCCCCAACAAACCTTGACTTATTAGCTATATAATGCTTCTCTCTCTCTTCTAACTTTAAGTATTATCTATCTGCTAACAAATGTTCTGTTTTCCTTACCTCAGTTTTATAAATTCCTAACATCTATACTGTAAACCTCCTTATGCCTTATAAGTCATATATAATGTCTGCTGTCACCAGCACTGTAGTTAAAGTTTGTGCCACTCAGTTCTGTCTTTGAGCTTGCTGCCCCTCCCCCTCACAAAATCATGGTTAAATCCCCCTCCTATACACAGCCCTCCCCCCTGCAGCCATTCCAGTGTCCCATTACTTGGTTATTTCTCCCTATTTATCATAAACACTGTAATGTGCATATTGCTTTATACTTTATTTCTACAATGATTATTTGGATTTAATTTAAAAGTTTTATTTTAAATTTTATTGAACAAACACTGATGGACATCTGCTAAACAAAGCAATAAAGTCTCACAACGAAAACAGACTTAACATTAAAACTTCTCTGCCCTTAAAACTCACATTCATTTAACAGCACTGAAACCCACATTCAAAGAAAATGCATCTGGCCAGTGGCGGATAAACTTTACCTTTGGGCTGTTTTCAAATTATATGCCCCTTGTACACATATTTAGAACCATGCAAACATACATGTGTTCTTTGATTCACCTTCCTGACTGTATTAAATTACATTCCTTGTAAAACACAGCACACTTGTTAGAGCATGTTTCAAATTTATTGTTTTGAACATTTTTCCAGTCAGCAATAAAACAAAATTATGAACCGATAATGACAAAACTGCCCAGTTCAGAACATTTCCATCATAAAAGTCTACTCAAACTTCTGTCATTACAATCCACCAGTATCAGTAAATATGCACAATCCCTCTTCATAAGTAAATGTCATCGAAATAATTCCACATTCAAGAGATCTGAAACTAATAAAGAGGCTGCTGCTAGCAAACAACTTTATATTTAATTGTTTCATCTACAAATAAAGTGCCTGTTGCCCGTGAAGAATAAATTGCCTATGTTACATGACAAAAATGATAAGCTAGTAATAATGCAGTAGGCAAAAGATGGCAAACTGATAACAGGTTCATAATTACTAGGTATCTCCTCCAAAGGACGACATTTTCAGCACTGCTGCGTCCACCCCTTATAAGTACAACACAGTACAGTAATCTATGTACATACTGTGGAAGTAAAACCCACAGCCTTCTGCATCAAGAGCAAGCATATTACCTGTTATGCTACTAACAATGCGAACAGCAGCACTGAACTTCTCTTCCCCTGAAGTTCTCATCTCCCTATAAAACTAACTTGATAGTCAGTTATATCTCTTAACTTTGAACTTTGCAGCACAATAAAGTTTAAAAAAGCTAAAATGTATTGGGGGGGCCCAAAACCAGGGACATATTTTAAATGTTACATGTATAATCTTAGAAAGTTGCTATAATAAAATGTTTTGTGCTACCATGTGTTTCCTGAAAGATAAGAAGAGTGAAACTTAAATGGCTATCATTATTTAGTAAATTTAGTTCTCACTGATTTTCCAGAAAGCCACAGATTTTAAGAGGAACATACCAAAAGTATAAGACAAACATTCCAGACATTCTGTGATAATCTGGACAGTTGAGACCTATGGACTCAACTCCATAAAACACAAGTGGTTGTATGGGTAAAGAATTCGGGCTGTTGTTTTATGTACCTAAGGTACAGTGTTTGAGCCTGAGTAACAATAACCACCAGGTATACCTAACAGGGGCATTTTACACACAAACACACACACACACACACACACACACACACACACACACACACACACACACACACACACACGCACGCACACACTACCTGCAGTTGACGTGCACACCTCTCTCCCCTTATTTGCAGAAGTGCACCCCCCTTACTTGCAGCAGAAGTGCACACACACACACACACACACACACACACACACACACACACACACACACACACACACACACACACACACACACACACACACACACACACACACTCCCCTTAATTATAGCAGGAGTACATGCACACCCTCCCCTTACTTGCAGTAGAAGTGCACACCCACCCACCAGCACTCATTGGCAGCAAAACATCAACACTCCTTTTACTTGAAGTAGAAGCACTCTTTTTGACAGGACTTCACTCGTTTGTTGGCAGGAAAACATTAGTGCTGATAGAGAGGAAGAACTGTATGTAATGCAAAGGATGTTTAATGAAAAACTAGAAGATAAAAGAAACACCGTCCTCAGGGTAAAGTGCCTCTGTGATAATGTAGAATCCAAAAAAGAGGACATCCAGAGAAACACCATACAAAGCGCAGGAGACTTTATTGATGAATCACATAGACCATATATCTAAGACAAGTGAGCACTTTCACATTGCTAAGAATGGTTCTTCAGACTTAATAACATCATTCCTAAAATCAACTGTTTAAATACATCCTGGTATTGAATTCATTAATTGTTGAACCAATCACAAGTTAATAAATTTTTAAAAAAGCTTCACCTCATTACATAAATTACTTAAATTAAAAATTAAAACTTAAAATATCATCCTGATATTGTTTCCAAACAATAACATAATTTAATATTTATATGGGTAGATGTGTGGTAATGCCCACATATCTGTTTATAAATACAGTGTAACTGTATGTAAAAAAATGTATTTGGCTATTGTTCATGATATATTGTTAAAAAAAAACTATCTATCTATCTATATGTATATATATATATATATATATGTGTGTGTGTGTGTGTGTGTGTGTGTGTGTGTGTGTGTGTGTGTGTGTGTGTTATTTAAAAAACTTTATTTAGAAAACTTCAATTAAAAATAACATTTTAAAACATATGTATTTACAAATACTTGTGCATAGTTATTAATATATATATATATATATATATATATATATATATATATATATATATGTATATATGTATTTAATTCTGTATGAAGGTGTTATGTCTGGTGAATCTATATCTAAAAGCAACTATATAACTATATAACTATATAACTATATAGTTAGAAATGACTATGTATAAAACATGTATAAATAATGTACAAAATGTGAGAAACAACTCTGAACATTCATATGAATAGTAGTATATGACAACAATAATATATATCCTTAAAAATATGAAATAACATTTACATATATATATATATAAAAATATATATAGCAGTAACAGTAAATTGAGAGCCAAAATGTGCACAAAAGAGGAGAGAGGGGATATATAAGGTACTTATAACACCAATGTATTAAAAAGTAGTAACTATGACACCCTTATGTTTCAATGTGCATAGGGTCTGTCTTTCAGAAAAGGTTTTAAAGGCACTTTCATATTTAACCCTTGTCTTTGTCTGCCTGTAGTTTCAACATCCATTTATTTCCTTCTTTTTCAGTATGGTTTCTGATATTGCCTAGTCTCATGTTCTTCATTATGAATTCTATTACTAGGAAAACAAATTTATGAGTTAAATCATTATTAATGGTGTGCTTGGCTAATGCATTCCATTCATCTTCCCTGTGTATAGCGTGAAGGTGTTCCCTGACCCTTTCACGTATTGTGCTATTTGTTTTCCCAATATAAAATTAATTACATTTCTGACATGAAGCCAGGTAAACTAAGTCACGTGACTTGCAATCTGCATAATGTTTAAACGTGTATATATTTCCTGTATCTGGATATCTAAATGTGTTGGTGTTGGCCATATGGGAGCATTGATTACAATTCCTGCAAGCAAAAGTGCCTTTCCTCTCCGATTATTTACTACTTATCTTGGTTTTGTCATAATATAGCGGGCCGGATTTACGAAGGCTTGCACAGAGTGTAAGAACAGTGTAAGACAGCAGACAGGCAATATGTCTGCCGAGCGATTCAGCAATAGCTGGTAGGGGTGTGAATGAGAGCTTCTAAAGCTACTCTTGCACAGACAGTGTTATGGTATGCAAATTTGCGATCCAGGAACCACAAACCTGTCCATGTAAGAGTAGTGTTATCTGCAGAAATGTACTCCGTTGGTAACGGAGTACTGTTCTGCAAATAGCTAAATGGAGTTATGACAGCTCCAAATAAAGGATGCATCTAGTTAAGGAAGCATGCCAATGGCCAAATATGAGGCCATTGGCATTTGCAAATGTTGTAAATCCTTAAAATCCAATGATATTTTTTTCCCCCGATCGCCGATGTTTAAGCTTAGCGCAGCGTCGCGCAAACATGTTGCACTTTAAATAAAAAAAAAAAGGGAAAATAGCCACAAATATGCATTTACACTAAAAAAGCTTGTTCTGCTATGCAGGTGAATGGCAGGCTGAAAATAACATGGCCACCGAGTAGTGGTTGCTAAGATGGGGAAGCTCAGTGTGAGAGATGTAACCAAGCATTAGTAGGCAATCCTATGCAAATGAGGGTAAGGATAGTGAATCCCAATTTCCCCTGGCATGTGAGCCATGTCCCTAAAATGTAAGTGTAGGAGTAGGGGAATAATAGAGTAGAAGATAGGTGACATCATGATGGGGTATGTCTGAAAGGCTGTAAGGTGATTGGAGCACAGTGGCTTGTGTTTGCCCTGAGTTGCTCAGGATTTCAAGAGGCGTGTAAACAGTGGTACTAGCTGAAAACAAGAAACCAAAGGTGTACGCCGAGGATATATGTGAAATCTCTTGCAAACTGGCACACAGCATGGGCGAGTGTGCACTTGTGTGTGCTTGTTTGCGCGCCGCTGCCCCTTGTGGAAACAGAAAGGGAAAAAGGAAGGAAAATAAGTAGTAGGAAGTTAACCAAGGAGAACTAGCAGAGCTGCCAGGTGAAATATATCACAATCAGCCAACTACACAGGCAGTCGATTAGCCCAGCTCAGCCCAGCCCAGCAATTTAAACTCTGCAAACAGCAGGCTAACCAGTTTTTTTCACAAGAACTCTGCAACACTGCAGTTTAGAAAGAATGAAAACTCAAAAAGCTTAAGGCTGACAAAATGTTAGGGGCTGCCATTGCTATTATGGCACATAATTTGCTTATTTGCTCATTTGCTTATTTACCTTGCAAATGTTTTATTTTTTCTCTGACAAGACCTGATAATAGTTTGTTACCATCTAGCTAATAGCATACTTGTGTATGCTGTATAGACTGTTTGTAACTACTGTATGACTCTCTCTGCACAGTTTTGTTGTATATGTACCTTCTAATATTATATTGTAACTTCTTATCAAACGCTTTGGTTTCTGAACTGCCTGGCCCCTTGAATTAGGCACATGTGTCCTGGTCTGTCGTACGTCACTAGAGATACCTCCTGTTTGTCTAGATAGTTTGGCGTTTTATTAAAAACATTGCGTTGTACTGAGGTTTGACCTCAGGAAGGACGCGTGCATTGTGTCTGCTCCTAAGTATCTTATCTTAGCATAGCTTGCGTTTTGTGGTACATTTCATATCCTGTGTTTGCTGTTTGCCTTTCGCTTAACTAATGCATTTGGTCGCTAAGAGGTTTTTAAACGTACGAGTGAAATAGGCGATGTTCTATTGCAGTTTGTGTCTAATTCATTTGTGTGGATAGAGTTATCTCTTATAATAGTTCATTGTTGCTTTAGAAACGTACTGCGGTACCTCTTATTCTTGTATCTTGCTTATATTTACCACAGTGTTTACCAGGTTAATGCACATTCCACTAGCATTGTTTTAGGGCCTCTAAGTTGGGCTCACCTTCTATGTTATGTCTAGATACTTGTACTAATGCATTCCAACTGTTGCTGCTATAGATGAATGTTGCCTTATATTCCCTATTACTGTGAATTGCAAATGTTTTTCTTTATTACTTTTATCTGCATTCTTCCTACTCCTGTACCTCTCTACCCACTCTTGCTAACCACCTTTTCCCTTTGCCTTTTTTTCCTAACCCTCCTTCTCTTGTTTTTTTATTCCAGCATTGAAGCCTAGTGCTCCTCATCGGGTTGTCCCTTCCCTGCTGGCTTATTTCTTGGTTTCCCAGAAGCTACAAGGCAGGCCTTTTGTGCTGGCACCCAGGAAGCACCCCAACCACCTCTCGACTGCTGGTTTTGATTTCTAAACTCTTATGAATTTGCTGTACATCCATTTTGTTTAATACTTTGGTGGATACTGTCCTTTTGTGAGTGGCACACACGTGGCACCAGCAAAGGTCGCTTAGTCCATTGCTCCCCAGGATTCCAATAGTTACTTATTCTCCTTCCATTTTTTTCCAGTTAGGTTTCCACACTCCCTCCTGCCTCTGTTTGACTTGAGTCCCCCATGTCTGCTAGCCTTAACAAAGCTGTGAGTCCTGCTTTCCTTACCTTTTTCTGTCTTTCCTTTGCCTTTTATTACTCTCTGGTTGTTGCACCCCTTTCTCTGTTCTTCCTACCTAATGATACACTAAGCGACTATATCTCTACTGTATGTTGCTGCTGACTTTCTAACCCCTCTTTCAGTGTCCCTCAGTAAAGTGTTTTTCTTAACATACCTTGTATCATTTTATGCTCTTGTATACTACTTGTACCTTTTATGTTTTTCTACACTACTTGTACCTTTTACGTTTTTCTACCTGCACAACAGGTTAACACCTCTATACTCTTATTTTTACTTTCCAAACTATGTAGTGTTTCAGCTTCTCTGCTGAACTGATTGACTATGCTCTCTCCTCTAACTGTTTCTGCCCCGCTTCGCTCCTCTCCCTACCCCCTTATCCCACCCACCCCACGTGGTCTTACCCTTATACCTCACATACCACACCCTCTCTAGTATTGCACCTATCCCTAGCACCTCTAGTATTGCACCTATCCCTTGCACCTACCTCGATTGTAACTCTCCTCCCACCTGTACCAACCATATTTCCCTCTCTTTCTTATCTCCCCTCCCTCTTACAACTAAAGTACATACTTTGACTTTGCCACCCAACTTCTCTTACCTCTACTATAGTCTTAGCCTATTTTTTTCCTCTGAAAGTTCCTTTCATCCTCACTTCAGCATGACACCTAAACCTAACAAAACTCCATCCATGACCCCTACATCAGAAAGTACCCTAACCAAACTAGTACTCCTGTTTATTCCTTCTCTTGCTCTCACGCTACCCTATATCTTGACCTCGTATGAAATAAAATATAATTACCACTTTAACACGTCTCACAAACAAACAGCCTCAGATTTCACAACCCTAAACTTCACTCATTTAAACATTACATCTACCTCTAGCTACCTCTTAGCCAAATATCATAGGCTATCCCACATTAAATTCAATAATCTTATGCTTAGGAAACTAAAATACTTATTGAACTTCACCAGTAAGCCATACTTAGAATACAACCACTCTACCCTGGCAGATGGTGACATACATCCCAACCCAGGACCATCAAATACTTCTTCTGAAGCCATACCTATTATTCCAAACTCGTCCCATCCATTACCAACCTCTAATGCAAATACTTTACTCATAGGACACCTTAATATCTGAAGTGTCAATAACAAAATTACCCATCTCCACTCTCTTCTTGAATATTACTCCTTTGATATCCTCTGTCTAACTGAAACCTGGTTAAAACCCTTCACTAAAGATAATGAAATCATTCCTCCAGGCTACAACATGCTAAGACTCGACCGCAAAACTCACAAGGGTGGGGGAGTAGCACTCCTATTTAAGACTGAACTAAATATATCCTTAGTACCCTATGATCCCCTGGAGATTACCAAGACTGAACTCCTTATTTCAAAGCTGCAATTGAACCCAAATAAATCCATCTATATTATCTGTATCTACCTACCTCCTGGTAATAACTCTACTACAATAGAAAATATCCTAAGTTGGGCCTCTTCCACCTACCCACAAGAAACTATAATACTTGGAGACCTCAACCTTGACTGGTCCTCAGTAAACACTAACAACCCAGCCTCTCATATTAATCTCCATGGCTTTACTCAGACAATAAATACCTCTACTAGGATTAATAAACCTAATAACAAAGAAAGTATTCTAGATTGGATTCTTGTCAACAAACCGCAACAAAAATATCAAGCCGGCACCTTGCCTGATGACATTAGTGACCATAATCTAACCTATATCATAAGACAAAAGAATGCCACTACTAATTCCCCAACCTTTAGGACCTCACGTAATAATAAATACTTCAACCCTATCCTATTTAAAACTGAACTAAATGCCTGTAACTGGAACCTGCTGAAAACACTTCCTCTTGAAGAAGCTGTCCAATACTTTAACACCACATTCTTAACAATCCTAGACAATCATGCGCCACAACGTACCATCAGAATTAAATCTAAACCAGCCCACTGGCTATCTAAGGAAACAAGACAAAAAATGTTACTCAGAAACAAATCTTGGACAAAATGGAGAACTAGCAAATCTCCCTTAGATCAACAGACCTTTAGACACTTAAGAAACAGTACCAAAAAAGCTATTCTTTCTGACAAAAAAAACTATTATAGTAATCTCCAGCAAGTGAATCACAATAATCCCCAAAAATTCTGGTCAACACTAAATAGACTTCTTCACCCTAGACAGATTACCACTCCTTCCCCCTCTGGGTCTGAAAAGAATTCTTCCCATGAAACTGCCAATGCTTTCAACTCATTCTTTACTGATACTATTAATTCATTGGCCTCTCACCTTTCCATTGACAATTCTAGCATCCCTGATCTTGCATCGTCTACTCTACCAACCTTTAGATTACAACCCATCTCCACCACCTTTATACAAAAATGTATCCATAAACTTAAACCATGTACCCCCTCTGCTGACCAACTTCCATCGGAATTCCTTCAAAAAGCAGCCAATGAAATAGCCTATCCCATATCCATTTTTATTAACAGAACTATTAATGAAGAAACCATACCTGACATCTGGAAAATCTCTCAAATCATACCCTTACATAAAGGAGGTAACTCCAATGAATATTCTAATTACAGGCCTATAGCTCTCCTGTCTCCACTAGCAAAAATAATGGAAAAATGTGTTCACTATCAGTTAATGAACCACTTAACAAAAAACAACATTCTTACTAACTGTCAACATGGCTTTAGGCCTTTTCATAGTACTACCACCGCTCTCCTCTCCTTTACAGACTTAATAAACAAGAACCGCAATAATAATATCCTTTCTTCAGCACTCTTTATTGATCTGTCCAAAGCCTTTGATATGGTCAACCACCCCCTCCTCTTAAAGATTCTGGAATCTCTTTCCTTAGAACCTAAGGCTATCCACTGGTTTACTTCCTATCTCACTAACAGGAAACAGGCTGTCCTCTGGGATAACAAACTCTCTTGTCTTCTCCCAATTTCACTTGGTGTCCCCCAAGGCTCTATTCTCGGACTGCTTCTATTTTCCCTCTTTATAAATGACTTACAAGTAGCTATTCCCCAAGCTACATGCGTACAATACGCTGATGACTCCACACTTATTTGTTCTGCAAAATCCATTTCTGAACTTCAAGCTATTACTCAAAATGTATTTACCAAAGTTGAAACATGGTTCCTAAAACGTTTCCTACTTTTAAACGCAAAAAAAACAAAACTCCTTCTCTTTAAACCCACTACTAGGTCCCCCACATTAGACTTCACTATCTCATCTAATAATGGAACCCTTATATCACCCGATTCTACTACTAAGCTGCTAGGTGTCATGATTGATTACAATCTTACCTTTGACTGTCACATCAATAATACCATTAAATCTGTAAACAGGAAACTGGGCTCCCTCTATAGAATTAAAATATTCTTAACCCCTGCAGCCAAAGTTACTCTTGCCCACTCTCATCTTATTTCCACTCTTCTCTATGCCTCACCAATTTATACTAACCTGAAGAAAAATAATCTCTCTAAACTGTCTAACACTTACAATAGTATAGCTAGATTTGTTACTGGTAATCAATTCAGAACTCACCACTGTCTGAACCTACAGCAACTTAACTGGCTTGAACTAGTAAACATGTTGCTTCTTTCCCAACTTACCTTTGTCCAAAGAGCTTTCTATCAACCTAATAACACACCTATACTGGCAAACCTTTTTACCCCTTACTCTAACCTTAATTCTCTTCGCTCTTCAAGCAAACTTCTAGTAACTTTAACCAAATCTAATAACCTTGCTGGTGACTCCCTTTTCTCTAACACCATTGGTAAATACTGGAATCAACTTCCTACTGAACTTACTTCCATTCCATCTCATGTTCTTTTTAAACAAAAACTTAGAATTTACCTTAAAAATCACTGGATATGTCCCTGCTCTAACCCTGACTAAAACTCTAACTTCCACAGTTTCATCTCTCTTCTCTCCCCCTCTCCTTTATACCTTTGACTTACTTCCATGGCATACTTCCTCCACTTTATATGGACTACCCCTCATCTATCCTTCCTCCATATGGTAACATCTCTTTTTGCTGATAGTCTATAAATCTAACAAATCTGCCTTCTCTTTCTTTTATAGATTTTCTATTCTTTTTATACTTTCTTTTTATGTTCATAAAATATTAAATAATGTTTAATAAGTTGTCCGTTTTTATGTCTGGGATGTTGAATTCCTACGTTTTAGTAATGTACACTGTCTATATCCCACCAGATTTTACTCTGTTATTTTGCATACTATGTATCTGTTTTGTCTATATGTGGAGCTTTTCTCCCCAGGCCTCTGCTGAAAATGGAAATATATCCAGTTAGACTAGCCCGGTTAACAAATGTAAAATAAAATAAATAAATAAATAAATTATAAACCAACATGTGCACGGTGCTGAGGGTGGTGATGTTGTGAATGCTGCTGAGCAACTCACAGTGAGGAGATGGAGAAGAGTGTACAGACCCAGGGTAACCTACCAGGGGCTACATGAGCTGGAGATAGTGGAGCGCTATAGAATGGATAGAGACCTCCTGCAGCAAATTGTTGAGCTATGCTGGCCACACCTCACACAGAGAACCAACAGAGGGGAACCCATCCCAGTGTTGGCCTACAAATACTAGCTACAGGTACCTTCCAGAGACCAAGTGGTGATATGATGGGGTTTCACAGGCATCAGCATCCAGGGTACTGCACCAGTTCCTGGATGCCATGTAAGCACATGTCGTTGAGCATTTATATTTCCTCAATTCCAGTGAGGCATTGGCCAGCAATATGCATCTTTTCCACCAAATAGTGGAATACCCTGAGGTGGTGGGTGCAATAGACTGCACGCACATACACATCAAAGCACCACTTGGTGAGTGGGGTAGTGTCTACATCCACCACAAAGGCTTCCCCTGCACCGACTGCCAGGTCATGTGCGATGCCCAGGGCATAATAATGAATGTGTGTGCTGGTTGCCCTGGAAGCTGTCACGATTCCCACATCTGGCATCTGATGCAGTTGTACCAGAGATTTGCCAATGGGGACATCCCTGACGGTCACCTAGTGGGGGATGCTGCATACACACTGGAGCCGTGGCTGATGACACCCATCAAAAATGCACACACACCCAAACAAGAACTCCATAATGAGGCACATGCACAAACAAGAAACATTATTGAGTGTGTGTTTAGGATGCTCAAGTCACGGTTCTGGTGCCTGGACACATCCGGTGGAGCCTTGCAGAACTCACCAACTACATATACCCAAATGGTTGTGGTATGTGCCATGCTACACAATATGATCCTGTGAAAACAGCTGCAGCAGGAACAGCATGGGGCAGGGCCAAACAGCCACCCCCCCCACCATTGCCAAGGCCTGCACAGGCCCAGCGTGACTCGGAGGAGGAACAACCTGCGCCTGCCCCAGTAGGCAGAAGGAGGTGTGCCCAGTATGCCCTGGCCTTGGCAAAGAGGCAACACATAGCACATACACTGACTCAGTAGTAACCCTGGAAATGACACCTTTCTTTGACTCTCACATACAACAAAAGGGATGCCTAACTTGACACTACCCATTTCAAACATGCATAGGGAGTGTATTATGTGCATCTGACATAGGCAGCTCTGCAGCACCCCGTGAAGCATGATTGCCCTATATTAAGCAATATAAAGCAGTGTTAATCACATTTTACCATTATTTAGCATATTTAAACACAATTGCACAGAGCTGCGCACCGCGCAAACTAGTACAACGTTGGGCAACGTTGGGCAAAGTCAGGCAAAGTCAGCTAAACATGCTCACACCTGCTTTACTGTTCCTTAACCAGTCAGGTCTTCCCAGCAGGAAAATAAAAAGCAGTGACAGGGCTCAAACTCAGGATACTGTGCACTATAGTCACAGTACTGATCCACTAAGCCATGACAGCATTTCACTGGCACAGACACAGCAGGGCAATTGTAGACTAACGCAAACACAAACAAATGCTGTATCATGCCCTCTGAACTCCCCCCCAGGCTTATGCAGACAGATAACAGCAGGCCAGGTAGTGTGATGTGGGTTGGGTAGGCTATGAAGTCACAAACTAATATGCGTGAAATCGGAAGCTAAGTTCTGTAGTACAGTAGCATGCCTCAAGCCAGAACGATAGGCAACAGTGCAGACAGAAATGGAGTACCTGACATAGCAGTGCAGGCCTAACAAATGTGTATAAGTGTCAGATGAACCCCTCATCCAATGTACACCCACTGTAACAATCAGGTGTGCCTCCTGGGTAGAAATGCGCAAATAATTGCTGCCCCCCCCCCGTATGCAGAAATGTTGATAAGTCTATGCAAAGCGACTCATTTAAGCCCTGCAGGCACAGCGTGCTTCCTGTCGATGTACAGCAAAAAGATGAGCCCTGAAGTAAAAAAACAACTTGATTTTTCACACACATATAGTATATATGTCCATACTGGGCATGATCACACACTTCAACAAATTTAGCAAATCTCAGTCAGCAACATACTGAAAGGTCATACTGGGCATGCTCACACACTTCAATAAATGGAGCAAATGTCAGTCAACAACTTACTGAAAGGTCATACTGGGCATGCTTACACACTTAGGCCATGTCTGAGTACAGCAGTGGGCCACACGTATCTGGCAGTTGCAGTTCTCACCCCAGAAACATGTCACTATTCGCCAATCCTGCCTTGTGCACACAGTGATATGGAAAAATACCCATATAATATATTGGACCCCTGTCATAATCAAAATATGTACTACAAGTACTGAACTTGTTCAGAGAAAGTGAAAATTCAAAGAAGACCAATAAATCCCTGATCAGTATCATCAATAAACAATGAGCACTCCTAACATTATCCAATCCATGTTCTGGCAAAAATATTGTCAAAGAGTCCATAGAGAACCATGAAGCTTTCTTTCGCAATGTCATGGATATCAGTGTAAACACATATATCTTCTGAGTCAGTGCAAACTGTAAATGAATAGATGTATATGACTGACACCACCAACATCTTGTCAGACAGGTTCATACATATTTACCCCCCTCTCACTGACAAAAGGGCCCATTATCATACCTGGAGACTGTGAAAACCCAGAAATCACATATACAATGGTTAAACAGCACTTTCCAAACCTAAAAACACAGCGTCTATGGGATGACATGGTTTCCCTAGCTGTGTCATATGTGAACTCCAAAACAAACAGACCCTGCACCTGAACAGTCTGTTGAGACTCACCCTCTGTACAGGATATGAAACCATTGAATGCATTACAGCAACATTTGGCACACTCCACAAGTGTTGGTGCACAACAGCCCATATGAACTATTGTTTTATAAGCCTATTAAGCCTGATCTGCAAGGCCATGGAGTCCATCATGATGGAACTCATAAACAGAGCTATTGTGAGCCTACAAACACCCAACCCTACCAATTTCAGTTTGGTCAGGGGCAGATCATGGTTCCCAAACCTGCTAGACTGTTTTCAAGGCAGTCACCCAGGACATAAATCAATGAAATGAGCTACACACATCCCACATAGACCTTGGAAAGCCCTCTTCCAACATCCCAGACACATGTTGTATCCACAAAATCAGCAATCAGTGCATAAATATGTATGTCATCTGATGGATTGCCAACTGGGGCACAGATAGATCCCACAAGGTAAAAACTGTGGTCTCCTGTTCAAGCTGGTAACAACCGCTGTCCCCCATGGCTCAGTCCTGGGACCCCTCCTGTCTGGTGTATATTTTTCAGAAATACAGTCAAACACATGAGGGCTATGTTTAGCAAAGTTTGTGGATGACTGCAAAAAAGTTGTCATAATCGATGTGTGGGACAACAGAGACATCCTTAAAAAGGGACTCAGTCAGACATATGTGGTGTAAAAATTATGCCCTCAAGCTACAGTCATACAAATACCACATAGGTGCCAACACCCTAAATATGGAGGTGATAAAAAGGGCTCCATGAACACATGTGGATAGTCATCTCTACTTCCAGAAACATATTCACAAAGTGGTTAGAAAATCATGCTATGTGTTCCCACAAACTGCCAAGGACTTTGCATGTAGGTCAAAGGAGGTTCTCTCTACTCATCAGTCATCAGACCTGTCAGAGAGTACCACAACACACTTGTAATTAATCTGACTAGGCACATTCAGCAGCTGGAAAGACCACTGAAGTACCTCAACAAGAGAAGTACTGGCCTCAAACAGTTGCTCCATGCAACCAGACTGAACTTAACTCAATCTGTACTCTTTTGCATACTGTCTACTCAGGAGATCTCTGCCCAACAGACAGGCCCATGTCCAATGCAGAACTGATGTACATGCGCTAACTGAAGTAAACCCAAGCTCACTGTACCACATGCTCTAGGGATATCATCATCACAGGGGAGGGATACATGACTAACTCACATACTTCCCTTGCTTTGGAACAGGCTCCCAACTGACATTAAGCCGAGACCCTCACTGACACTCTTGCAGAGGAGTCTTGATGAGTGTATGTGAAACTGAACTGTCACACCATGGATCACTTCATCAGCTCTAGGGAACTAACTCCATGGGTGGTGATAGCTGCATAGCTGCACACTCTGGCCATACTAATATATGCATTCAGGCAGATAGCCTATCACCTACCTATGTATCTATATATATATATATATATATATATATATATATATATATATATATATATAGGGGGAACACTGTATAATAAACCACAGATGGATGGGCAGAGATGTGTGTAAGAGGGTGACCATGACAGGGAGCCATCCAGGACTGTCTCACCCAGCACACATCCCAATGGCACAAAAGACATGAGGTGCACATCTCTCCCACTGTACATAACAGCCACCAGTATCTGTAGGCATTACAGTGTATGTGGTCCATGTGCCTGCTGTACAACATGACTGTACAATGAAGTACACATCTACTATCTGTAGACATGTACCTGTCACATAGGTCCATAGGTATGTAGTAGACTATCTCCATGAAGGCATATATCAGCCTACGCAAGTTGTGCAGCTTACACCACACCATTGGGTAGTCTCCCAAGGCCTAGTTCCAATAGTTAGTATGCTAATCCCCTTTCTAGTAGGGCTGCTGATGTGATGCCTGCCATGAACTGTCTGTTTCCCATCCACTCATCAAGGTTCCAATTGAAGAGTGTCAGCGAGGGGTTCTGTCTGATGTACATTGGGGATCTGTTCCACAGTAAGGCAAGTGTCTGGGATGGTACTCTATCCCACCAGCATGTTGTATTCGTTGTTTTGATGAGGTTCATATCCCTGGAATGTGTAGGGTGACTCAATGTTGTTATGTGTAGATGGAGCATGTTGAACAGTTATGTGTTGGACATGGCTCTGTATGTTAGGCAGAGTGTGCCTCTGAGTAGGCGGTATGCAACAAAGAACAGGTTTAGTTTTACCAGTTGTGTTGCATAACACAACTGTTTGAGGCCAGTAATCCTCTTGGTGAGGTACCTATGTGGTCTCTACAGCTGCTGGATATGCTAAGTCGAGTACATCCAAAATGGTCCATGAATGCCAAGGGGTTTTCGTGGCCCTACCCCTGTAGAGTGTGAAGAACATTGCTGTGCAACATTCTATGGGTACATATCCTGTAGAGAGCATGTAGAGAGAGGTGTAGGTATCCTTGATGAATATGGATACATCCTCACCCTATGTGCCATGATTCAGGTTCTGATGCTGAAAGGTATGGAATGAGTAGTATCCTGGTAGTGGTGGTGTGCTGTTTGGAGCCTTAAACTAAGGTAACGATACTGCACAGATATCAATATTCTCCATAATGAGAAGTGCCTCGTGTGTGTGCATTTGGAGGCTGAGACTTCTGGCAATGAGTAGCATTTAGCTCACTTTATGGTTATTTGTGTTGGTTATGGGGTTTGGTTTGTCCTGCGTGACTGGTGTTCCACACCTGACATCAGCGCCTCATTGGTCCCATCTGACCATAAGCTAATCACCCTACATATCCACATTCTGGACCCACACCCCCATTAAAGAAACCATGTTAAAAAATGTCTCCAAAGCCAACATCATGCTTCTTAAGACAGAAGTGCTGAACTGCAGGATACCCATGCAGATGGATAATACAGTTACAACTACTGAATCCTTCACAATTGCACTTCATAAGCACTTACATGACTGCATGCATCGTGCTATCCCAAACAGAACCAAGACGCTAACCTCCAAGAAAAGGAAGACAATCTAGTGTTCCCCTGCCATAAACAAACTGCACAACAGAAGGAAAATACTGTTGCAAAACAGTGTAAAATCCCATGAGGGGAGGAGCTCCATGGTCCACATCAGTAAGAAGCTGTGATCCATGATAAAATTCTCCAAAGCTAGTTATGAAAACAAAATCAACACTGATTCTAAAGACAACCACAAAGCATATTATAGCTATGTCAAGAATCTCAATGCCAACACTCAGATCTGCTCTGAGTTACAGCACAATGGCACTAAATATACAGACACAACGGATATTGCCAACATCCTGGCAGATAGGATCAGTGGTAACTTTACTCCTCCCTCACCCATGAAAGAGCACATCTCTATAATGGAAGACTCCAAAGTTGCTGTCATCACGACTGCGCAGGTAAAAAACACTCTCCAAAGCCAGGAACACAGCATCCATGGGACCAGATAACATCCCAGGCTGTGGTCTACACAAACTACAGAACGAACAAACACCACACCTATGTACCATGTTCAGTCATAGCCTCACCTCAGGCTTTTTGCCTGCTGAATGGAGCACAGTGATGGTAATTCCACTACACAAGGGGGGAGCCACCATGGACCCCAGGATCTAGCGGCCCATTAGCCTGATGAGCCTGCTCTGCAAGGCCATTGAATGCATCATCATATAACTTATAAAAAAAGACATTGGTAATCTCCAAACACTGGACCACAACCATGTTGGGTTTGTAAAAGGCAGATCATGACTCCTAAACCTGATAGACGTCATTGAATCAGTCAACAGAACCGTAGAAAAGGGTAAGGTGGTTCACACAGCCTATGTAGATCTTGCCATGGCTTTCAACACCATCCCCCACTCTGGAATTATAGATAAACCCACTAAACTAGGTATAAATTGCTATGTCACAAGATGGGATGTCAACTGGCTAACTGACAGAACACACACTGTGAAAGTAGCAGACTCCAAGTATGACATTAGACCAGAGACAAGTGAAGTACCACAGGGTTCAGTCCTGGGTCCTGTCCTGTCTGGAATCTACTTCCCTGAAGTAAACTTTAACATGGAAGGTCTGTGGCTAATGAAGTTTCCAGATGACTGCAAACTAGGAGCCATAATCAAAACTACTGAAGATGTGGACATCCTACAAAAGGGCCTCACTGAGACAGATGCCTGGTGTCAAAGCTATGGCCTCAAGCTCAATACCAAAAAGTGCATTGTCATCCCCTTTGGTAAAAACTCTGTAGCCATGAACTACAACATAGGCGGTAGTATACTTAACACTAAACATGTAATAAGAGACCTTGGGTCACAGGTGGACAGTGGACACAACTGTGATAATCACATCCCCGCAATAGTCCAGAAATCCTTCTACATGGCACACCTCATCACAAAAGGTGTCTCATGCAGGATAGAAGAGGACATTGTTCCCCTCTACTCATCACTCACTAGATCCATAATAGAGTACAACGCCCCTTTTGCTATGTACCTCACAAGACATGAACAACAACTGGAAAGGCTGCAGAAATATCTCACAAATAGTATTAGCGGCCTGAAATACATGCCATACACAGACCATCTCAAAATGCTCCAGCTGTACTCTCTCACATATCGCCTACTCAGAGGTGATCTCTGCCTAACATACAAAGCAATGTCAAACACAGAGCTGTTGGACATGCTCCACGTAAAACACTCACAATCCCTCTGATCTTTGCCCCCAAAACCCAGAGTGAAATACAAAGGGAAGTGGTGTATCCATTTACCTTATGGATACCCACACCTTCAGGTTACCTTGGAGACCATGCAAGTGCAACTAACATTGGGCAAAGCTGCTTATCAGATTGTAACCTGCTACAGATCACCTACCTTGTCTCAGGAACCTCACTCAGTACTCCTGAGAACAGTGGAAAATATAAAGGTCCTACCAAACACCATTATATGAGAAGAGTACAACTACCAAAACACTGACTGGGAGAATTACTCATGTACAACGTCCTTTGCCCACTGCTTCCCAGAGTTTAAAAACTCAAATGCTCTGGAACAGCTGGTTACCATGCCCACTAGAGGTGACAACATACTGGACCTGATCATCACCAACATGGGGTACCAGTGTTCCACAACAGAGATAAACCCCTTGCTGGTAATATCAGATCATAAAGTAATCACACTGGACATCCACATCACACCCCCCCCCCACAGTCAAGGAAACCACTGTGAAGAAAGTTTGTAAAGCAAACAGCACACTTCTCAAGACCAAAGTGGAAAGTTCAAAAGCACCCTTGCTATAGGATAATGCTATACAATCTGCAGAATCATTTACAAGTGCATTCTATGAGCATCTACAGGGATGCATGGATCAAGACATGCCAAATAAAATCATGATGCACTCCTCCAAAAATAGGAAACCAATCTGGTGGTTGTCGCACATAAATAAGCTATACAACAGAAGGAGGGAACGAACACATGATAGAGCAAACTTTACATAAGGAAAGACATCACTGATCATTATTAGAAAGAAACAATGATGGATCATAAAATAATCCAAGGCCAGTTTCTAAAGACAAATTGCCAAGGAATGTAAGAATAACAGCCATAAAGCCTTCATTAGCTATACCAAACATTTAGGTGGCAACTCTCAAAAATGCTGTGAGCTACTGCAAAATGGAAATAAGATACACTGAACCAACTTACATTGCCCACATCCTGTGGGACAAGTTCAGTGCAACCCCCCCCCCACATCACCCCCAAAAGGGCCTGTGTCCATCCCAGAAGAATGCACAGCACCAGACTTCATGGACATGCAGGTAGAAACAGCCCTCCTCAAACCTAAGAACACAGCATCAATGGGACTGGATCATGTCCCAGGCTGCGACTTACACCAGCCCCAAAAGGAACTACACCCTCACCTACATTCACTGTCCAGACTCAACCTTACCACAGGCTATGTACTCAAGGAATGGCATACAGCAACAGTCATCCAGCTCCACAAAGGGGGTGCCACAACAGAACCAGGAAACCATTTCCCTATAGGCCTACTCAGCCTGGTCTGCAAAGCTATGGAGCAAATTATCATGGAACCCATAAACAGAGACAATGGGGACCTCCAGACACTGGACTCTACCCAACTTGGCTTTGTTAAAGGTAAATCCTGTCTCCTAAACCTAGTTGACTTATTTGAAACAGTTACCAAAGACATAGATGGAGGTGAATGTAGTCCACACAGCCCACCTGGACCTCACTAAGGCCTTTCTACACCATTCCCCAGTCTGGCATGATGGACAAGCTTACCAGCTTGAATGTTAACAGCTATGTCACAGGATAGGTGGCCAACTGGCTCACAGATCAAAGACACATGTTCAGAGTTGCAGGTGCCATGTCTGACTCTAAACCTGTCACAAATGGCATCCCACAGGTATTGGTCCTGGGACCCCACCTGTTCAGTAGAAACTGCTCAGAGGTACAGGCAAGCACGGGAGGAGTATGGCTGAACAAGTTTGCAGATGACTAATAACTGTGGTCCATAATCAACTCCACGGCTGACACAGACATCCTACAGAAGGGTTTTACAGTGACAGATACCTGGTGTCAAAACAATGCCCTCAAGCAGAATGACAAAGAATGCATAGTCATCCCCTTTGGATAAAACAAAATGCACACATATTACCACATAGGTGGTAATCCATTATGTAGGGAGAATGTAATTATGGCCCTGAGGACCCAGGTAGACAGTAAACTCTCCTTTGATGATCACATTGCCAAAGTGTCTACAAATTCCTTCTATGTAGCCCACCTAATGTCACCTAATGTAACCCACTTTTAGTTTGATGATGTTACCATCCTACAAATATACCTGTGGAAAAGAGCATTCTTAGTAATGTGTATAGCATGTCATGTAAATGCGTACTGCTCTGGTATAATTCGGTAGGGGTTTGAATCCTGCGCTTAGCAACTGTGCGTGTATCTCCTTGTCGAGAAGCAACCTTTTTGGAGACAACTACAACACCTTAAATGTGGTATACCCATCTTTGTCAAGTCTGATGATGTCACTATCCTACAAATAAACCTGTGGAAAGAAAACTCCTAGTGCTGTGTATAGCGCGTCATGTAAATGCGTACTGCTCTAATGTCATTATGTAGTTAGGTAGGGGTTTGAATCCTCCACTTAACAACTTTATGACAGAGTGTGTGTGTGTATCTCCTTGTAGAAGAGCAACCTTTTTGAAGACAAGTACAACACCTTAAAAGTGGTATACTTATCTTTGTGAAGTCTGATGATGTCACTAGCCTACAAATATACCTGCGGAAAGTAGAGCCCCCAATAATGTGTAGAGCGTGTCCTGTAAATACATACTGCTCTAGTATCATAAGGAATTTAGGTAGGGGTTTGAATCCTGCACTTGACAAGTGTATGTGTCTCCTTGTAGAGGTGCAACCTTTTTGGAGACAACTACAACACCTTAAAAGTGGTATACTTATCTTTGTCAAGTCTGATGATGTCACCATCCTACAAATATACCTGTGGAAAGAAGAGCCCCCAATAATGTGTATAGTGCATCATGTAAATGCATACTGCTCTAATATCATAAGGTAGTTAGGTAGATGTTTGAATCCTGCACTTGACAACTGTATGACTGTGTGTTCTTCGTTGTTAGAAGAGCAGCCTTCTTGGTGACAAGTACAACACCTTAAAAGTGGTATACTTATCTTTGTCAGATCTGATGATGTCACCATCCTACAAATATACATGTGGAAATGAAAATTCCCTGTAATGTGTAGAGTGTGTCATGTAAATGCATACTGCTCTAGTATCGTTAGGCAGAGGGTTGAATCCTGTACTTGACAACTGTATGACAGTGTTTGTATCACCTTGTAGAGGAGCAACCTTTTTGGAGACAACTATAACACCTTAAAAGTGGTATACTTATCTTTGTCAAGTCTGATGATGTCACCATCCTACAAATATACCTGTGGAAAGAAGAACTTCTAATAATGTGTATAGTGTGTCATGTAAATGCGTACTGCTCTAATATCGTAAAGTAGTTAGGTAGGGGCTTGAATCCTGCACTTGGTGAGTGTGTGTGTGCTCTATGTGTGTGACACAGTTAGTCACTGTGTTGTGGGTTTTGCTTTTACTACTGTATGACATATCACAATGACAACAGTATGTGCATTGCAAGTCAGGTAGCTGTGTGGCAAATACATATACATACATGTGACCTAATTTATTTCAGAGGTGGAAACCCTGCTTTCTCCATGAACACATCTGTTATCTTTGCCAAAGTGTGCTGCCGCTTTCCAGACCTTAGGTCACATCTGTATGCTTGTGACAGTTCCAGCCACTGCAGTGATCCCTGGCCTAGGTCATCCGTGTCACACACACTCATTACGGTTTCTATTGAATAGTATGAGTGAGGGTTTATGCCTGAGGTAAATTTCAGACCAGTTAAAATGCAGCAAAGTCTGTCAATGATGGCTATTCATTATAGGTGTACAACAACCTTTGTGGATATGCATGCAGACCCTTTATTGCTTATGTGATTCACCGAGAGATTTCAAAATACCTTTGAAAATGTGACTACCAAAGGAGAGATGATGTAACACTTGGCTGTATGTACACATCAGTACCTGTCAACATGTTGGGGGCTACTACCTATGTGGTACTGTGGGGATACTATGTTTTGTAAAGGTGGATGACCATGCTTTAGTTGGCTTATAGTTTTACAGCATGGGTTTGACAACAGGTATCTGTCCATATGTTACCCTTGTGGAGGATGTGTGTGTCATCTAGAGAATGCATTATAGGCCATAGTATGCATTCCCAGATGTGGACAAACATATCCCTACTGTGTTTGCTTGTACCTAAAGTGAGCTATACGGCAATCAGGAGTGGTCCCAGGAATGGGTGCAGGTGAACACCACTGGTTATTGACATAGTATAGTTCCTGAAGGGTACAAATGTTACTGTGTGTCCTACATCTATGTGTCAGTTGTCAAGACATCATCTAATGATTGTTTATGGTCAGGCTGTAAAGGTTATGTATGCTACCAGAATGCAAACCAATGACAGATAGTAACAGTATCACCCACAGCACAATGTCAAACCATATCATACACACATGTGTACCCAAGTTCCAAAATGCATGTAGTACAATGCATACTGGCCACCAATAGAAACTATGGAGTGTTAATACTCTGTAATACAGGGCATGTCACCCTGCCCATGTGTCCACTATGCACGTACATGCAGACAGTGCACCTCCACCATGTTCACAAATGTACACCTGCAAACCTGTGCTGCACACATCCCACACATATTGTCCACTCTCTAACACATGCTGCCAATACTACACACATCAGCCAAGTGGCACGTGGGCTGACAATACACTATTGGGATTAACACTAGTGTAAACAATACTACATTGACAATCATAGCTTTAATGCATCATGCCTGCTCAGCAACACCTCCAAGGATAACATTACACTTTACTGCTGACAACATGCTAGCATTGCTATACTGCCATAAAGTCACCCTGTGCATCAGCACCATGTTAGCCTGTTCCTGCATCAATGCTACAGATGACAGAAGGTGGCACAGGTTTCATCATATGCACAGGGTGTGTTGTTGGTTTGCCTGAGGCCTACATTGAGCCATACAATCGACATGTGTGTGTGTGTGTGTGTGTGTGTGTGTGTGTGTGTGTGTGTGTGTGTGTGTGTGTGTGTGTGTGTGTGTGTGTGTGAGGGTCAAGAGTACTGGTATGGGCCAATGTTGATGTAATGTGTGCAGGTGTGTGTTAGCCCTAGGTGTCTGGTTTATGTGTGTGTGTCTGCATGCACACAGTTCCACCATGTGGCTGCCATATATGGGGATTTGTGGGACAGCCACAGACTGTACCTGCCAGGCTTTACAGATCACCGTCTCCAGCCATGGATATGGTACCTGTGCCTGGCAGGGGTGCTACTGACAGTATCAGGTACTGAGCCAGACTGAGTACTATCCTCAGAGGTAGACATATGTACACTGGACCCAGGTCCCTGCTGGGACTGTCCAGAGCCATGTGCACGTGGTCTTCTAGGATGGTCTATGGGCAGCCCACCCTCAACATTGCTGGGGTTGGTACTGGCACTACGGGAGCAGCTGTGACTTGAGGGACATCTGCGGCAACTGCCAGCTGCTGATGTTGCTGGCATACGTCGACGTCTCACCAGTCCCGCACTGTCCTGACACATGGACATGACATTGCGGAGGACATCTAATGTCTCACCCCAACGTCTATCCATGACATCAGTGTAATTACGGATGGCGCCTGCTAGGTCATAGATACTGTCATTTAAAGCGGTGTTATGTGCCCTCTGTGCCCTTGGTCCCTGTCTGGTGTACCGTTTTATACATGCCTGTACCTCCATGACAGCCTGGAACATGCGTGAGGTTGTAAGACCTGTGGCACGTCTGCCAGGGGTGTGATGACCAGCAATGCTCTGACAAGAACCCCTGGACATCTGCCTATGTGGTACCAATTCAGACCTCTGGGTATGACTGCTGTGTCCAGATGCATGTGCCATAGGTACCACACTGTCCTGGTCATTGTCCTGTAGACTGTCCCTCAGCTAAGGGCATTGGTGATGAGGGATGTATTGGCAGTATGACTGTGTGCATGAATGGGGTGGACAGCTGTGTCGATTTGTGGCCCAACGACAGACCCTGGCAAACATGCCTGTGCCTCAACACACCTATCCGCATTATAACTATTTGAGTCAGTGACATCAGGTTCCCTGCTGCAGTGAACCAGCCCAACCTCAGCACCTGTGAGAGGAAGACAGGAAACACACTTTACGACCTGTACATGATGTCAGAACACATGAACAAATGCACACATGCACATGTGCACACATGCACACATGAACACATGCACACATGCACACATGCACACATGAACACATGAACACATGAACACATGCACACATGCACACATGTACACATGAACACATGTACACATGCACACATGCACACATGCACACAAATACACTCCTCACTAAAGCAGACACACACACACACACACACACACACACACACACACACACACACACACACACACACACACACACACACACCACCAGCAATCCAAAACATACTCAATAGCGGTTGATGGTGGGGTACAGTATCACAAGACAAACAGTCATATTACACGTGTCAGCATGCAGGACGTGTGTTGCTCAACAGCATGCAGTGCGAGTGTAGACAGTCCTTATTAATAACAGTATACATGGCTTTTATGCACCCTGGAATGCAATGTGTACATGGACACAACATTGCTGTGCAAATATTACAAGCTCTTCAATGTGCTGTGCACCATCACTCACAGGTATACATACCATGGCTGGATGTTTATCTGTGTGTCACATAGATATCTGTTACTGATTAGAGCGTCTGTGTCTTTAGCAGATAATTGTAGACACAGGTTTAGCTCATGCATGCTATGTGTGCACACAGGATGAGTGTCGCGTGTATACCTGATGGAATATCATTGATCAACATAACCATTGTACAGTAGTTATGGTGAATGTAGAACATATTTTGGACATGCCAGTGCCAGCCATGACATGGCATGATACAACACAACTGCAACATTAAACATCACACATACCCAATGTGTGTCATGTGACCTATACACTCAATAGCATTACAAGACATAAATGTGTCACTTTGTGCAAATGGTGATTGCTATGCATATTGTATATAGGTGCATATGTTTGCACACACACAACATTGAGGTGTATAGCAATGAATGTTATGTGTAGTACTGTGGTTACTGTAACTGGATGGCGTGTTGTACCATGAGCCATCATCATGCAGCATCATGTGGTCACTCAAGGCTACTTATGTGTACCAGACCGGCACCTATCATGCTGTACCTGAACCGCAGTACCTTGGCTACATTCACCATTTCACAGCCAGTTGTTACATGGGTTTGTAAGGTACCCAATAGGGAGCATTGCCTAACATGAATGTGTTGTGTGTTGAAGAGTCTCGCACTGCCCCATGATAGGCCTCTACCCCTCAGGTATATTATGTGTGCTGTGTGGATAACATTTGGGATACTGGAGTGTGACCTTACAGCATGTGTCTGAATACAAACTGTGTAGCATATTAACATGTACTGCGTATGACGGAGTTGTGTATGTCATGTGCATGTGTATCGACTGCCTATCCAATGTCCACTATAGTGTAGCCACAATTGTTTGGGATGCTCTGTGTACTGCATGTGTTTGAGGCAGCCACTCACGTTACTGAGATGTGCATAGTCTCACAGCAAACATGCACAGCATGCATTATGCATAGGTGTGTTACATGTGTACATGGCCTACACCTCACCTATGACATGCACATTTTATTAGCAATATTAAATGTAGAACACACTCACCAGCATGGGTCTGCTGCCTTGCTGTCACACCAGAGGGACCTACAAGGATATGAAATAGTTTGTCAGTGGCAACAATTGTGGCATTGCTACTGTGGGTTTGCAATCTTACAGTAGCACAATGGTTGACAGTCACAGGCCTAAACATCATGTTCCAAATTATCAGTATTGAACAACACCAGGCTCCACATCTTCTAACTACAAAGTACACATTTCACATATGCATGATCTAACAATAGAGGTAACAGTATTCTACAGATATGCCATCTTACCTGCATGCTCCATGTGAACTTGCTGGGGGGGGCTCCAGCCTCCATGATGATGCATGTGTGCTGTTGTTGTTGTTGGCCGGGAGCCCCCAGGCTCAGGAGCAGCTCCTCCACTGTGGTGAAGGGGGATGGGTGGCAACCCCACCACTTGTGGCAAGCTGTTGCCTACGGACATCAGACGCACGCTGCCGGACATGTCTAAGTAAATCACTGCAATGATGTTGTACCTGCTCATATGTCCAGTTATGCATGCCTATGTCATTTATCCTATGGACAACATCTTGCCACAACACAGTCTGCTCATGCTGGTCCTGGCTGGTTCTTGAAAATAGCAGGGTGTACTGTTAGATGAGACAGTTGTTTAATATCTCATCCTCTGCATGACTATAGGCAGGATTGCGATGGTGGGCCATGACCCTGGAAGACAATGAAACAATATGTGTGAGCAAGTCATGTGGCACACAACATTCTACAGTACAGATATCACTGAACTGTCATAAATAGCAAACTATTGTCTGTCAGAGGATACACACTTTCAATACCACATATCAATGCTCAACCCACAACTGCCTGACAGTGCCTGACACACTCTATATATTTAAACATTTTCTGCTCAGCAACAGAGAGAAACAACTATGTAAGACTATGCAACAGTACATGGCACACTGAATACGACAGAATGCACCACCTAGCCACAGGAGGTATATATCAAGCTAATGCATAACGAAATATGTAATCCATTGCAATGATTGTAAAGTCCAGTTACAGTAGTACCAGTATACCACACTAGTTGTTGATGGAAAACCCCTGCCTACAATATGTGCACATTTGTGAATATAGGTGGCATACTGCTGTACTAGACTATACATGTTGCTAGATACGCACTTATATCCTGTAACACACATATGACCGAGGGCATGTTACAGGCATACCCACACACACATCAGACATACATACAGGACACAGAGGTATGGCAAAGCAGATGAGATTTACGTGTGTACCATACAGTACTGTGTGTCAGTACTTACAAACCCTTATGCCTGAGGTATGTAATCTGTGAGGACTACAGGGAACACACAAAACATTGTTTCCAAGCAATGTGGACATACACCATACTGTGCTGTTTAGGCCTGCAGCTTCAGGTAGTACTACAGTTCATGCAGGGGTTTGATTCACCAGCAGTACCAATCAATGAGCATACATGTACTGCTTTATCCTCCACTGGCACACCCCAGTAAACACAAAGGGACTACGTCAGACCATATGCCATACTGATTTTTCTGGCTAGCAATAGCATACACATCTTTTGCTGGGATCAGAGCTAAGACACATAATACCATAACAGAAACAGTTTCCCACTAAGCTATCCCACATATACACAACTGTGACACATTTACCAACACATTCACCATCACACTCAGTCAACCTCACATAGCAATTATTGCAACAAGTACATGTGGGTGTGTATTGGTTCATAGGTAGGTAATAGGTTATTGGCCCTAGGGCCTATTTCTATAGCCTAGACAGATGCTACCCTGGCCTTTGACACCCAAGTAATTTAGTTTCATGTGTCCCTGTCAAGCAGAGCTGCAGAGGTGATTCCCGGGGTGTATTGCCTATCTCTCATCCAATCATCAAGACTATTCATGACGAGTGCTACTGAGGAGCTTTGTTTACTATTGATAGGTAGTTTGTTCCAGAGTATGGGATGTCTCTGAGATAGGAATCTATCCCTCCAGCATGTTCTGTTTATTGAGGTGACAAGGTTTAGGTCTCTAGAGCATGTAGCTCATAGGGATTGTGATCTGTTTACGTGGAGCATGTCCAACAGCCCTGGGTTTGACATAGCTTTGTATGTTAGGCAGAGTTCACCTCTGAGTTGTCGGTATGCGACACAGTCCAGCTGTGGTTTTGTGAGACAGTCTGCATAGGGCATCTGTTTGAGGACAGTATTACTCTTTGTGAGGTATGTCTGTGGCCTTTGCAGTTGCTGTAGATGTCTTGTGATGTACATACCAGAAGGGACATTGTACTCTAATGGGTTTTGTGAGTGATGAGTAGAGGGGAACACTGACCTCTTTTTCCCTGGATGACACAGCTTTTGTGATGAGGTGTGCCATATAGACAGATTACATGACTAGTGTGGCACTGTAATTATCAAGGGGGAGACTACTGTCCACCTGTGTCCCATGGTCTCTTATCACGCTTTCGGTGTTAAGTCGACTACCTCCTATGTGGTAGTTCATGGGTACAGAGTTTTTAGCAAAAGGGATGCCAATGAATTTCTGACATTGAGCTTGAGGACATGGCTTTGTCACCAGGCATCTGCCGCAGTAAATATGACTCTCTCGCTCGCTCTCCCTCTCTCTCTCTCTCTATATATATATACATATATATATATATATATATATATATATATATATATATATATATATATATATATATATATATATATATATATATATATATATATATATATATATATATATATATACATACATACACACACATACATTTAAACATCCATTGGTGTACATATAGATATACAAATAGGCACATATACAGTACACCTTTCATGGTAGGAATATCAATTATGCGAAGTATGTGAGGTATAAAGTTATGTAATGATATTGCACAGTCTTGTGCGAAATGCATTGAAGGTGTTCTCAGCCCATGTGGCTTTAGCAGGCCTCACTGTCTGCAACACTGCAAACCTAACAAATCACACCCACAGCGTTTAACCACCACATGTCATATACCAGCACTGTATGCTGTCTTGTTTGCCACACACTACTACCTACATACAAATATGCACATAACAACCTTCAGCAACATATATATGACCTCCCTTCAGAAACAGTTGCAGTATGTCCCTTGCTCTATGCACATGTACAGATGCTAATATATCTGACACAGACATATCTCTTCGTATGTGTGTGCCATACATACACAAAGTCCACACTGTTGTAAGTCCCTGGACCTCACGGCTAGCCTGTTGGGCCTTGCTGCAGCATGAACAGGTGTCACGTATGAGCACACAGTAATATTAGAGGGTGTATACATAGTTGCAAATGCTAGATTAGCATACTAGCCTGGTACAGCAGTTGCCAATGCTAAGCTACACGTTGATATGACTATCATGCATGTATTACTCTGTCACATCCATGGTTATATAGCTGTATGCGCTACTCCCCTAAACAACCATTGTCCACACTACTGTACAGAACACAGATAACATGGTTCAGATGTTTGACATTTAATGCTGAGCTATATATATATCACAGTTATGTCCCACTGCACACAGCTACACACTGATTTGTCCATGGCAGTAGTTATGCAGGGCATCTGTGCATAGATATGTACTGCTGCCACATATTGATGTTTCAAAGTATGTAGAGTAGTCTTCAAATACATCTACTACATGCCAGTAAATACATATCTGTTACATACCTTTCCTTTGTATGTGTTCGTAATTTTCATTTTGCTTTGTCTTTGGCTTTATTTATTTATTTTTTTTATTTATTTTTATTGTTTTTTTCCACTGGTGTGGGTGGGGGTGTGTGTGTGTCTCTCTCTGTCTCTGTCTCTGTCTCTGTCTCTCTCTCTCTCTCAGCATCTGCAATGGAATGATTGCATGTGTGGCCAGGAAGTACAGCCTGCTTTTATAGGTATCTGCACATGTGCATGTGATGGCCTCTACACCAATTGGTGGCCACCATTTGGTAATTGCATGCAGCCTGCTGTGTGGTAATTGCAGTACTCACTGTCATTGCAACCCAATGCTATAAATTGCTATGTCAGGTAGGCATAGCCCTTTCATCTTTCCAAAGTGGGGCCCATGCTTGTTTGCTGTGGACACCGTTGTGTAAGTCAGAAGGTTGGTATAGTTCTTATATCTGAAGCTAGGGGTGTAGCCAGTGCTTTAAATGTTGTACTCAGACCTGAATGTTGCCACTTCCACTACACAGTTGTCAGTGTAGAATTGTACTCACCCCTACAAATGATAACACAAGATACATGGGAGTATGTAGTTTCTTTTCTACTTATACAATTAACTGCCATACAAAAGTAGTTATTAAGATGTATTAATCTGGCACATGAACTGTTTGTGAACTGCTACAGTGTGAATATTAATTTACTTACTTTTGAACGGTTTGTGCTTTTTTTAGTTTTGACATTAGCACAGGCTGCTCAAGAAAACTGGACAAATTTCAGTACTGAGTATGCCTACCTACATCCTTGATAGACCCTGGACCCACAGGTTTATTGTACATTTGGGTAGGGGTGCAGAAGGGCAGAGAGCATTATGTATTAATGTGTGAACTTTATCTTGCTGGACTTAAAGGGTTGTTGTGTACCTGTTAGTTTACCAAGGCAACTAGTCTGTCTGCGTAGCTCCCAACTGTGGAATTATCCAGATGGTAGCCAGAGGTTAGCCTGTTATTCTTTGTCTGTGCACCACACCAGTTTTTTCAGCACTGGAACAATGGCATTGTCCCAGTTGGTTGCTACCAGTACATGGCTACATCCCTTGGTATTGCAGTGTTGCACTCCTACATAAGGGTATGCTTTTGGAACTCCTTCCAAAGCTATTTGCACAGTGTGTAACAACAGAATAGCTGATATGCCTGTGTGTTTCTGCCTCTGCCAGGTCTCTCAAACCCTCAGGTACGTGTTTGAACAGACTCAGGGAAAAGTAGGTAGACGTGAGGTACACCTTTAAAATATTAGAGACATTAAGTTGAGACTTTGAGAGAACCAGAGCATATGGATTAATATACATTTCCTGAAGTACAAGCGGTGTCTAACTCTTACTTATTGTCATTATTCATTAAGTGTAATTCCCATCCTTTCTGCCAAACATCAGTACCTTTCAGAGGGATTCAGAGGGACATAGCTAAAACCTGTCTCAAAATCAGGGACATGCGTGAAAATTAGTCACAGTTGGGAAGTATGGCCTCTGCCCTAATCAGATATGCTAGTGTTTGTCCTGCTATGATACTGTGTAGGGGTTGTAAAGTGCTGCTGTAATATTATTTCCTACTAGAATGGCTGGTTCTCTTTTCACAGTCATGTAATGCAATTCCACACGAACTGCTGGTAAAGATCCACAGAACAGGATTTGTGTTATGGCATTCCTATTTGTCCTTTACATTCACTCATTCTTATGCATGATATATTGATTTCAGCACCAATTTGCTGCATGCTTACCATGGCTCAGTGATACTTCATGCAGTCTGGTGTGTACAAGGTCCAGGGTTCGAGACTGACAGAGGTATTTTATTTTGCTGCTGAGCAGAACAAGGGCCCTGACATACAGAGTGACTAAGGCACTTTTAAGCAGTTGTAAGCGGGTTTGCGTGGGTTTGTGCGATGCTTAGCTAAACACACACTCGCGCAAACCTGCAAACTACTGCTTAAAAGTGCTTACTTCCGCTAACCCCCATGCTCATTTCTTTGAAAGAAAAGAAAATGGGGAGATAGGAAAGTGGTGAAAATGGGGTACAAAGAGGGAAAGACAGTAGGGAAAACAGCTTGGGATGTACAGGATGGGTGTAGGGAAGGCCCATAGCTGCCCATTTCTTTAACAGCAACAGCTGTGTGTATGCAATAAATTTGGAGGGAAATATGAAACCTTCAACCCCTGTGAGAGGGGTGAGGATAACAAAGTATGTTGTACTGCTAATTAAATATCAGTTTATGTGTCCAGCGGACATGTGTGCAAAATGGACAGCTATGTATGGGACGTAATTTTTTGGGGGGAGCAGATTGCCCTTTTTTATTTTTTTTTTTCAGGTGAGAGTGGAATGTGGGGTAGGGGAAGTAGGTATGTTTGGGGAGGTAGGTTGGGGAGGTAAACAGACAAGACAAACAAGATGCATACAGGGGTGGAATATGACACATGTGGTGGGTGAACACCATTGACGGGGAAGGATGTTTTGAAATTGCAAGCCCATGAGCCCACAGATGGCAACAGTGGAACTGAGATCCCCACCCATGGGCAGTCACCACTGCACCTTCACAGCCCAGAGGGTGGCTGTGCTGGGGGCTGCATAGGAGGGGCAGGCTCTCCCATGAGTCATGCCGCTCATGCCTCAAGCTGGTGTAGAGGATCAGTGACAGAACGCTTGATCACCCTACGCACCACAGCACAGACTGTTCGGAGGGTGATAGGTGGCCCTCCTCCACTCATGCTTGCATGGGGGGATGAGCCCCATCCCCTGCAGCACTTCCACCCAAAGGTAGCACAGGGCCAATGGAGGAGGAGGTCCCAGGCTAGGCACTGGACCTGCTGGTGCCAGGTGCCATCGCCAGCTGAGGTGGGACAGGTGAGTCCACTGGGACTGGCCTTCCCATATGTTCTATGTTTAGGAGGATTTAATGAAAATATGGGTTAGTAACAGTCAACAGCATTCCCAATTAGTTATACGTTCCTAGGTAAGTACTAGGCTATCTGCCCATGGGCATTTATAAGCCTAGCCACAGAGTGATGGCTTTCACCTCCCCATTAGATTAGTAATCTAGGCCTATGTCAACAGGGCTCCTGAAGTGATCCCAGGGTAGAACTTATGATTACCCATCCACTCATCAAGATTTCTCTTGAAGAGGGTCAGAGAGGAGCTCCATCGAATATGGATTGGGATTCTATTCCAGAGTGAGGGGAGTCACTGGGACAGGAATCTATCCCTCCAACATGTCCTGTTTATTGTTGTACATAGGTTCAAGTCGCTAGAACAAGTGATTCTGAGGGATCTCATTTTTTTTAAGGTGAAGCATGTCCATTAGTTCAGGGTTTGACATGGCCCTATAGGTCAGGCATAGGTCACCTCTGAGCAGACGGTAAGCGACTGAGAAGAGCTGGAACATTTTTAGTTGTACTTCATAGGGTAATTGTTTAAGGCCCTTAATCCTCTTAGTGAGGTACTTCTGTGGTCTTTCTAGTTGTTGCAGGTGTCTAGTGAGGTACATCCCAAATAGAGCATTGTACTCTATTATGGGCCTAATGAGTGAGGAGTAAAGGGGCACAATCACCTCCTTGGATCTGGATGAGAAACCCTTTGTGATCAAGTGTGCCACATAGAAGGATTTCCTGATCATTTTAGCTATGTGGTTATCAAAGGAGAGCAAGCTATCTACTTGGGTACCCAGGTCCCTAATTACTTCTTCTGTATTTAGTGGATTCCCATCTATGTGGTAGTTTGTAGGTACTTTGTTTTTCCAAAATGGGATTACTATGCATTTTTTGGCATTTAGCTTGAGGCCGTGACTTTGACACCAGGTGTTTGTCTCTGTGAGACCCTTTTGCAGGATGTCCGTGTCAGCTAGAGAGTCAATTATTGCACCCAATTTACAGTCATCTGCAAACTTGGTTAGCCACAGTCCCTCCATCTTTGCCTGTACTTCGGAGAAATATATACTGAACAGGAGGCGTCCCAGGACTGAGCCCTGTTGGACTCCACTTGTGACTGGTTTAGAGTCAGACATGGTGCCTGCCACTTTTACCATGTGGGTTCTGTCTGAGAGCTAATTGGCAATCCATCTTGTGACATAGGGGTTAATATTTAAGCTGGTGAGTTTGTCTATGATTCCTGAGTGTGGGATGGTGTCGAACATCTTAGCGAGGTCCAGATATGCTGTGTGGACCACCTTCCCTTCATCTATGGCCTTGGTGACTGTTTCAAAGAAGTCAACCAAGTTCAGGAGGCAAGATCTGCCTTTAACAAAGCCGAACTGGATTGGGTCCAGTGTCTGGAGGTTCCCAATGTACCTGTTAATGATCTCCATGATAATGGGTTCCATGGCTTTGCAGACCAAGCTAGTCAAGCTTATAGGGTGATAGTTCCCAGGGTCAGTTGTGGCACCACCTTTGTGGAGTGCTACGACTGTTGCTGTACGCCATTCTTTGGGTACATAGCCTGTAGAGAGGCTGAGTTTGAATAGTGATTTGAGATGGGGGTTAGTTCATTTTGAAGCTCGTGTAAGACACAACCTGGGAAAGCATCTGGTCCCGTTGATGCTGTGTTTTTGGCCTTTGCAAAGGCTGTCTTTACTTGTGTGTCTGAGATATCTGGAGCACCACATTCTTCTGGGATAGGTGCTAGCCCCTTTAGTTCAGAGGGGGGTGAAGTTTGCACTGAACTTGTCAGCCAAGATGTTGGCAATGTCGGTTGTTTCAGTGTATTTATGGCCATTATGCACTAGCTTGGAGCATATCTGAGAGTTTGCCCCTAGACTCTTGACATAGTTAAAGAAGGCCTTGTGGTTATCCTTAGAGTCATTGGCTATTTTTCTTTCAAAGTTGGCCTTGGATGATTTAATGAGGGAGCGCAGTTTTTTACTGATGTTAATCAGAGATGCTTTCTTATTTTGGGATTTTGTTCTTGCAGGAGTTTCCTCCTTCTGTTGTAAAGTTTATTTATGGCCAGGGCCCACCAGACTGGCTTCCTCTTTTTTGAGGAGTTGGTCTTGGTTTTACTTGGGATGGCTCGGTCCATGCATTCTTGAAGGTGTTCATAGAATGCACTTGTAAAGGATTCTGCCAATGAGTCATCATTTTCCATTTGATTGGGAGCATTGAAACTTCTCACCTCGGTCTTGAGGAGTGTGAAGTTGGCTTTAGAGAAGTTTTTTACCTTGATTTCCTTGACTAGGGGGGGTCGAGATATGGATGTCCAGTGTGATTAGTTTGTGATCTGAGCTTACCAATGATGAGTTTACCTCATGTGTGGAACATAGGTTCCCCCATGTTGGTGATGACCAGATCCAGTATGTTGTCACCTCTTGTGGGAGTGGTGACCAGCTGTTCAAGAGCGTTTGAGTTTAGAAACTCAAGGAAGCATAGGGCTAGGGCGTTTGAGCTTGAGTAGTTTTCCCAGTCAATGTTTGGATAGTTGAAGTCACCCAGTAGCATGGTGTTGGGTAGAATCTTCATACTTTCTAATGTTCTCAGGAATGCTGCGTGAGGGTCCTGAGACAAGGTGGGAGATCTGTAGCAAGCTATAAATTGAACAGTCAATTTACCTGCTCTCAATTGCACTTGGATGGTCTCAGATTCCGCGTGCTGTGCTACTAACCTGGAGGTGTGGGTGTTCTTGATGAATATGGACACACCCCCTCCTTTTGTGTTCTGGTCCTGGTTTTGGGACCTAAAGGTATGGTAGGAGTTATAGCCTGGTAGTGCTGGGGTGCTCTCTGGAGCCTTGAACCAGGTTTCTGTCACTGCACATACGTCATTGTCTTCCATACTAAGGAGAGCCTTGAGTGCGTGCATTGTGAGGTTTAGACTTCTGGCATTGAGCAGCATTACCCTCAGTTTTTGTTTATTATTGTTGTTTATGGAGGTGGGTTTGTCTTTTGAGCCTTGCCTAAAAAAGGTAGTATTGGGGCGGCAAGAGTCTTGGCCAGTATTCGAAAGCCCAGGGGCGACAGGTGCAAGCCATCTCTGGTGAAGCAACGTAGCTTGTCAAGCATGTCGTCCCAGGCTGACAAGTACTGGATCCACTTTGAATGACACCAGTAGTTAAAACAATTGTTGAAACTGATCATTTTTTCTTCGTATGCTGGCATCATTTTGGGTGAGGGCAGGAGTCAGAGTCATACCAGCCTGAGCTACATGGTCAGAGAGCTCCTCCATGTCTCAGTTATATGTTAACAGCTCCCTGCATTTCTGCCAGCACAATGACATTTCTGGGGAACACAATACCAAGCTACTCATGTGCCAGACTAACCTGTACATGCTGGGCATGAACCAACAGTTGAGGACTGTGAATATGCTTAAAAGCTATTGGCACTCCCTTCATCCACTTTATATGGGCCTATCCAACTGTGTGTTAACAGCGCTTAATACAACAGTACTATTTCTATGATTCAAGAGTACAACAACATATCAAAGGAAATGACACAGACACACTCCAGGAATTATACCTTTATTAAGGACTTAAAACACTTTTCTAGAGGCTCTCTCATTTATTTTATATGACAGTACATGCAGAATGATTATTAGAGAATTATTATACCTTTATTTATTGTGTTTAAACACTTTTTTTAGGTTTTCTCTTTTATTTTACATAACAGGACAAGCAGAATACTTACTAACCTGCCTGTTGGTGCAGCCTTAGCAGCCTATCTGCATAGACTTGCTGATTCGCAGCACGGACACCTGCAGCTGTGAAGTAATTGAAGTGATATTGAGACATACCTGTCCATAGTATACAGTAGAATAGCAATTCTTACATACTTAATTCCATGGCTACTTACTCAGTAGTGGGGCATTTGGCATCCCACGGGCCTCCTGGATCCACTGGTCCAGTTGGTCTGCCCTGCTCTTCTCAGGTCCTCATGGTGGTGTCTGACCTGCTCACCAGTCTGAGGGACACCTGTGGCACTGGTGAGTTCATGAGCTAGACCATCCCAGGCTTCCGCTTTGTATTGGGTGCCCTGGTACTGGCCCCACAGGAGAATATCCTCATGGTTATGGACAAGGAGCCAAACCATTACGTTTGACTCCTCAATGCCCCAACGTTGCGCTTGAAAATGAGAGCCCTCTCCAGCACCAGCCATTGCTGCCTGCAGATGGGAGCTACAACCAGTTATGGCTAGTATTCCTGCCTATGGAGCTTAAATACGCATCATTTCCCGCACTTATTTGTAACTGGCCAGTTTTGAAAAAAAACAGCTGAAGGTACACCTGCTTAGCAATGGGTAAACTTACATTGATATATTTGTGTGTGTTGAAAGTGCATACTTACAAAAAGCTGTCATGGCTTAGTGGTGCAGTACTGTGCTTATGGTGCACAGTATCACAGGTTTGAGGCCTGCCATTGCTTTTTACTTCACTACTGGGCAGACCGGCTAGGAGGTGTGGCTATGTTTTACCAACTCTGCTCTACGTTGCTCTATGTTGCCCAATGTTTCTCTACGTTGCTCTACGTTGCCCAACGTTGCCCGACATTGCGCTGGTTAGCACGGTGTGCAGCTGTATGCACACATGTTCTATTTGCGCTAGTTGGCGCGATGCGCAGCTCCGAGCAAAGCTATTGTGCTAGTTAAAGCGGTGCTAAGCTATGAGCAATTGTACTGAAATGTGCTTAATACTGGTAAACTTTGCTTAGCAGTGCTTCACATTGCTTAAGATACATTACTTGTGCATAACCATTTCACTTTCTTATATATATATATATATATATATATATATATATATATATATATATATAATTCATTCACTACTACATAGGCCATTTCAATGCTTTTTACTAAAATTTCATTGGAAAATGGCAGGAATTCTTTTCGTATACGGATTTCCAATAGAAAATAAAAAGGGGAGTGGTGGGACTCAAACCGGGAATGCCTCCTCTTAGTGTGAACGTTCTACCACTACGCTATTGCTATTTTGCTTAATTTGCATATAAGTTTATTATTATCCTCTTAGATTTCTTACTGCTAACTGTAGCTAAGCAATGGGCAAACCCACGCAAGCATGCGCAAATACGGGCAGCTATATTGGGAATAATAAAAAAAAATAAATAAAAGTTTTACATTTTATTATTGTACTGGGGTTTAGAATGTGGGGGAGTGTAGTGTTGGGTATGTACACATTTGAGTGGACTCGCTCATGTCAGTTAACATTTCCCTATTGTGAGACTTTCCGGGGCATGGATTTTTGGACTACTCGGCAGTCCGACACGCCCCCTACACTCATGCATGTTCCGTGTTAGCCTTAGAGTTGAGGCAGCATGCCCTCATTAATATGCATGGCACACTGCCATCTTACTCTTAAACTGGCGTTTCCATGTAAGACTACTCTACTCTTACACGGAGGATTTGTGAATCCTGGGGATCATCCTTTCCAATGATTTGGTATTCTTGTATGAATATATGGGTTGGGTGCCCACTATTTCTAGAATGGAATCATCTACTGTCAGTGTATTCCAGTGTTTCTTCACTATATCTCTAATTTTGTTGCTATTGATGGTATACGGGATAGTGAGTCTATTAGTATGTGTAGAAATATCTCTTCTCCGTTGTTCATACTTTCTATCTCTGTGAAAGAAAGGTTTACCTCTACCTTGTCTATCTATTGCTATATTGTCTAACAGGTCTCCACATTCATTGGCCTTATATCCTCTTTCTATAAATTCACCTGTCAAGGTGTTAAGTGTCTCATGAAATGTTGTATCTAGGCTAGTTAATCTAGATGCTCTCAGCCCTTGACTTTTCACTATGTTGTGGTACATGTGTGGTACATGCATATTGTTGCGGTGTAGGAGAATGTTTTTCCTGCAACTTTTCCTGTACATCTCAGTATGTATACCATTAAGATGTTTATTAACCAAGACATCTAAACATTCTATCTGGTCTATGGACCAATTAGCTGCGAACGATAGGAAATTAGTGGTGCCATTAATATGCTGTATAAACTCTTGTAGCCTTTCCCTACAAGAGTTTATACAATATATACGTTTATAAATTTCACTTTTTTCAAATAGCTTTTTCAAGACCAAATGCTAGTTGGACTTGCTTAGTTAGAGGGTTTAATAAAGTAATTGACTTGTTTCCGTTATCACCTTTACCTCTGTAAATGATTCATTACAGTTGAGTAACAGTGATTTTCGTTACATTTCTGGGAAGTAGTCGGCATGGTTCTTGAAAGACTAGCCCTATCCTGCCGATTGTCATAGGATGGCATAACAGATGAAAGATGATTGGCAAAGTAACCTGATGGTAGTAAACAAATTAAATTCTCTGAAAATCTGCCAAGATCATGAATTGTATATGTATGGTGAGTCACCCATGAGAACATTGTCTTAAAAAAAATTGCATCCATTAAAACACTAACTCCCCAACCTGTAGCTCCACCCCTCCCAGAGTAATGTAACTATAAAAATTAATTGTCTGCGAATGCAGAAATGCTATTTCAATACAAGGTTCAGCTATAAAATTAATCTATAAAATGCTGTTTGCAGACTAAAAGAAAGACATGAAAGATACTTACAAGCTATTGTTGGTGAGTGAATGTTTTACTTTCAGACAGTTCAGTTGTGTAATGTGATTAAAAGTATAATACGTGCTGATGCAGTTTTTCTTTCTCTCCTTCCTTTTTGCTTGCACAGCATTATTTCTTTTGTCTAGAATCATCTTTGTCCTGTGCACTGCTGGTTATATTATTTTTGTCTCTCTGTGGTACAGAACTAAATACTTCTATGTTGTTTAAAGTTTAATTTTATCTACTTTGCTAGAATCTGAATATACCTAAGGAGACACAAGAAATGGGTTTCATGTTGTTTTTTCATATACAAAGAAAATGCTTTTTACTGCGACAGTGAAAGCACAAGTGATAGAGAAATCTGCCTTTATAAAATTCTGTCCAGGGTCTGTTAGTTACAGAGTAAAACAGACAATAAAATAACATGCCAGCATTTCAGTAGGTCTCAGATGCTGTTGGAAAGTATAAGTAATGGATAAGCAGAATATGATAGCTAATTTTCTTTATTGCTGAAGTGAAGTATAAAAATATCAAAAAATAAGGCAGCAATAAAGCTTTGATATGTAACCGTACCTTTTAAGGACTGTGTCTACTTAACCTGAACACTGAGTAAATGCAGAATAAGACCCGTTATTATCCATCAACACAATGAGAATTGAGTCTGTGTTTGCACTTCACATATGCTAGTTACTGTTCACGTATTTGATTCCACTGTACTAACAACCTTAACATACAGTTGATAACATTCCACTTGCTGCCATTGTACATTTTTTTCTACGGTTTTCCCTTTTTTTGCTGTTTTTCTTAATCAGGTAGTACTTGCTTTCCATGGGCAGCACAGGCATGTTGCCTTATTAAAGGCAATCTTCTCAGTCACAGCTCTATGCAACTGGAGCTGTGAGAATTAAACCAAGGACTATATGATGATGATCAGTTGATTACTTTAATTCTTTGTGCTAAACAGTGAGGCATTACTTCGATATGAGTTTCCATACCTGCACAACAGATCTGCTTTACTAGGTGACATTCACAATTTAAATTCTCTTCACAAGATGGCCGATTCCTTTGCCAGATATATGTTGCTATTTGGCATGCCATCTTTAAAACGGAACTCACTTTAAAAGAGCAGGCCTATCTATTATGTTCTGGATCAAAGTTTCCTCTCCTGTTAGTTAACAGTGCAGAATTTAGGCTAACATTTTGTGATTTATGTATGGCTGTATGGCTTTCCTTTGCAAGATATAAGTAACAGGCTGCTTATGACTTTTTTTTTTCATAACATAGTAATGAGTTGCTTTATCGTAATGAATTGCTTTAGCTTTTTTTTTTTTTTTTTTTTAAATATTTTTATTCATTTCCAAAAACAAGAAAACATGAATGCAGGTTATTTATGACAATGAAGTATTTACAAATTATTTAAAAAAGTAGGCTAAAACCTCTAAACAGATATCAAACATTAAAACCAAAATAAAGTATTTACAAGGGTGTCTATTGTTGACATATAATTGACTTTCTATACAATTGTTTCCTGATTATAATCTGCTGCAATTGCTTTACCTTGAGTATATTTATTACTGTTTTTAATATTTCTAACAATGTGTTATTCTAAACAATGTGTTATTCTAAATGGACTTGATATACATGTGTGATGAATTCTGAAGGCAGAGTATTCACCTTTAAATGGCGAGGCTGTTTAACTTAAATCTAAAAAATGGTTGTATGTGGATGTTCCAGAAACTGATTCAAATAAACCTAACATTTGATGTTATGTAGAACATTAAATCAGTGTGCTTGATTCTAAATGCGTGTACAGAAAAAGTAAAATGACAATGTTAATAAAAATAATTTAAAATATAATTACTAGATGTAATTCTTTAAGCATATCAAACAGACCTTAGCACTCATGGTTCTTTTTTTACGGTATTGTTTTTTAGACTTTTCCCACCCATCTATGTTTATGAAATATATGCCACTAACTATTTTTGATTGGATGATTAGATAAAACTATCTGTTTTACTGCTTCCTCTAGAATAAATACTTTTGTGATTCAAATCACATGTATTATAAAAGTCATGCATGTATAATCAGTGCAGCAAAATAATAAATTAACTGCACACAAAGTCTATGTTGGGGGTGGCTTCTCTGTACTGGTTTGTTGCTTTAGAGAAAGTTATTTTTGTACTCCTATTCTGCCCTTCTTAATTCAACATTGTAATGCAAAATCATATTACTTGTCATGTTTGACTTTTCACAGTCACAGCTTCCAAAAAACGTGGCATAAACACAAAATGTTTAGCAATTCTAAAAAAAAAAAGATATTTTCCTTTACATTTCATGTCCTACATCTATCAATATTTCCACATTTAACCCATCAAGGGGATTCTTCACTGCGTGTGCATCACTGCGCTATGTGCACATGGCCACAGAAAGTTTTAGATTCACTAAGCACCATGTAGCTGCTCACAACACCATTCAAACCATGTAAACACCATGGCATGCTAATTACAACATAAGCAGCTAAATTGCATGTTAATTAACCAAACTAACATGGTAGAGTTAATCAACAGACTATAAAGCATTCATGTAGACTCTGTGCTGTTTTTTATTTGTGAATTCCAAATCTTTTAGAACACAGCCACGGAAAGGAGTCTACACAGAAACAATGTTATTGCTGATGCTGCTTTATTTCATTTGCATGTGCTACAGGCCGAAGCCAATGCTGCTGCAACTGTGGCAACTGCTGCATTTACAATGTAAGTCCTGAACCTGGAGTGTATTGTTTAATAAAATGAATGTGTGGCATATCCTTGTATTTCATTAGTTGGTATGGTAAGCAAGTAAAAGGTGAAAGATTTGTATATAAATTACTTTGACATGTGACAGCAGAGACTTATTTGACTTATGTGTGTCGATTACTAAGTAGTAGGCCTCAGGCATCAAAGATCACACAGTCATACCTCTCAAAAGTATTGATGATCACTGCATGCCCTCAGTTTAGCACCATATGTTTGTACTGGAAAATCATTAAAGAGAGAAGTTAGAAAGTAGTGATACACACTGCAGTTTCTGACTACACAACCCTCACATGATCATTCACTATAAAGTTAGGAAATTGTGATGCTATCATATGTCTAATTTTCCAAGACCAATATAAGTCAAAGGTACAATAACCAATTCAACAGCCCAAATGCAGATATACTATACTAAGCAATAAATTAGCTATGCACCCTGAGCATCAGACACAAAGCTTTTGTAGCTCTGAATCCAAAACATAGAACAGGAATATGGCACAGTTATCATCACTTGCACATGGTAGTGTGTGTGTGTGTGTGTGTGGGGGGGGCAGGAAGCCTAGGCTGACAAAAAAGGTAGGTGAGTGTTTGAAAGTAAAAGAAGAAGGGAGAAATGTGGATAGACCAACAAATGGCCAGTGAGACAAAATGAGTAACTGTTGTGTGAGTGTGTCTGTAGGGGTCCTCCTGGTGAAATTGGTGTGTGGGTGTCTGCATGAACACAATCAAACTCTGTACCGGTTCTGTCTTGGTATGTCAGACATGTGTGAGCCGTGCATGGTGGCGGTGGCAGTTCATCAATGTCATCCTGACCATGAGAACTGCACTGGTACCTCCAGCCCCAAGATCAGATGCGGTGCTGCTACCTGAGCGTGACTGATGTCTGCTGAACAAGCTCCCTTCACAGGGACACCCAGTACCACAACCCCATAAACTGACACATCTGAGCATGGACAGGGCTTTCACTGATGGAGCAGTGGAAGTACTGCCACTATGGGACCATGATCGGGCACAGCCACATTAGCTGAGGCAGTCACACATGTCAGACTGTGCCACATTCACAACACTGATCATTTGCCTGCAGCACCTATGGAAATATGACCTTGCTTCTATGATGGCCCTAAACATACGTTGAGTGGCACGGGAAGAGACACATGCGACAGGTGGGGGAGAGACAGCAGGCCCCCTCTGAGCACCTCTTTCAATCCTCCTATATGGCACTTTACTCACAGTTTGGCTATGGCCAGGCACAACAGGCACTGAAGCCACAGTAGCCATATTTCTCTGACAATGTCCTCACTCTCCATGTGTCCAATATGTGTTGGATCACTGGACTGGGTAGGTGTAGGTCTATTGGCTGTGTCCATTGGAAATGCAGAGGATGGCTGCATGTCAACCTCAGTGTCAGATTCAGCCTCTGCACCCCCACCCCGACTGTGCCTCACTTTGGCCACCATCATCCTCAGAGTCTGCTGATACACTGACAACAGGTGGTACAGGTCCCACACTCCCACTGTCATGATCATCTATGATGAAAAGTCAGAAACACAAGAATAAATTAATACCTGCACTACTATAGTGCAATATATACTAACAAACTAACATGCGACTACTATTACAAACAGTACAGCAATATACACAACAGGTCTGAGATCACATCACACACTACAAAATGTCTTTAAATTGTTCAGCAGTACAGATATAAAAATGTTTCCCTTACTATCTGCAGATGAGATATTCCTCTGTAGTCTAGATGGTCCTGGAAGAAGTTAGCAAGAGGTAAGGGCAACATCATCACAATTAACACTAACACAGACGGAAATACATTTACTGCTTTATATGTCCATTAACTATAATTTCAACAAGAATGTGTCTGACAACTCCAACCTAAGCCTATAACTGTAGCAATACTCAACCCCCTCCAAAAAAAAACAAGACATGTGACATAGAATTAACTTAATGATTTCAATTGTTCTACTATACAACAGTATTTAACTGTTCAGATAACAAAGCTTACCTGGGAACTCCTCCCAGGATGTGCTTTCTGCCTCAGAAGCTGTTGCTCTGATATGCAGGACATGCTGTACTGCACTCTCCTGGAAGCTGTCTGGATCTCTCAGATTGGCCAGGAAATCTTCAACACGGGTTAGTGATGGTTCCCTAGCAGGCCCTCCCAGTAACCATCTGATCATGGTCCACTGCAACTGCTGTCCTCCTGCAGATGTGATCATGTTAGTGACCCTGTGGTGGACCTGCTTGTATGTCTTACCATGACCACTGATGGCATTGACATCATCTACAATCTGCTGCCATATTCACATCCTATGTGCCATATCTTTCCATCCCCTTTTCCAGCAGAAAAACACCATGTTGCCCAAGGCCATCTACAATCACCTGGTTCTCAGAATCGGTGAAGGGGGGGATCTCCATGGATTGACGCACTTGCATGACATACTTGTAGGTGTCCTAAAAGACAACAGAAGGATAATACACATAAGTGTCACATAACTACAAAATAAAACTCAAACCAAAAGCTGTAGATGGAATGAAGGAGCGAACACAATTCTTTAGTACTTTCGTTCAAATTTATTCTTCATGAACTTCTTGAGAAAAAAGTTAACCTCTCACAAACACACCTCTTATAAGTTACATTACACGTCACATGACTTTCATGATACTTTAGATTAAAGGTGTAAAATCATACCATAAAAATAAAAAAAACTGTCTTGTTTACCAAACAGCTTAGAATGTCAAAGCTTCATAAAAATGTCTTAATATAAAAACATTACCATATTATTGTGATTTAAATATTATTTTAGTGCTAAAAACACTTAATATTGATGCATTCATTCAGACCAGGGACATGTGTGAACTGGACATGAAGAATATTGTAAAGGACACCGTCATGCATAACCTCACTGTGGGAGAACATCAGACACTGTGTATTTTAAGTAAAAATAAAGGCATTAGTTGGTTAATGATACGGCTTATTCTGTTGTAGATAAGAATGCAATCAACAACAGTGTTTTGAGAATAAACACTGATCTTTTTGACATGTTTTGCCAGAGTAGTTTAGATCATGACACATATGAATATTTGTTAGTGGATCATTCCAGCATGGCAAGTTTCTTTGGGATACCCAAAGTACACAAATCAGAAACAAATCTGCCCTTCAGGCCTATTATTTTAGCCAAGACAACAAAGACAGAAAATATTTCTTTATGGCTGGATTACATACTCAATCCTATAGTGCAAAAAGCAAAGTCGTACCTTAGGGACCCCTGACACCTTTTGGAAATTTTGAGGGGCATTAACCTCACCCATGGTGAATTTTATTGTTTTGTCTCTAGACGTTAAATCACTGTACACATGTATCAACCAAGATGCTGGTATAAATTATCTGAGAGATTAACTTAATGGGTACACTGACTTTACACACAGTAAAATAGAGATGGTTTGCAAGCTTATGGGCATAGTTCTTGACAACAATTTTTTGAGTTCAACCAAAGATATTATAAGTAGACCTCAGGGTTGGCTATGGGGCAAGGGTGGCCCCATATTTTGCCAACCTTGTAATGGTCATGTGGGAGGAGAGATATTTGTATGTACATCCACAAAGGTCCCATGTTATTTTATATCAAAGATTTATTGATGATTTCTGTGGACTGGTGATGAGAGTGAATTTGAATCCTTTGTTAGAGACTTAAATCACATCACAGATTTTTTGGAATTTTCTGTGAGAAGTTTTGGTAGAACCATTAATTTTTTAAATATACATTTGGCTTTTGATGCATCCAGTAACACTTTTCTGAGTAAGATTTATAGGAAAGATGTTTTTGTCAACCAATATTTGCACAAAGCTAGCTTACACCCTAGGCATATGAAGAAAGGGGTGATTAAGGGTCAATTTATTCACCTCTGTAGACTCACATCTGATGATGACACTTTTTTTCAATAGGTAATCATGCTGACACATTTATTCTGAACAAAGAGGGTATGACCAAGCTTGGTTAACCAATGTACATAAGGAATTGTTTATTCTAAGACAAAACGCTGCCAAACCCATCATCAGTGGGGTTGGTGATGTAAGTAACAACAGGAAAAAGAAGGACAACACAGTGTTTACTATTTCTTTCCCCATTCCCATTGTCAATGAGATGGGTGTCATCAAACACATAATAAAGGACAATTGGAAGGTTTTGATGGGGAATAGGGAACTCATACAGGTAGTAGGTGTAGAACCCAAGTTCACCTATAAGAAAATTAAGAATATCAAAAACATTTTGGAAAATGGTGGGGGGGCACACTTTAGCATTGACTGAATTGAACAGTGTTTGTGGTACTTTCTCCTGTAGGAAGTGTAAACAATGTATGTATATAAGCAATGCATCTAGTACATTTATTACACATCTTAAAAGGACTATTTGGGTCCATAGACGGTTTACCTGTGAGTACAAAGATAGTTTATGTGGCAGTATGTGACTCTTGCCCTAGTTACTACATAGGAAATACCATTAGATGTTTAAAGCATAGAATATATGAGCATACACTTGCTATTAAGAAAAAGGACTTTACCAATGCTTTAGCTAGGCATGCTATTCACTGTATGAACTTCAAAAAGTTCACCTTTTCAGTCATAGATTATGTTCAACAAGTGGATTACATAGGGAACACCAGTTTGATTTTAGAATGCAAGGAGTCATTGTGGCAGATCAGTTTGGTAGCAGACAGAGCCCTGGTCTGAACAAATGCATCAATATTAAGTGTTTTGTAGCACTAAAATAACATTTAAATCACAATAATATGGTAATGATTTTATATTAAGACATTTTTATGAAGCTTTGACATTCTAAGCTGTTTGGTAAACAAGACAGTTTTCTATTTTTATGGTATGATTTTACACCTTTAATTAAAAGTATCATGAAAGTCATGTGATGTAACTTATAAGAGGTGCGTTTGAGAGAGGTTAACTTTTTTCTGAAGAAGTTCATAAAGAATAAATTTGAATGAAAGTACTAAAGAATTGTGTCAGCTCCTTCATTCCATCTAAAGCTTTTAGTTTGAGTTTCATTTTCCAGTTTGTTGTGTGCTTAAGTTTTTGTGCTATAACTACAAAATAACTATTTCCAGATAAAACAGAAAAGGTAGCTAGTCAATATTACCCACTGGAGAAACATAAAACAGTCTAGAGATGTGAAATACTAACAACACACAGGATGCAAAACAAGGAGAGTAACAAGAGCCACATATCCTTGTTTGTACCATAACAGTAATTCACCTTTGCTCCCACACTCACAAAAGAACAGTCTATCCTTCACTGTGCCATAACAGTAACTCAGCTTTGCTCCCCCCACCCAGAAGAACATAAGAATGACATATTTTGCTAACAAGCCATCTTTGAAATGTTAAAAGTGCTATCACAGGAATTGTCCTTGAAACATTTGTACATATTTATCACAGCACATTCCATTTTCATGTATTGACAATCATGTATACCTCTGAAATGGCTTGCCAAACATGCACATGCCATTAGTACACGTATAACTTATTCCTACAGATAAAAGTGTAAATTCATTTGCTTCAGTATTTTCTTTAATACATTCCGGCATATGCAGTATGCAGCTGAACAAATAGAAGCATAGCTTTTGAATTTCAGTACTCCTCTGTGTAGGTATCCCAAAGTAATAGTGTATCTTCACTCTTCTCCGCATAAACAAGTCTCCTCACCATCAGCCTGCCCAGGTACAGACTTGCCTTTTTATATGGTATAGATTCAGGGCTGTCAGCGCAGTGAAGATGCAAATGAGGTGTGAATTAATTATAATTGCAGAATCCCCAAAAATTGGATCCATATAGGAGTGTAAACATAGTGCAGGCACTCTCTCAGTGTTTGTTTTTAATGGATTGCAATTGTGACTGATTAGAGGCTAAGAGAAGGAAAACACAACAGCACTGCAGGCTGCATTTCTTCCAGTAGGTATATCAGGTCACATCTACAAAGTGTTAGATGTAAGGCTGGAAATGTAAGTAAGCAACGCACAAGTCACAGCCTGTGCTCCTTCACATCCAACCTGCCCCTCATTTGTTGGCAACTGCATATGATACTATTTCCACTTAATATCCTTACACATTATAAGGACAATGATATAGAATGGCTTACACACTGCATGTCTTAGAATACTGCTCATATAAATGAAAAATGGTTAACAAATGCAGAAATGTAAGACAGAGCTATATAGGTCCAAGCAATAATCATGACAGGTTGTGTGATCACTAGGTACACTACACTACTAAATGTACAAATAATAATTGGTTTGATATCACTGTAGATGCTGTTGCAGTTAGTTGAGTGCATTTTGAGTTAATTCCTTGCGGCATGTTTGTGTGGCAAAAAGGGATAAGGCACCCATCCTGTGTTCTGAAGGTATGTTGAAGTGAAAGTTCAAATCCAGACCTATGTAGTAATATCTCATGTGTGCTAACATTTTCTAGTGTGTATGTCAAAGGTCACTTTTCCTCATTTCAACTACTTCTCCCTTTTTCTGATTTTATTTTGTGGGAGGGGGACCACTGTTTGTGTGATGCACTGCTTAGTGTAAACACAGCAAACAGGAAGAAAAAAAATGAATGTCAGATTTGGCTGTGATTATCTCTTTTGCATGAAATGCAGCCATGCACAAACTGGACAACTGGCCAGACAGGACCCAGACAACCAAAAATAGAAACCTGATACATTCAATTAATACCACTGAGCATCACTAAGTGACACTGCACAGTGGTTTACAGTCAGATCTTAAGAATGATTAGTAAAAGACGGAATGTAACTATCCATGAGGCAGCAGGTGTAAGTGTAAGGCTGGAGTACAGATGGTCCTGGGTTCTAGTACAAGGTGTGCAACCTTTATCTTATGTTGTGATATTGCAATTTATAGCAATGAACTACAGAATAGACAAGAGTTTTCTCAATCTGCTTGTGGTAACAAATGTAAGTGTGGGACTGCCATACACATGGTTCTGGGTTTGAATACAGCATATTCCATGCATTTTTAACTCTGTTCCACCTCACATTTTAGTCACTCACACTTATTACACTTGATATGGTGTGGCTGATATTCATTATATGTATGAGGGCTGAGCCACTAATATTGTGTCAGTTATGTATTCATTTATCTATGTGTTATTACATTTATTCTCAAATGTATAACAGTGAGTATATTGTGTACTATATTGCTGTAAGTATTATTTATTTATTATTTATTTATTCCAGTTTGGTGACCGGGGAGGTCCACTGGGCTCAAGATCCCATTTTCAGTGAAGGCCCGGGGAGAAAAGCTCCACATTACAAAGTTACATCACATAAATGAATTACAAAGAAAAATATTTGCATTACAGTCAATAGGTAGTATTACAACAAACAGCAAGTAGAATTGCAGTCAAATAGGTATCATTCACTACAGCAACTAAGATATTAAAGAAATTATCCAGGAGGGATGAGAAGCATAGAGCATAAGGCTGGATGTAGATATTAGTTACATTTACAATCTAGATCTATGAGAGAAATTAGAAAGGTATGAAGGTTAGCCAGGAGAGAAGGAAGAGGGGAGCTTGGGTGGTATAGGATGATTTCTGCTATCTGGACTGCCATGGCCTTCACAATTGTCTAAAACACATGCTCAACTCCCTATGCATCCAATAACCTTGAATTTGTTTTGCTAGCAACTGCTGCTCTCCACTTATATTCAATAACCTTGAATTTGTTTTCTTGCAACTGTTGCACTCTGCTTACTATCATGCAAACACAGTGCTTGTAAAATGCACACTGCCCAGCACCGTGTTTGCTCAATGGTAAGCGGAGCTAAATATTTTCAAATAGTGTGCACACCCCCAGTGAATGCGATGAATAGAATTGATGAAAAAGTCTCATTCTCCATTGCTCTAGATCTGTATCAGAAATGGCAGGAGTTTGTGGGGAATGTGTCAGGTTTAGGGCACAGAGATGGGATGTCCTGGAGTCCAAGATTTTGACTGGACTCCTAGTTAAGAACCACAGTGCCAGACTTTTTTCAAGGTAACTATTCTGGCTCCAAGTTTAAGTCAGAAGCTTGGGATAGATTGGGCTGGGCTGTAACCAATGCCACCGGTATTCCCTGCACTGGCAGACAATGTAGGCATCATTACAATGACACTGAAGGAGGAAGAGGGATATCCTTGACCATTTATTGGGGAATTTAGGACAACAGACATCCCACACTTGTGTAAAAATCAATTACAGAGAGTATTTGTAAGACTTAAAAGATGTATATAGACAAGACTGGTATTCATAATGATATTCTGTTATGTTGTTTTCCACAGTTGCCAGGCAACATGAAGTCAATGTATGAACCCATGAGACTAGCTTAGCAAGGATGAGGGAAAATGTGGTATGTATGCAGCCGAATAGTTGTGCTATTTGAGCATTCAAAGTTAAAGATAGCTTTTTTTGGTATTTTATAGATTTGTATCAAACTGAGTATTCATATCTCAACTGTAAAAGCAAGTTTATGTGTATTAGTCTGTAGCACAATCCAAGAGTCCAATATTACAATATCAAATTGAGCATGCATATCTTAACTGTAAAAGCAAGTATGCATGGATTAGTCTATAGCACAAACTAAGACTACAATATTAGACTTTAGATGGAAGTTGTGGGTTCAGTGACCACACTTCCAACTATACAATACTGTTAATTCTTCAATTATGTGTAATTTAAAAGTTTAAAATAAAAGCTTTATACCAGTGGCAAACATAACCTGCGGTAAACTGTAATCTGTATAAGTGGAACACACATATGAGCAACATATGCACATGTCAAGGAGTACTTGCTGCAATCTGTAGTACAGTGTACATCTGTAAGAAGCTGGTAGTCTTAAAAGTAAAAGTTATCTGTTAGGAGTTGGTAGTTTTAAAAGTAAAAGTTAATAGAGTCAATTAATTGTAACAATACATTGCATGTCACATATGAAGGTATTAATCATATCACTTTTTTTTTCTCTCCCCCTCACCCCAACCCTTATCTTCTCTTTTTTTTATTTTATTTTTTTTTTTTATTATGTGTCATCAAAACGTGCCCATGTCATCCCTGTGTACCACATCACTAAATGCTCCATAGCACAGTGGGGTAGGCCTGCCCCATAGGATCTACCAGCCTCACCCTCCACCGGCTCCAGCACCATTGCCCAGTACATCAGGGAGACAAGCTGGTAGCACCACCTCTGCTGCCCTTGCATAACTTGCTCCCTCAGGTAGTCCTGCCCTGGAGGCTGGTCCAGTGGTACACTCCAGGAGCAGTGGCAGAGGTTGTGATTTTATCACCCACTCTGAATTGTCAGGGATGATGCATAGGGTTGTGTACCACACTGTTGGTGCACACCTATGCCGGCTGGATAGGCTGCCCTCCCTCATTTTATGTAATACCAGGAGGATGAGCTGCAGTCACCAGGCATTCCAGCCTGTGGCAGAGTGAGGTTACAGTGATGACAGTCCAGTGGGTGAGAACTTGATTTTCACTGTCATCTAGCTTGATGACCATGGGTTTGTGATGTCCCTACCCAAAGCCCAATCATGGTGTCCCCCAAACTTTTATGTCCATCACAGTCCCTGCCTCTTGTCATGTTTATCTTGTCTATCTGCAATTGCTTCCTCACCTACCCAACTTACCTCAACCAGACATTCTTACATCCCTTCCCCAACAGGTCTATATTATAACCTCAAATGATTAAAAGAGCGAATGTTCTTTAATCAACCCTTTAAAATAGAAAGCACTAAATCTCGAACACACGGAACAGCGATTTTTTTCCCAGGGAAAAAAAAATCACTGGGCCATTTTCAAGACTTTGCCATTTCCTCCACTGTAATGCAATTTCAGAGTTGTCATATTTAAGTAGGGGGGTTGTGGGAGCACAACCCCCCACTTTGTTTTGTGTTTGGATATTTTTTTTATTTGTGGAGCAACAATTTTTTTTCCATGGGGAAAAAAATCACTGTTCTGTGTGTTCGAGATTTAGTGATTTCAATTTTTAGGGGTCGATTAAAAGGCGTTCACTCTTTTAATCATTCAAGGTTATAATATAGACCCTTCCTCAACATTCCTCTCTTTTTCTTAAAAAAAAAAAAATGGGAACCTGTCCCACAAAAACAAAAAAAAAAAAAAATCATCCCATACATAACTCTCCATTTTGCACACATGTTTTCTTGACACACTTGATTTGGTCCAGTTGGCTGTACAACATGATTTTGTTGTTGTCATCCCTCTATCTGGAGGTGACAATCCAAATTTAGCAAATATTTGACAAATATGTTCACTTTACACTGTTAAAGAAATGGATAGCTATGGTTGTTTTCTACCTCCCTGCTGCACATTCCTGACCTGTTTTCCTTTTGTTCTTCCCCCTGCTTGCTCTCAATTTCACCACTGTCATATCATCCACATTTCTTTTCTTTAATGCATTATTGTGGGATGGTGTACATCACCAACCAACATGCAGCAATGGTAATGTGAAAGTAGTTAAACTATTACATACAGCTGTATTCGAACCTAGTACCATCTGGCCAAAAAAGGAATGTATCACTGCATTAACTGCATTATTACATGCTGCCACAGAGTCAGTTAAGTAGCAGTTGTATTCTGACTCAGTTCTAACAGTCAGGCTTTAGCAGTGCGGCTCCCGTTTGCTCACTGCTTGCACGAGCAAACGTGTATCACCCATATGTATGCACTTTGCTAACCATCTCGCAAACCCGCTGCTCACTGCACTATGGAAATGTTTACATTATGCTGTATTACTGCTGGTTACTGTCCATTTCCTGCGTATGACATGAAATTACATGTGCAAACATTACAAACTGAAGGCCCTATCTAACAATATGTCACATATTTACAGTACATCCCTCTGTTGCCACCACACAAGCATTGCAGCCCTGGTGTCTCAGTACTTTTTCCACCCATATATCAACCACAGTACAACATGTAATGTTGTGTGCTATGCAATGCACACCAGTCTGGTAATATGCATAACTAAAACTATTGACCCATATGCCTAAAAGCACTTATTTGCAAGGCTAGGGAAGGAATCAGCATGGACCATATCCACAGGGACATAAAAGACCTTCAACACACTTGACCCTACCAATCTTGTTTTTGTCAAGGGTACGTCTTGCTTATTGAACCTTGTGGACGTCTTAGATACTGACCCCCACAGACCTGGATGAGGGATAACAGGGCATACCTCTTATGTTGACTTATCCATGGTCTTTGGCACTATCCCACATTCATGTGTCATAGTTAATATCTCCCATGTGGGAATTACACCAATAGTACAGGGGTACGCAACTGGCTCACTGACATAACACACTCTCAAAGCCAGGGAATGCACCTCCACCAGTAGCCAATTACCATTAGAATACCACACGGATCTGTGCTGGAATGCTCAGTTGTTTGCAAACTACTTCCCTGAAGCACAGGCAATGGTAGATGGCCTGTGGTTTGCCAAGCCTGCAAATGACTGTTAATTGGATGCACTAATATAGAGTCCCCCAATGATGGTAACATATTATGGAAGGAGTTACAGCACTCAAATGATTGGTGCCAAACTCACAGACTGAAACTTAAGGGATACAATGGCTCATTGTCCCCTTTGGCAATGAAGTATCCCAGTTAATTATGATATACATAGCACCACTCTAAGCTCAAACTCATTGTTGTGAGACATGGGAATGCATGTTGATAGCAATCTACACTTTCATCACTATGTGTCCATAGTGATGAAACACACGTTCTGCATTGTGCACATCATACATATATTGATATCACATCCAAGACCAGGGTGGTCATACATCTGCCGTAGTCTACCTTTATCACGTCACTAATTGAGTACAATGCTCACCTCTGTCTGTACCTCACCACACACCTGCAGCAATTGGAGAAAACAGAGGTCTGTGCCTGGGAGACTCCAAGGCCTCCAAACATGACATACATGGAAAAACTGAAAGACTTGTCAATGTACTCAGTGTCATGCAGGCTACTGAGAGGTGACCTATGCCTGCCCTAAAGAGCAGTCTCAGACCCTGACCTGCTGGAAATGCTGCACATCAGTAAATCAAATGTACAAGAATAATTTGGCCCAGGGTTCCCAACCTAACCTGTGACATAAACAGAACATGCTGGCGAGACAGATATATCCACCAATGACAAACACTCCTCTGTAATAGGCCTCCACTCATATAAATCAGTGCTCCATAATGACCCTGTTCAAGCACAACCTTGATTATTGGTTGGGTGATTGTAAAGTCACTACTTTTTAATTTCTCCAAATCTTTTGGTTTTCTAATACCATGACGGAATGGACCCCATTCCTAAGTCAAAGTATGAACAAAGTTCATGAAATTAGTATTGTTTCAACCTTTGATGTCAGCCAGAAGTGCTTATCACAGCACTTGCAATGTGCCCAGTAATGACTCTTTCTGCAATTTGTACAGACTTACATGTACTGGTAACATATCTAAATACATTTGCAGATTCTTTTTTACTAGACTAATTGCTCCTATTTCTATTAAAACTGTCTGAGTATCTTTCTTCCACATTGCTCTCATTTCTGCCTGCAAATCCTGATATTTTATGACTTTGTGTCTTTCTGCGTGCAGAACACTGTAGTCACTGGGTGTAGCAATTTCAATGATCAATGCTACTCTTGTCTTCTTTTCATGGACCACTATATCTGGTTTTCTCACATCTATCTTTTCAACTGTTGGTAATGGATGATCCCATGTGATGTAGACTTCATCATTTTCTATGATGCTTTGGGGCTTATGTTTCCAGTGTTTTTCAGCTACTTCAATATTATAATGATTGCACAATCCCCAGTGCAATAGTCTTGCTACATTATTATGCCTTTCAGTATACAGTCCTTCTGCTATTAGCATATCACAACTAGCAACAAGGTGTGACTGTTTCCAATTCTGTTTTACAAAACCTACCTTTGTCTGGTTCTGCCACATGTTCAATGGACTTTGAAATCCAACCTGTATGTAGCCCACTATCTTGGGCTGCCCATATTAACCTTTCATCTTTTGGTTTGAATTTGCCTCTCCTTAACCATTCATGCATTTGATACTGATCAACATGAGGTTCTTCCAGGAGTTTTCTATACTTGCAACTATATTTTTATGCTTTTTCCACATTTCTTACCATCTCATCTGATCCTTCACCTTATATTATTTCAATTGTTTTTTGGCACATTCAGTTGTTGCCTGATTTTTATCTGCTTCTGGTTTGATTGCCATTCCAGTTTGATGCCAATATTCTTCTGCTAGACTAAGAACGGAAGTCATCTTAGATTTATTCTCCTCATGTTTTAAAACTTTTGCTATATATGGGTCTTGTGAAGTCAGCATATATGTATTCAGTCCCACAGTTGAAGATCTATACATGTAATCAGTTTCAAGTAGCCCATACCTCCTTTAGAACGGGGAATATATGATCTTGGTATGCACTGATTTTAATAAATCATTTGATGAGCATGAAGCATCCTTCTTGTTTTCCTGTCTAATCTAGCCAACACCTTTCGGGGCCAGTGAATCATTCCAAAACTGTAAGTTAGGACAGGAAGAACAAATTAGTTTATAGCTTGAATTTTGTTCCTAGATGTCAATGCTGTTTTCAGGATTAATTTAAGTCTTCTAAAATATTCCTAAGTTTCATTTGCATTTGTTCATGTTTCATTGTTGATCCTTCATCAATTCCCAAATATTTATACACTCTCTCTTGCTCAAGTTTTTTTATATCTTGTTCTTGTACCAAACTGATGTTTTGTTGGTGCTGCAGTTTTCCTGCTTTAAAGGTTACTTTTGCACATTTATCAAGACCAAATGGCATTCTTAAATCATCTGAAAAAGTTATGACTACTTGCAGTTGTGCTTTCAGTTCCTCATATGATGAGCTATGCAGTTTTAAATCACTGACAAAGAGAAGTTGAAAAGTCTTTATACTTTGTTGCTTTCTGGGAGTCAAATTATTGCCATGACCTAATCTGTTAAGCAGACAGTTTAATGGTTTAAGGGCAAGGCAAAAGAGCAATGGTGACAGAGAGTCACCCTGGAATATCCCCATTTGGAATTTTTCCTAGAATAATAATTAGTCCTTTAAAATGGCTTAATTACAAAGTGTTTTACCATCAATTCATGGTCACTGTGATGTAATTTTTCACTGCAGGGTGTATCTTATACATTCTTAAGCACTCTTTATCCATGATTGTGGGATACTGTCAAATGCTTTTTTGTAGTCAATCCAGGCCATACTTAAATTCTTCCCCTTTTTACAGTTCTCTGCTATAACTTTATTTAACAGCAAATGATCCTTTGTTCAATATGAGTTTCTTTTATTGCCCTTTTGTTCTATTGCCATAATTGGGTTTTCTTCTAAATGACTATAAACTCTGTTGGCATCAATTCCCATGTATAGTTTATATGTCATTGGAAGGCAAGTTATTGGTCTATACTTTTTAGGGTAGCCTGCAGGTTCACTCTTGAGTAGAAGCACTGTTTTTCCTGTTGTTAACCAGGCTGGTGTATGTTTAGGGTGTGCATATAAATAAATCTTACTCATGGGTAAATCTTTGTGTAAAGATGTTAATACTTTTAAACAGAAGTTAGGTACTGCATCTGGGCCTGGGGTTTTGAAATTAGAGGCTTTTCTTAACTTTGTTTCAATCTCTCTGGCTGTTACTTCATCCCATTTCATGTCTTGTACCTTTAAACTTCTTATTCTTTCTTTTACTTCTTCTAGCCATTTAGCATTTTTGTTATGTTCCACATGGTCTTCATAAATGCTTCTCCAAAATGTATCTGTTTTTTTCTTTTTTAGTTGTCTTTCAATTCCTTTTACTTTGTTTCCCAATTCTTTATAAAACTGTTTTGGATCACCTCTGGGGTGGCATCTACAGTGGATATAAAAAGTTTACACACCCCTGTTAAAATGTCAGTTTTTTATGAGATCACAATAAATAATTTCAAAACTTTTCCTACCTTTAATGTCACCTATAACCTGTACAATTGAAAAACAAACAAATCTGTTAGGGGAAAAATATAAAAAATAAAAAAAACATACAATAAGCTGGTTTCATAAGTGTGCACACTCTTAAACTAATACTTTGTTGAAGCTCACCACTCAAACATGTAAATGCTGTGCAGGCTTCTTGTGAAGCCTAAATGGAGTTAATTGAATCCAAGGGCATGTTTTTATTTTTTTAGTATGGTGAGCATAACTGATTTATAGCCAGTGGTGGCAGAAATTGTAAGAGTTAGCAGGAAGAAATGCAAAAACTAAAGAAAAGTACAGAAGGAAAAAAATATTAGATGAGTTAGATGCGAAAATGTAGCACTGTTTGCTTGATACTTAAAAGAGGTACTGTTTAGCTTTCTACTAAATAATCTGCTGTTAATGCCTTGCATGAACTAACCATGTCTTGAGTTATGAGTCTTAGTCTGTGTGTATTTTAATACAGGTGGTCCAGCATATGAGGTCTTGTGTGACTGCACAGACAGTAATGTGGTTCCTGCCTCCTAGCACTTCATTACTTGTGTAGTAATAGTTCTCTGCATGAAAAGGGGATACAAATGGTTGTTCCATGTGCCCATCAAGGGACAGATCTTGTGACATTCATGACAGGGAAGAAGGAGACAATGCATTCAACTGTCAAACTGGGTAGGCTGTTCTAGCAGGGCAGGTTTCCATTCTACCATGTTGCATGGACATGCTAATTTCTATTACATTAGGTTGGAGTACATATGCTATGAAAAGATGAACTCACTTAAATGCTCAGTAGGCTGTACACTGGAGGAGACACTGACTGCTGACATGCTGTGTGGTTATGCCTATGGACTGGTCAGCATCAGGCTGGTGATCAGTAGGCTAGGGGTGCCTTGGTGTCACCATGTTGTATGTATGTGCTAAATGACTTTAATTCATGTAGACTGAATTTTAGAGATATTAATACCTTAACTTTCAGTAACTGTCAAGCCTAGTGGATACTATGGATGCTCATTACCAGGGGAGTTTGAAGCAGAAGGGTTTAGTCACTGGCAGAAAAAGACAGGACTCATTTTCACTTGCTTTCTTCTGTATGCAGTACTGATGGTGGGATGGACATTCCAGTAAAAGCAGTACCCATTACAAATGACTAAAACATAAATATTTATCCTTAAGAGTTCTTTGGATTTTGCCATCCTAGCAGTTTTGATTCTCCATTGCCTTTGTGACTATAAACCTTTATGAATCATATTTCTTCATCTTGCCTTTTTTTCCACTTGGGACCCTGCAGCAAGGAGAAGGAATGGGGCATAAGACATCCAAAAATCTTATTATCTTTGCAGCCACTACTACATATGCTTCCTAACGAAATAAGTTATTAATGATAAGAATGATTTTGCTAAGTGTTTAAGTCCAGGTTTCATTAAAGGATCCTAAAGAGGTCTGCCTGTTGCACTTGAATAGTGAAGAAATTAACATTTGGGTAATAGGAGATCTATACATCACTTTTGTCATGGTTCTGATATAATTGCAGTTTAACAACACCTAAGTCTGGAAATGTTAAATTACCTGCTGAATCTGTTTCTGTTTGTTAAATTGAGCACTATACCAGTTTATCTTTTGTTGGAGAGGGCCCCCTGCTCCCTTGTGACAGGAGAGTGCAGTTAAGACTCATCTGATTGAAGGTTCCTAGCACAGGGCTCAGTTTTGAGCTTTTTATTGGTTACACGGTGGTGCAGCAGTAGCATTGTCACCTCACAGCAGGACGTTCTCCCGTTTGATTCTTGGCTGGAGCACCTTTTGTGTGGAGTCTGCATGTCCTCCCCGCGGTTGAGTGGAGTTCGAAAGACATGCGTGAATGGGCGTGCCTTCATTGAAGGTTGGGTGTCGGGCTGGCACCTCGGCACTGTAAAAATCTACTGCCAATCATTAGCGGACCAGAGTTTCGCTGTGGCGACCCCTAACTGGGAAAAGCAAAAGAAGAAAAAAATTGGTTAAATCGTTTAATTCAGTTTGTTCATTGTTTTAACGCAGCACCACATAGGTGACCGGCCACTGTTCGGCTATATTCATCAGCACAATCCAAGGAATCTGTTAAATTCTGCTAACCATAAATACAATTTTATACTGTATTTTGCACTTTTAAACTGTATTTTTGCTATTTTGTTGCACTTTTTGTCTGCTGTAGCATAGACTAGATTCAGACCTGCTGAATATGGTTATGTTTGTTAAACTGAGTGCTAAACCAGGTTATCTTTTGTTGGAGAGGGCCCCCTTGTACCCTTGTGACAGGAAAGTGCAGTTAGGACTCATCTCTTTGAAGCTTGCTGGCACAGGGCTCAGTTTTGAACTTTTTTATTGGTTAAATTGTTTTAATTCAGTTTGCTCACTGTTTTAACACAGATCCACAGAGTTAGGCAACTAGCCACTCCTCTGCTGCATTCATCTGTGCAATCCAAGGAATCTGTTGCATTCTGCTAACCATAAGTACAATTTTATACTGTATTTTGCACTTTTAAAACTGTACTTTTGCTATATTGTTTATTTGTTAAACTGTTATTGCTGATTTGTTCCACTTTTTGTCTGCTGTAGCATAGATTTAATTCAGACCTGCTGAATCTGATTCTGTTTGTTAAATTGAGCACTAAACTAGGCTATCTTTTGTTGGAGAAGGCCTCTCTGCACCCTTGTGGCAGGAGAGTGCAATTAGGCCTCATCCGATTGAAGGCTGCTGGCACAGGACTCAGTTTTGGCCTTTTTTATTGGTTAAATTGTTTAATTCAGTTTGCTCACTGTTGATACCTAATCCCAGCATTTGCATGGGTTTGTTCTTGTTTTAACACAGCTCCATGGAGTTAGGTGACCAGCTACTTCTCTGCTGTTTACATGGAGTACACCTCCATGCACCATCACACACTACTGTGCAGTGGGGGTAACCACTAGTGGTTATAATTGCAAAAACTTCAGTAGATAGATTTCCCTTAATAGCTGCCCATGATCTGGCCGAGAAGTCCTTGAATTGCACTTAGCTGCTCAGAGAGCACCACAGCTGTGCTTTTGTTCCTTAAACATTCCCAAAACCACCAAATCTATAATAGTCTCATGCCATTTAGAGAACAACTGCTAGTATAGACCCTATATAGAACACCCCATTAGTATAGACCCTGCTTTGAGCACCCAGTTTTACCACACCCCTCCATTTTCTCTCCCCACTGTGAAAACAGGATTTAACCTAGCATTATGGATAATCAGTTTACCTCCATTTCTCCTAAAAGCCTGATTGACATGGGTATTCTGAGGCAGTGTAGCAACTGCCTCATGTACACTGACAGCCCTGTACTCCTAAATCACACAGGTACAATTTGTTAAAAATCCATCTGACTAAGAATCTGGAATCCTTGCTCTCTTGCACACAGAACAGTAATACTGAACAGATTGTCAGCTCACATACTACACCTCCTGCGCAAACCATGCATTCAACACATAAACCATCATACACTGAGGTACTCACCAGAAACCTACCTAAACACCAGAGATCTTCCAAACACAAACATACTTGACCTAATACAGCACCTACAGCACTCAATACACATAAAAACACAAACATAAGTGTTTTACCAAATAAGCCCCGAAGGCAATGCACATCTAAACCAAATGTTTTAGTCATACTGACTCTATTGTGAGACACATAGATGTCCCACTCACCAGGGTTGACAAAGAGAAGGTTAGAGTCAGCTGCCTATCAGGTGCCAGTATCCATCAGATCACGCATGCACTCAAGTCTCTCAACATCAAGTACTGTTATGACTCCATCATAGTTCATGTTGGTGTGAAAGAATTGAGACATACCTCATTGGTCTATATGAAGAGACATTGAGCTCTATAAATATGTGTCCCAGGCAGGTATGTACCTACCCTTGAGCAGCATTCTACCCTCACCTAGGAAGATACCACAATATAAACAAAAAATAATTGACTTTAACAATTGGCTTAGTTTCTGGTGTCATTATAAGGGGATTCAGTTCCTCTCATCCTGGGATGACATGGTTGACAGACCACACTACTTTGCCAGAAATGGTCTTCACTTGTCACCTCTAAGCTTTCAGTTACTGGCTAAGGTACTTGTCTTCCCCATAGTACCTTTTTTAGGCAAGGTCTCAAGAACAAAACTTCTGACATGAAAATATCACTCAAATAAATTAAAGATTATGCTGCTAAATGCTAGGGGTTTAAGTCAGAAACTGAACTCTCTGAAAGCACTCCTCTCCCTGGAGGAAGCTGACATCTGTGCAGTCAGAGAAATTTGGTTCAGAACCACAGAGAGTACCCCGGCCTTGCAAGGCTACAATGCCTTCCACACTTTCAGACCACAAAATAAACGTGTGAGAACCAAAGGAGGAGGAGTAGCTAATCAAAGATAAATACACCTCTAGACTGGTTAAACAGGAAAACTCCATGGAGTTACTCCAAGTTCAACTAACTGTGGCTAAGACACCCCTTCATGTCTTTGTTAACTATACTCCCACTTCAATGAACCAAGATACCCATACTGTTTATTTGGACCTACTTGAGTCAATCAAGTTACAACCAAACATTCTAGTCATAGGTGATTTTAAATATTCCATTGACTGGGAAACTTATACGAGTACCAACATGCTTGCACAAAGGTTGCTGGACTTAGCTAACACTAATGCCCTAGAACAAATAGTATGCAACCCCTGAAGGGGCTCAAATATTCTCAAACTGGTCCTCACCAACATGGGTGACCGTTGCACCACCACAAGTATAGGACCCTCACTCGTCAAATCTGATCACAAATCAGTCATGTTTGAAGGAGCTTTAACAACTGAACCCCTCTTAGGTGAAATCAGGCTAAAAAAATTCATCAAAGCTAATTATACCCTCCTAAGGGATGGCATAAATAATTTCCAAGCTCCTGCTCCCACATATGGCATTGACAACTATATTATGATATACACAAATGTCCTGTACAAGCACTTATACAAATGTATTGACACAGCTATACCTGAAAGGATCAAAACAGATCCTCAAGAAAAAACAAGCCTTGCTGGCAGACATCTAGCATTAATAAGTTATACAACAAGAGAAAGATGTCACTGTCTAAGAATAAAACAGAGAGATCCCAACACTGGAAGAACACTCTCCACTGCTTGAACAAACAAAAAAGACAACTTGTAAAATCCTCTAACGGCAACTTCCAAAAAATATTTAGCAACCAAATTTAAGGATAACTATAAGGCATTCTTCAGCTATATCCATAACTAAAAAGTAGGACTCAGACATGTGCTGAACTAGCTGTGGATGGCACCACACACACTGATCCTGTGTAAATAGCTAACCTATTAGCTGACAGGTTTAGCAAAAGTTTCACCCCCCCCCCGTCCCCTACAAACATTCCACAAAACATTCCTTCTACATCTCCCCCACCTTGCAACTCCAAAGAACAGGTCATTAATGTTCTCTGCAAGGCCAAAAACACAACATCTGTGGGACTGGATGGCATGCCAGGCTGTATTTTAAATGGTCTAGAACATGAGTTAGCAACTCCATTAGGTACTCTCTTCAACCATAGCCTGAGTACTGGTTTTGTCCATGCTGAATGGAAAACAGCAACTGTCATCTCCCTTCATAAAGGGTTACAAGTAACAGAAAAAAATGAACCACAAGCAGCTACAAATACAGCAGATATTTTATTCAACTCTAACGCCTCAACAAATGCCTTCAAGGAGTACAAACTAGTTACAAAAAGACACATATATATACAACTCAACACACCCATCAATAAATCAATTAAAAAAATTAGTTAATTAAGTACTTCTAATTAAGATCAGTGTTCACTCCATTAGGTATCAAAATGGCATACTTCCTTAAAAATGGGGCTTCTTTATACAACAACTTATCTTTTATAGATGTCAGTTCCACGAAATCCATACAGACATGTTCCAAACACAACCTTTTAAAACTCTAAAATCACTATCATGATAATCTTTAAAATGAAGGGCTACTGGACTATCTTTATTATTATTTTTTATATCCTTGTCATGTTCTTGAATCCTAACTTCAAACATCCTTTTAGTCTCCCCCACATAGAATTTATCACAGGGGCATCTAAGAATATAAACTACACTAGCAGTGTTACATGGAAAACTTTGATTTGGATAAAATTTAAATCAATTAACATTTGAAAAAATACTAACAACAAGTGGACAAATAGAACAAGTCCCACATGGAAATGTGCCTTTCTTATAAAAACTTAACCTATTCATTTTAGCTTCAGGTACTTTAAATTTATCAAGAAAAATGCAAGGCACGGAGAGCAGTATCCACAGCCAGAAACACGTAACTAGCATAACTTTGTGAAATTAACGTTTATTGTAAAGAACTCTCAGTCATTAATGCTTTTCCAAAAAAACAATTGCAATTTTGTCCTCACACTGGACTTCATCAGATGTTAAAAAAATCCCCGAATACCATTTATATACACTTAATAAAACTCCTAACCAATAGATTACTAATCAATTAATTCAAATCAAGCAATCAGCTTCACCTATGGGCTCATGAATTATTCATAAATATTTCATCATACCTATATAAAATCACAATTTTAAAAATTTCATTTATTTAGAAAAGACTTTTACTAAACAAATTAATTAGCTTACACAACAAAACTTATTAAAATTCACATCAACTAATAAATAAATAAGAATTAATATAAATATATTTAAAAATGTACATACAATTACTGACAGAGCATCAACATTTAATGAAATAGCACCACCTAGTGTAAAGCAATTCATTGCACTAATTCTCATAACTCATTTGCCTTTAATTTTAAAAGCAGGAGTATGGATATACATTCATTTAAACCTGGTGTTTTATTGGCCTCTAGTTTTACTTGCCACCATAGTTCCCTATAACTTATAGTGTCTTCCCAAGGACCTCCTCTACTATTTAATTTAATATCCTCTATTACAAAAAAAATAAATTTACTCTCTTTACATATTTTAGAGTGTTTGTACAGAGCATTTGTTTCTTTTTCTCTCTTTATATCATAGTTATGTTCATAAATCCTTCTTTTTAGGGTCCTTTCTGTTTTCCCTACATAAAAGGAACAACATTTTATGCAGGTGGCAAGATACACTAGGCCCTTTGTTTCACAGTTATATATTCCTTTACTACTAATCCATCTTTCCCTACTCTCCAAGAAATTTTTTTCCTTATTAGCAATAAATTCACACTGGTTACACTTCCCACATTTGAAGGTACCAGTTTTTCTTCCACTAACACTACTACCAATCTTTTTAAATTCCTTCTTCTTATGTTCCAACATATCTCTAATACTATTAGAATTTCTAAAAACTATCTTAGGTATACTTGTTGCTATTCCCTCCATGTCTGTAAGAGCTCTAAATCTAGCCCATTCCTTTTGAAAGATGGATTTAGTAACATGATTTAAAGCATTATATTCAAGGATAAGGGCATGTTGATAGTCTTCCTTGACATTCTTTTCTTCCCCTTCCATTTGTCTCTTATTATTTTCTTTTTCTCCTAGAATAGGTTTAAATCTATGTGTCCTTTCCATTTCTACCCCTATCCTTATATTACTAATAAATTATTTTGGATACCCTCTATCTAAAAACATATTTTCCAACAATACACACTCCTTATTAAAATCCTCATGATTACTCGTCATCCGTGACCCCCTAACAAAATATCCTTTAACTATATTCTTTTTACAGTGGGTTGGATGTGCACTTTCATAGTGCAAAAAGGAATTGCAATAAGTTGAGTTTCTATATAACTTTGTTTCAAAGGAATTAATCCATTTATATACTTCAATGTCCAAATATTGCAAACTTATTTCTGACTTGTTATAAATAAATTTAAGGAAATCAGTTGTCTCTTGAATATAAATTAAGAACTCATTTAGTTTCTCAACCCCCCTGTCCAAAAAATAGCTATATCATCCAGAAACCTTCGATATAGTTTCCAACAAGTATTAAAGCTCGAATTGAGAATGTATGCCTCTTCCCAGTTGGCCAATACTAAGTTAGCGAAGGTAGGTGCACAGGCTGCACCCATGGCCACTCCCTTTATTTGTTGGAAAAATTCTCCATTAAATATTAAGTAATTATTTCTCAAGGCCATATCCATTAAACATGTGCACGCTACCTTCTCTTTATGACTTAATAAGCTATCTTGAAAAATTTCATCCTCAAACATTCTCATACCAGCACCATATGGGATAGAGGAAAATAAATCCACTATGGCGATAGTGACAAACAACAAATCTCTAGAAAAGAATTCTGGTTTAATTTCCCTTAATAGGTCCCATGAATCCTTCAAAATGACTTTCTTATTAATCCAAATATGTTTAGCTTTTGTATCTATATATTTAGCTAATGGCATTGTTTTTGAGCCATCTGCAGACACTATAGGTCTAAGCAGGGGATCCATATCATCCTTATGAACATTCCAGATGCCATATATTACAGGTATTTTTGGCTTGTCCACTCTTAAATAGGAATACATTTTCCCATCTATACTTCCTTCTTAGAACATAGCCTCTAATACCATATCAATTCTTTTATATGCTAAGTTTATTTCATTTTTAGAGACCACTGAATATTTTGTTTCATCTCTAAGTATACAGTTCATTTTACCTTCAGATATAATGGTATCCATAATTACCACCACGCCCCCGCCTTTATCTGGCTTCATTATTCTTGCATTTTGATTAATTCTTAAGTCATTTAATATCTTATATTCTCCTTTATCCATATTTATTTTATATCTTACTCTCTTTTGCATTTTTCTCAAATCATTTTCCATTACATCTTCCAAATTCTTAAGTTGAGGGTGAATAGGGGGTTTGAATGTAGATTTCTTATATAATACCTGGTTATTGTCCAATGTATTAGACCTTTCATTTTTTTAAAAATAAGTCCATGTTAATTTTTCTTAAAAATAATTTGATATCAAGGAGTGTGTTTGTCAAATCACTTTTTGTTTGTGGAATAAATTTAAAACCTTTTCCTAATAAACAAAAATATTCTTTCTCTAGTACCACATCACTATAATTATAAATATTAAATTCCTTAAAAGTATTTTTGTTTCCAACTGTCACAATTTCTTGCCCGTTTATATCCAAATTTGTGTCAGGGGTACAACTATCTAGTATCTCCCCTCCCCCTTCTCCCCCCTCTCATCCGAAAATTTCCTTTTTCAGGTCTCTGATAAGAAGAAGTACTCTGTTCTCTCTCTAAAGGGGGAAATTCTTTATCATAATCATTCCATCCCTCATCATAAAAATGATTTTCTGCATTATATCTTTCTTTTTCTTTCATCCTACCATTATTATTAAAATATACACTTTTTTATATGTATGGAATGGAGGGGGGTTAGGGTAACTAACCTCATTTTCATAATCCTGTAAATCACGTTTTAATTTCTCCATTTTTCTATCTATTAAGCTCTTGCATTTGCTGTCTATTTCATTTCTTACTTTAAATTATGTATCTCTCTCTTCTTTAATACTAAACAGCAAGTCTTCCTTAATAAGCCCACCCAATTCATTAATATCTTTTTGTAATGATTCCAGGTTCCTGTTATTTTCCTTAATAATTAATTTCAAAATATCTAAACCACATTTATTAAAAACTTCCATTAATTCTTTATGAAACAATGAGCCCATTTGTACATTGTTAGGGTATTTATAAATTCTCAACCCTTTAGGAACAATGTTCCTACTAATACATTCCATTAGATAAGCATTCTCAATCAACAGAGATCTATATTTAAACATTAATTTAGATACACTGTCCATTTTTTTATTAAAAGAGTCTTCGTTTTTAGGTCCCTTACTAGGGACACTATTAATATTAAAACAATAATTCTTATTCAACCAGTCACAGGTCTCAATGGGTCTAGGTGATGGAACAGTACCTGAATTCATTCGACCCACTTGCGACACATCTAAACCCATTCCGCTGTTAATATTGTCCAGACTAGCTTGCAATAACACTCTCGGAGTGGCTGCAGGATTAAAGGATACACCATTCGGTTCCATATGGTCACGGCAGAAACTCCATCGCCAATAAGCTCCCTCTTCCTTTTGTGTTTGTTTGAAATCAGCTCATCAACGTCATTTCCTGGAGCCTTGTGTGCCTGAATTTTAGTCCGCACTAGGGACTTGCACAGCGGTGTGAGTAAATCCACTAGTTTGGTTAGTTGTCCGATAAGTTTCCGAGACTCTCCCAGATCATCATATCCTTTCAAGGGTGAGGAACTCCTCTCCATGGCCAAACCGCAACAAAACAACTAATAAACCACTAAGCGGAAAGCTTTCCAAATAAAACCAACCAAGAAAAATGGAATGCAAGGCACGGAGAGCAGTATCCACAGCCAGAAACACGTAACTAGTGTAACTGTGTGAAATTAACGTTTATTGTAAAGAACTCTCAGTCATTAACGCTTTTCCAAAAAACAATTGCGCTTTTGTCCTCACACTAGACTTCATCAGATGTTAAAAAAAATCCCTGAATACCATTTATATACACTTAATAAAACTCCTAACCAATAGATTACTAATCAATTAATTCAAATCAAGCAATCAGCTTCAACTATGGGCTCATGAATTATTCATAAATATTTCATCATACCTATATAAAATCACAATTTCAAAAATTTCATTTATTTAGAAAAGACTTTTACTAAACAAATAAATTAATTAGCTTATACAACAAAACTTATTAGAATTCATATCAACTAATAAATAAATAAGAATTAATATAAATGTATTTAAAAATTTACATAAATTACTGACAGAGCATCAACATTTAATGAAATAACACCACCTAGTGTAAAGAAATTCTATTGCACTAATTCTCATAACTCATTTGCCTTTAATTTTAAAAACGGGAGTATGGATATACAAGTATAGGACCCTCACTCGTCAAATCTGATCACAAATCAGTCACGTTTGAAGGAGCTATAACAACTGAACCCCTCTTAGGTGAAATCAGGATAAAAAAATTCATCAAAGCTAATTATACCCTCCTAAGGGATGGCATAAATAATTTCCAAGCTCCTGCTCCCACATATGGCATTGACAACTATATTAAGATATACACAAATGTCCTGTACAAACACTTATACAAATGTATTGACACAGCTATACCTGACATGATCAAAACAGATCCTCAAGAAAAAACAAGCCTTGCTGGCAGACATCTTGCATTAATAAGTTATACAACAAGAGAAAGAAGTCACTGTCTAAGAATAAAACAGAGAGATCCCAACACTGGAAGAACACTCTCCTCTGCTTGAACAAACAAAAAAAGACAACTTGTAAAATCCTCTAACGGCAACTTCCAAAAAATATTTAGCAATCAAATTTAAGGATAACTATAAGGCATTCTTCAGCTATATCCATAACTAAAAAGTAGGACTCAGACATGTGCTGAACTAGCTGTGGATGGCATCACACACACTGATCCTGTGTAAATAGCTAACCTGTTAGCTGACAGGTTTAGCAAAATTTCAACCCCCCCCCCAGTCCCCTACAAACATTCCACAAAACATTCCTTCTACATCTCCCCCACCTTGCAACTCCAAAGAACAGGTCATTAATGTTCTCTGCAAGGCCAGAAACACAACTTCTATGGGACTGGATGGCATCCCAGGCTGCATTTTAAATGGTCTAGAACATGAGTTAGCAACTCCATTAGGTACTCTCTTCAACCATAGCCTGAGTACTGGTTTTGTCCATGCTGAATGGAAAACAGCAACTGTCATCCCCCTTCATAAAGGGGTACAAGTAACAGAAAAAATGAACCACAAGCAGCTACAAATACAGCTGATATTTTATTCAACTCTAGCGCCTCAACCAATGCCTTCAAGGAGTACAAACTAGTTACAGAAAGACATATATATATATATACAACTCAACACACCCATCAATAAATCAATTAAAAAAAATAGTTAATTAAGTACTTCTAATCAAGATCAGTGTTCAATCCATTAGGTATCAAAATGGCATACTTCCTTAAAAATGGGGCTTCTTTATACAACTTATCTTTTATAGATGTCAGTTCCCCCAAATCCATACAGACATGTTCCAAACACAACCTTTTAAAACTCTAAAATCACTATTATGATAATCTTTAAAATGAAGGGCTACTGGACTATCTTTATTATTATTTTTTATATCCTTGTCATGTTCTTGAATCCTAACTTCAAACATCCTTTTAGTCTCCCCCGCATAGAATTTATCACAGGGGCATCTAAGAATATAAACTACACTAGCAGTGTTATATGAAAAACTTTGATTTGGATAAAATTTAAATCAATTAACATTTGAAAAAATACTAACAACAAGTGGACAAATAGAACAAGTCCCACATGAAATGTGCCTTTCTTATAAAAAACTTAACCTATTCATTTTAGCTTCAGGTACTTTAAATTTATAATGCACTATTAAATCACCAATACCACGTCCCTTTTTATAAGAAATGAGGGACTTTTTCTAAATAACTTTGGCCAAAATATTATTCCTAAATAGCATAGGCCAAAATACTCTAAAATCTCTTTGATTCTATTATTAAGAATGTTATAGGTGGTAACAAAATAAATATCCCTAAAACTATTGCTATAATTAGTAACATTACCATGTTTCGAATCACTTTCAAAAAAAGCAGAAAGACAATCACCTTCATCTCTCAACACTTTTTTGTCCCACTTATTGCACTTATCATAACTAACACCATTTCTATTACAAATAATCTTATGTAAAGCATTATTAACTATATTTCTATCATGTCCTCTATGAATAAAATGTCAAATGTGTGCTCTACCTCTAAGTTAAATTCCCTGTTATTGTTAGAGTTTATTCAAATGGGAGACTTCGCCATAAGGTAAAGAGACCAATAAATTAAGGGGATGACAACTAGTGCTAAATAAAAATTCACTACTGACCCATTTTTTTACATACAGAAGTAACGGACCCATCAGATAAGCCTTTAAGATGTAAGTCCAAAAAATTAATTTCATTACCCATCTGTAAGCCATCACATTTAAAACAAAATCTATTATTGTGCAAAAGTCTAATAAAATCCTCAGCTTTATCCATAACCCCTTTATGCACAAAAATCAAATCAATAAAGTGAAAGTACTTTAACACATATTTTATAAAAAAAAAATATTGTTGAAACATGTTCTCAATTTCAAAAAGACTCGTAGTTAAATTGGCATACATGGGAGCAAAAGCAGCTCCCATAGCTGTCCCCTGAAGCCAATGAAACAATTCCTCATTAAAAACAAAAAAATTATTCTCCAAACAAAACTTAACTATCTCAACAATAAAAACTGCCTTGGGACTATCCCCCAGGAAATATTGTAAAGATTGTAAACCATGACAATGGTGTATATTAGTATACAGACTTTGTGCATCTAATACCACCCAGTACATTTCAGGTTCTCATCTCCCATGTATGCCCATTATACAGGTATGTTAAATTAGTACCCAAAGGAATGAATATTGAGTTATCAAATATAAAAGTCAATTACTTCAGTTGGTAAACATTCCAAATTATTTCATTTAGTAAACACATTTTTTCATATGGTGAATCTGAATTAATTTAATTCAAATAAAAATGTTTACTTTAATGTGCTACTTTTTTAATTACATGTGTACTATACGTCTCAACCTCAGAGCAGAAGAAATTTGGACAAAGACCAAAATAGTGGAGGTACAAAGGCACAGAAATATAGACAGATTTTAAATATTGCTGTTATAAGCTTAGAAACTTGCTGGAATAACAAGATGTGTGTTAGCCTGCATTTCCTGAATGATCTGAAATGTGAAACTCAAAGACATGTCATTATTAAGGGAGTTTAGCCCTCAGTGGTTTACAAGAAAACCACAAGTTTTATGAGGAGCAGATAAAAAAATATGAGGCAAAAATATGAACACTTGAGAGGTACAGTGTGCTTCCACATGAAGGCTGTTTAGTCAATGCAAAAGAGAAAAGTGTTATATATCTTTTCTCATATTTCTATTATTTATGTGTGATGTGTAACATTGTTTTGTTTTGGGTTTTAGACTCATTTTAACCAAAGTGTGTGGCTATAAGAAATACAAATGTTATCTCAGTGTCAGTTTTCATAAAGGCTGGTAAATTATGCTCTTCTATGAATTACTCTTGCCTTGTTATTGCAGATGGCTGCACTATACATTGTGCTTCCCAGAAGGCTGAAGTGAGACCTTTACCTTGTGACCCAGCAGGTAACCATCAGATGGAGGTTTTATTTCAGCCTATAGGCTTTATAGTGCAATCAATTATCTTCAAAAAGCTAAAACTGTTGCCAGATTTCTCCTGGCATTGTTGTGACCTGCTAGTACATCTAGGGTTGCCAGCTGTCCGTTTTTGATCAGATTGTCTGGTTTTCTGACAAATTATACGGTTACAAATTTCATTCAAAACCAGACACATGAAGTCCGGGTTTTGAATGAGCCAAAATTTTTGTTTGACTCATGTTGATAAAGTAAGGAAGAGTCTGTTGCTGCAGATGAAAGCGAGACATTGATCATGAACTAAGGGTAGCCGAGACATACCAGAGGGTAGCCTGCGGACCGGTGGTTGAGGATGGAGGGATCTTGCTTACTGTCCATGCATAGTTGTAAAAGCAAAAATAGGAGGGGCCTTTCATAGTAAAACTGCACTTCTCAGAATACCATGTCCAAGCGTCGTAGTTCAAGGCTCGATTCTGGTTGTCATATGACTTAGTTTGTAGCAGAATAGCAGAAGTAGTACCAGATTTAAGCACTGTTTCAGTGGATATTTTTTATGTATTAGGCAGCAGTCAGTTAAAGCAAGAAATAATTTTGTAGTCTGTAAATATAATGCAGTGAGCATTGTACATCTGCATGTATATTTATTTGTAGCAACATGGTTTAATTTAAGTATTGACTGAGACTTGCTCAGAGCAGGCTGAAAGTGTACATTTATAGATGAGACAAATGCAGTTGATACTTGTATAGTGTATAGATTCCACTTATGGTGCTTGCTTCTCTATTGTGATTAAAAAGTGATTGGGCAGGATTCATGAAGCCTCTGTGTAAGAGTTAGCAAGTCTTACATGGAGGCTGCAGTTAAACGGGGTGATGTCAGCATGCCATGCATATTCTTGAGGGCATGTTGAATCACACCCTAGGCTAACACGGTCCATGTAGCAATGTAGGGGGCATGTCCGCATGGCAAGTCCTGCAAAGGGACATGCCCCCAGAAAAATCACAGTCCCGAAAGGAAACTCCCACGAGTGAGTCCGTGGGAATGTCAAGAAACACAACAGCACACATGCCCCCACAGACTATAAACCCAACTGAAATGTAAAACGTAAAAATGAACACTTTAATTTTTTTTTTATAATTTCAAAAATGTTTGCCCGTAATTGTGCTCGTTTGCGCAGGTGTGCCCTTCGCTCAGCCACAGTTAGCAGTCATTGAAAAAGCATATAAGATCTAAATATGCAAAATAAGCCAAGTAGCAATAGTGTAGCGGTAGAGACATCGGTCAAAGAGGAGGTAGTCACGGTTCGAGCCCCAACAACATCATTTTTTATTTTTAGTGAAATAAGCACGAAACAATCCCCCTGACATATATACATACATATATATATATATATATATATATATATATATATATATATATATATATAATTATAATTTAAGTAAAATGTAATGAAATGGGCCATGTTTTTATGGAAAATCTGACACAGTAAAAAAAAAATATTTGATAAGTGCCCATAGCTGAGCAGTGCTTTAACAAGCTGAGTATGTTTGCCCGTAGGTGACCAGTGGTTTAACAGGTGTAATATGAGTGCCCGGAGTTGAGCAGCACTTTAACATGCTGAAACTGTGTGCCCATAGTTGCGCAACATTTCTCACAGTGTAATATGCGTGCTCATAGCCAAATAACACATTAACCAGCCTAACCCATTTGCGCGGAGCTGCGCAGAGCTCTAACCGGCTTACCATCGGGCAACGTTGAGCAACCTGTATCAAAGCTGCCTTTAAACAGACACACCTCCTAGCCTGTCTAGACAGTAGTAAAATAAAAAAGCAATGCCCAGGCTCGAACCCAGGATACTGTGCATCATAGTCAAAGTACTGAACCACTAACCTATGACAGCTGTACTGAAAAATGCAGTATTAGCATATATATAGGAATGAATGGAAATAGAAGCATGACAAAGCAGGTTTTGTAAAGCTGATACAATTCCAAAATGCCCAATCACAGATAAGTGCGGGAAAAATGGCATATATATGCCCCATAGGTGGGAATACACAGCATAACTGATTGTGGAACCTATTTGCAGTCAGGATGGCAGGTGTAGGAGAAGGTAGTTGCTTCCGAGCACAGAGGTGCAGTGTTGAGGAGACCAAATACATGGTTTGGCTCCT
>NC_056734.1:657914703-658100605 GCF_019279795.1 Protopterus annectens | reverse complement strand
AGCATCTGGCCTTGTTCAAGAGGAATCTTGACCAATGGATGGGAGATCGCAGATACATCCCAGGGGTTACCTCAGTGTCACTGCTCGACAGAGGCACAGCAAAATAATGGGCATAGTTTCTCCAAACTAAAGAGGTGGCGTAAGCCACAAAACTATGGGCTAGGCTTATAAATGCCCTTGGGCAGATAGCCTAGTATGAACCTATGAACCTATGAACCTATAAGTGAAGTGATTAGCATATCCACGCCCAGTCCATGCAAGAGACGTTTTAGCTGGTCTCTTACATGGAATTTCGGGCTGTTCCTGAATCGCGAGGGCTGCATGGAGTCTTACACTACTCTTAGACTCCGTGCAAGCCTTCGTGAATCCTGCCCATTGTGAATAAGTTCTACGACATTCAGATTTTTATTTTATTTTTATAACAGCATATTCATGTGACATGGGGCACAAGCAATTTGGTGGTTTATACAATACAAGTTGCAGATAACATTGCTAGGTAGTATTTATGAAACTATTTTTCAAAGAAAGGGAAATTTGCAGCTCTGTAGCGGTTAGATCTGGTGCCCTTTAACTTGGTTGAGGAGAAAAAAAAAAATCTTTCCTGCTGCTCTCAAAATTTAGGAGACAATCAGGTTATATTATTAAACCTCACCCCTGCCATCCTGTCGCAGCTGTGCTGGGAGCAGAAAAAAAAACTCCTCTCTCCTTAAACTGTAGTAAATGCATTTCTACATTTGCAGCAAGAGGATGCTAGAATTTATAACATATGGACAGAGTACTTCACTGGTCAGTTTTTTTTCTAAAAAAAGAAAGAAACAAAAACAAAACATTTTTTTTCTTTTAAACTGGAGCAAACTGCTTGGCACATTTGTAGCAAACAGATGCTACAGTTTATATTAAGCACAGAGTAATACTGTGCTTGGATGTATCTTTTTTAAACTACATCTAACTGCTTACTACATTTGTACCAAGCAAATCCTATAGTTTATTTTTTTACAATTGATGCTACAGATCTTACAGTTTAAACAAGGGACAGAACACTACAGCACCCAGATTTGTCTTAAAAAAAAAGAAACAAAAAGAAACTCTTCTTTTTGTTTCTTTTTAACTGTAGCAATCTGCTTGCTATATTTGTAGCAAGCAGGTGCTGCACTTAGACCATACACATAACTCTACAGCTCAGCCTTGGTTGCTGATGTAATACCAGTATTTAAAAGCCAGTATGCACTATTACTTAAGAACAATCAAAATCGCTAATCATAACCTATAAAACATTGTACCAGGGACCCCCTTTCCCCCACTTTAACTATGCTAATATTAACATATTTCCTTATATTGCTTCTTGCATTTTCTGTTGCGTCAGTAGTGAGTGTCACAGAAATTAGGACAGGTCACTTAAGGGTAATCATTTGTGAACTGGGGAGGAACTAGGAACTAGATCTTGTATTTTAAGGAAAAAGAATTAAAGCTTTACTGGAAAAGGTCACTCAGACACTCTAATAGACTGTTGTGACAGAAAGGTTAGTTTGTTCTTCATACTGCTAATTGTATTTTGTATCGCTTTGCTGTGTATTAATGCCATTTTCTTTTCCACTGCATATTTAAACTAGTAAAAACACTAAAGAAATGTCTGTTGTGAGTCACACTAAAATTTAATAGGTCACTTAAAGTTAATCACCTAAGAACTGAGGGAAGAGGAAGTAAGCATTGTATTTAAAAGGGAAAATAAAACATTTCAATCCGGTGGTGGTGTTGCGGTAGCATTATCGCCACACAGTAAGACGCTGTCCAGTTCGATTCTCAGTTAGAGCATCTTCTGCATGGAGATATGCGTGAATGGGCGTACCTTCATTGAGGGTTGTGTGTCAGGGCTGGTAACTCGGCACATAAAAATCAACTACCAATCATTAGCAGACCGGAGTTCCACTGTGGCGACCCCTAACTGGGAAAAGCCGAAAGACACAAACAAACTGGAAAGGCACATTCAAACTCTGCCAAAGACTGCTGTGAGGAAGAAGTTAGTTTTTTCTTTACATTTCTTCTTGTATTTGCACTTTATTCTGTTATATATGCATGCTGCTTTTAAATATGTGTTATTATTTGCTGATTTTAGGCACTCTGCTCTATTTATAAATGCTTTTGATTTTGTCCCTGCAAGTTTCTGCTCTTCTCTTTGATTTATTTTTTTTTTAAATTGGTTATTGACTGTGCTGTGGATGGCATCTTGCAGTGGTTTTCCATTATGAAGACTTAGTCTGCATTCCAGCGGCAGTAGAGGGTAGACAGGTTGGGAATCAATGTTTGAAACTCCAAACTGTTCACTTCTGATTGGCCAGGGGGGTCGTTTGTTTTGATACTTTCTGTGCCAGTGTAAAATTGTTTCATTTGTGTGATGTTGCTCATCACAAAGTGGTGATTAGCATGGTCCAGTATCAACATAGACACATATAATTAGATTTTTCCGTATAAAACTATCCTGAAATTTCTTCAGTATTTAGTTATGCAAAGAGCAGCTAGTTTTGGCTCTGAGAAGCACCCACCATGTGTTATATCTTAGTCTTAATTGTAGTCTGTATACTCTTACAGCAATCAAGCTAGCCAGCTGTAAACTCCTCTTGTACTATCTCCTTGTAAATCTTGTAATAAAGATCTATAAAAATAGATATGTACTTTTTTACAATCTCTGTAGCCAAATGAAAAACACACCCAAAACTGAATGCTATCGCAATGATCAACATTGCTTCATCAGATCTAATGAAGCAATGTTGATCATTGCAAAAGCGCTCACTTATCTATAATAAAAGCTTTTGATTTTATTCATCTAGATTGGCAGCATTTGTTCCAGCTACCTTCAGCTTTGGGTGTGTTTTTCATTTTACTTTACTTTTGTATACCTCACTTTGGGTGTGTTTGGATATCACTGTAGCCAGTTTAGTTGATATATCATCCTGAAGCAATGTAACAGGTGTCTCATGTTCACTACCAACCAACTTATTCCTAAGCAAAGTGATAATTTATGTGGACATTGTAGCTACACAGTGTTACATAGCTAAGGCTCTTGCATACAATCACTTATAATACCAAACATGCTGTCCAAACCACACACACTATACACACCATAGATATTATGGACTGAACACATAGACCAACATATACTGAGGTTCTTAAACATCATTTTTCTATACCATAAAGACTTCTCAGATGTTGCACTCACAATGAGTATCTTCAGCAACTTCAAAAGCTCTCTAACAAAGCAACACCCATCACAGTACATACAGACACACTTACAGTGGCTAAACTTGGAGAAAAGTAATCAACAAGTTTAAGCTCTTTTTGCCAGCCAAGCTGACAAACAGGAGTAAAACCATGAGCAAGATACAGGTAACCCACATTTAACTAGCATCTCAAGCAATAAATGGAGCTTGCATAGGGGAGAGATAGAAATGATAAGGCTTAGTTTCCTCTGCTGTCTTTGGGAGAGATGGGATTAGCTGAGCATGTGCTAAAAGCACATTACCCTTAGTTGAGTCTTCTGTGGATACAACAGGACAAACAAACAAACAGAAATGATTCTCTAAAAGGAGGCTAGGCTGGCCTGAACATATCACATAGTAAGGAATGGACATTTATGGCAAAGCCTCAGTGCATGGTAACCCCTTGGACAGTACAAGGATGAGCAGGGTGGATAGACCACAAGAGTACTGCTTGCCTCTAATCAGGTATCAGATCCAGTCACAACAATACACCAACTCTCCAGTCACTCCACTCTCCAAATTCTGGGTTAAACAAAGGTCCCTGCAAGTTTAGCTGGACATAACCTTGCTTGATGAAGGATACAGCAAACACATGCCCCATTCCAGAAATAGTAGAGCTTAAGCTGCTCCACCAAGACCAGCAACATACCCAGTAAGTGACAGATCCAAGATGTGTTTAATTGTAGTGGGGGACCAGGACATGGGACAGATTTCTGGGTGTGGGGAGTGAAGTCAGCCATGCCAACATCAGAAATATGTCATGGCTAAAGAATGCTTATGTAAGTGCACGATTAAACAAAAAGTTTATCACCTTTATTTTTGACCAAGTGTAAGCAAACCCTACTTTATCAAAGTTAGAAACTACTGATCATGCTTTGCAGCAGTATGTGTACATGTGTTTCTATTTTTCTTTGTGTGTGTGTGCTTTTCTTTGTCTGTGTGCACGTGCACTCTAAACTTTGTATATGTTTATGAGTTTGTACATTTGTGTATGTGTATAAATGTGAAGAATACTAAATGTATTTATTTATTTTGCTTTTATTTTATTTTACATTTGCTTACTGACATAGTCCAACTGGAGACATGTCCTTTACAGTGGAGGCCCAGGAAGAAAAGCTCCATACAAGTTACAAATAATAATCAAACGTAGTACAAGTTACATATAGGAAATACTAGTCATAATCACTTTTATACAAAAAGTAGGAAATGTAAAGTCAAAATTATTACAAAAATTACATTTTCAGGTTAGTGGTACGGATTCCTGAGTTTATGCATACCAGCAGAATTTTATGTCAGAAACCAGAAGACTGATGTGATAAGTTGTAGGGGTTTTATGTAATGCATGGGTATAGCCAAGAATTCACTAGGTGTGCTTTGATAAATTTTTTAAACAGAGTAGTTGAAGGAGCAGAGGTTAGAGTAGGGGGAAGGTTGTTCCATTTTCTGGCTATATTGTGGGAGAACAGAGCTTTACCTGCAGAGTTATTGGCTGACAAGATGTAGAGTAGAGTTTTTTTCAGAAGAGTGGAGAGGGCAATTTGATACGTACTGGGTAAAGAGTTGTTTTAGGGATGGGTTTTGTTAGGATAATTCACAATATTGTAGGCTAGTACTAACTGGTGATAGTTAAGTAGTTGAGGAAGTAAAAAGCATTTACGCTCACGTAATGCTTTACAGTGATGTGTTCTGAAGGTGGAGTTACTAGTAAATTTGGCAATTTTATTATAGCATGATTCAAGCCTTTCAAGGTCTTGTTTTCTTGTGTGGGTAAGGATTGGAGCAGCATACATAAGGGTGGACAGTAGGTGTGTTTGGGCTAGTGTAATACGTGCCTGATCAGACAGGAAATTTATATTTCTGTATAGTGTACTCATTTTTTTGTGAACCTTTTTGATTGTGATATGTGGACATCAAATAGTAGTTTATTGTCAATTTCTACACCCAGGAGTGAGTTTGGTGTGATCAGTGGGGGAGATGTTAGTACCATTTTTGGATGTGATAGTGAAATGATAGATGGGTGGATTTAGTCCTGTTGGGAGTGAATATAAGCAATTTGGTCTTGCTGGGACTGAGGATAAGTTGGATCTGGGTAATTCAGTTTTCCACTGAGGTGAAGGATTCTTGAGTGAGTTTTTGTAGGTTAGTCAGTGATTGTGTGGAGCAGATCAGAGTTGAGTCATCTGCATATTGTATTAGTATGGCATGTTGGGGAGAGGTATGAAGCTTGTTGGTAAATATGGAGAAAAGTAGTGGTCCTAATATTGAACCTTGTGGGACTCTAGTGGTTGGGAGTAGTGGAGATAGTTTGCTTAGCCATTGGACAGATTGTTGTCTTTCTGATAGGTAGCTTTTAAACCAGGCTATAGTGGAAAGGGCAAAGGATAGGGAGGCGATGGAATCTAGTAGAATGGTGTGTGAGACCATATTAAATGCCTTTGACAGATATAGGAATATTGCTGATATGAAGTTGTCATTATTTCTGTGATGGTTAACTGTATTTGTGAAAGAGAGGAGAGCAGTAGTTGTGCTATGGTATTGTCGGAAGCCATGTTGAGTGGGAGAGAGGAGATTGTTAGAGTTTAGGAATTTCATAACTTGAGAGTGGATACACCTTTCTTGTATTTCAGATAAGGGTGGTGGGATGGCTATGGGTTGGTAGTTAGTGATATCATAGGAGCTTCCGCCTTTATGAAGAAGGATGATATATGATACTTTCCATAGCTGTGGGATGTAGGATTTCTGAATGGAGCAGTTAATAAGGATGAAAACATGGTAAGCTAGGGAGTCAGCTGCTATTTTTAGGAAGTTTGCTGGTAAGTTATCTGCAGCACGGTGGTAGGTTTATTTTTTGTAGCAGTTTTTTAATTGTAGTGGTAGGGACAGGTGAGAGAGTGAAGGAGGGGATGGTGTTGAGGTATTGGTTGGGGGTGTAAGACAGCTTGTTTTTGGTGAGTTGAGAAGATAAGGATAGGATGGTTTCAGTAAAATGGTGGTTGAATTGGGAGGCAATGTCTTTAGTGTCATTGTTGGTGGTGGAAGTAGGGGTGGATGTTTTACCTGGGTTAAGCAGGGAGTTCATGGAATGCCAGAATTTTGGGGGTCTCTTGTGTGTTTGTTTTGGATGTTAAGAAAGTAGTTTTGTTTATCCAATTTGGTTTGTTTTTTACTTGATTTCTTAATTTATGGTAGTTTTGTTTCGATAGGTTTGTGTTATCTCTTTTTCATGGTTTCCATGATTTATCTCTAGCTTTTAGTAGGGCACATGTGTCCCTACTTAGCCATGCGGCATAGTTTGATTGCGCTTTGATTTTTCTTATTGGTGCAATTGAACTTAGGACTGTAATGAAAGTGTTGTTAAAGTGGTCCACGGCTTGGTATGAGATTCATGTTAGCAATGGGTCCCATTTACAGTGTTTTAAGATGTAATTAAATGATTGTATATTCAGTTTACTGTCATCTCTAACAAGTCTAAAAATTGTAGGGTTATTGAGGTTGGTGCATTTGCGTAGTAGGAATGTGGGGAGGTGGTCACTTAGGCTGTCTGGTAGACATCCAGTGTGATATTTTTGTTTGGAGCAGTTCACTACTGTCCAATCTAAGACTGTTTTTTGTGGGATTTTTTGAATACTCTAGTTGGTTCTGGGATGAGTTGGGTAAAGCCATAGAGACTGATGTGATTTGTGGGGTTGTTGGAGTTACAAGCTAACCAGTCTGTGTTTAGGTCACCTAAAAGAATGGTTTCCTGAGGTAGTTTATTTGAGATCCATTGTAAGATCTCCTCTATGGTGGGAGTGTTATTGCCTGGGGGGATGTAACAGCAGATGATGTTGATTTTTTTGATATAATGGTTTCAGCTTTTTGAAATGCAGGTATAGGGATTTCGAGGGGTATAATCTTGAGTGTATTTTTAAATAGTATGGCGACTCCTTCCCCTTTCCTCCCTTTCGATCCTGCCTTAGTATGTTATACCCTGGTGGGAGAATTTCTTCGTTCTGGATGTTGGGTTTTAACCAAGTTTCAGTTATGGTTACTATGTCTGGGGAGTACTGGGTTATAAATGCATGTATATTTGGAAGTTTGTTAGTCATACTCTTGGAGTTAATGTTAATGATTAGTAGGTCTGTTTTTTTTCAGGTGGGAGTGGGATATTGCTTGGCTCTGGGTTTGGGTGTATGTCTCCTGAGGTGAGAAGTTTCTTTGTATTTGTTAATATGTGTTTTATTCTATATGTTATTTCTTTGTAGTACATATATGATAGTTTTGTGGTGTGGTTAGTTGTTAATTGGATTCTGTATATGTGTAGCATTGATCTATCTTTAAATATTGAGGCAGTAATTGGGAAGTGTATATGTGTGTATGGTTTAATATCGGTATGTGTTGTATGGTACATTGTGTCTTGCAGTCAGGTGGTAGGGTGAGTGGATGTGATCTTTGTTAGTATTGTCAAGGTGAGGAGGAGAAAACCTAATATGAGTTTCGTTTTCTTTTAAGTAATGGACAGAATTTTGTATAGAATGGAGGTAGGAAAGTGGTGTTTCTAAATGTCTGGTATGTGGAATGGTTGAGGGTTAATTAGATGATAGGGGAGTGGTAAGTTTTCTGTGTAAGAGTGCGGGGTTAGGTGGGATGAGCTGATTTGCTCATGGGTGTGGTTTAGTAGGTATAAATTTAGAGGTACTGGGGCGGGTGGGAATGGGGGCAGGGTAGAGGAGTGGAGTGATCCTGAAGGGCAAACTGAGCAGGCTGGAGCAACAGAGTGGAGGAACAAGGAAAACCAATCAGGTTTACAGTGAGGTTGTGCACTGAAAAGCTTTAGCTTTTAGTAGGTATGTAGCACCCTCTTTGCAAATATATGCCTAAAATAGTACAAATAGCATTTTCTAATTTATTTCTGTGGTTCGTCTCATTTTATGTTTCTTGTATGTGGAAGAGACTATTCTATCCTGATGTTTGGGAATTGTATTTGGTCTGAACTGGGGTAGCTGGATTTAGTTCAGCTGGTGATGATGGACCCTACAACTGCAGCTATCAATGTAATAGGGAGATAACTGTGTCCAATTACCTGCTGCCATCTAGTGGCGAAAAGCATGTGCTAAAGGGGGGGGGGGTCCAGATAGGTTTGTTTTCAAACTAAGGATGCAGGAAAAGGAATTGGGGTGGACGGCCTCAGGGTAGGTCCATGGGTGTGCTGGCCCTCTTACAGTTAAATATAGAAAGAAACACAGTTCTAATAAAATATGAAATTGCCAATTTGTAGGCTATCACCTACACTGTGAGGCTGAGAGAAGGCTTGTTTAGGTGGTCCAATGTTAGAGCTCTGCTTGAGGATTCCCTTAGATTTAGCTTGTTATTTCAGGTTGGGGGGGCAGCCCATGTATCAGCGCTAGGCTTCCAGGATGAAAATAGAGAGGAGAGAAAAAAAAGTTAAGACTGCTAGGTTTAAAGTTTAGAAGAGAGAGAGAGAGAGATGGAGGGGTAGAGTGTAAGTGAGGAGATGTGTAATGGTGCAGAGAACCATGCAGTTTAACACAGTATCCCAAAACATATGCTCTACTATTCTGCTCGTATGAAAGGATAATCCCATGCAGTTTTGCCTTCTAGTGCTGTTCTAAAATATATTTACAATAAAGATTCAATACAACTGCTTTGTTGTCTACTACTTTTTAAAAAAAAAAAACATTCACTTTTAAAAGCTTGCTAAAAGAGCATTTCCATAAATCCCGACATCAGCAATACAGTACTGATAAAATACAATGCTTGGCTGTCTTATTCCAGCTGCCAACTATGCAGTTAACAGGGCTAAATACAGTTTGCAGCATTACATTAAACTCTGTGTTTAGCTGCATCCATTTAAGGAAACTGCTGTGGTTTTTCAGCGTTCTGCTCATACAATATCCTATTAAACATTCACTTTCAGACCAGCACGTTTGTATAACAGTATTCCTTTCAACATTAATTCTAAAGCGGCAATTTATTCTGTGCAGTCAGCATTACTGTAGACCATAAAGGGAATGCATTTGTAGCAACTGTTGTAGTTAGTTTATGAAGTTAAGGAAAGATAACTTGTACTGATTATATGGTTCTGAAAATCAATTTTGCACAGTACAGTAAACAGGATTTACATGACTAGAATGAAATCTTTCGCTGTTCAAGGTGCAAGTGGACAGAGAACTCGGTTAGCATCATTTTACAAAGCCATGGTTCTGTCAGTTTCTTGCACAGCAGAAATACCATCAAATAAGTTACAAAGTAGTTTGATTAAGTATTACTTCAACACAGTGCAACACAATAAAGCCAATAAATCAATATAATAACAATTACAGTCAGGACACCATGTGGTTGACTCAGGGGATGTCTTGGTTAGCGTGAAAAGCTTTTAAAAATGGTGTCGTGATAACTAGCCTATATTTAAAAGTTTTTGTTTTTTTACAGAAAAAAAAGGGGGGGCAGATTACGTGTTCCACGGGTGGGGAGGGGAGAGGAAGTTGCAGCTACCTTTGGTTATTTACCAGGGGATATGTTATTGGGCAAAAAGGAGCCACATAGTGGAAGAACAAGGAAAGCAATCAGGTTTCCAGTGAGGTTGTGCACTGAAAAGCTATAGCTTTTAGTAGGTATGCAGCACCCTCTTTGCAAATGTATGCCTAAAATAGTACAAATAGCATTTTCTGCTTTATTTCTGTGGTTTATCTCATTTTATGTTTCTTGTATGTGGAAGAGACTATTCTATCCTGATGTTTGGGAATTGTACTTGGTCTGAACTGGGGTAGCTGGATTAAGTTCAACTGGTGATGATGGACCCTACAACTGCAGCTATCAATGTAATAGGGAGATAATTGTGTCCAATAATCCGCTGCCATCTAGTGGTGCAAAGGGGGAGTCCAGATAGGTTTGATGCAGGAAGTGGAATCAGGGTGGATGGCCTCGGGGTAGGTCCACGGATGTGCTGGCCCTCTTACAGTTAAATATAGAAAGAAACACAGTTCTAATAAAATATGAAATTACTAAGTTGTAGGCTATCACCTACACTGTGAGGCTGAGAGAAGGCGAGTTTAGGTTGTCCAATTTTAGGGTTCTGCTTGAGGATTCCCTTAGATTTAGCTTGTTAGTTTCAGATGGGGGACAGCTCATGTATCAGCACTAGGCTTCCAGGCTGAAAATAGAGAGGAGAGAAAAAAAAGTTAAAACTGCTAGGTTTAAGGTTTAGAAGAGAGAGAGCTGGAGGGGTAGAGTGTAAGTGAGGAGATCTGCAATGGTGCAGAGAGCCATGCAGTTTAACACAGTATCCCAAAACGTATGCTCTACTACTCTGCTAGTACAACAGTGTAATCCCATGCAGTTTTGCCTTCTAGTGCTGTTCTACAAGACATTTACTGATAAAGGTTCACTGTAACTGTGTTGTCGTCTACTACTGTTTTTTAAAAAGAAAACATTCACTTTCAAAAGCTCGCGAAAACAGCATTGCGTTAAAACTCAGCATCTACAATACAGTAATGATAAAATTCAATGCTTGGCTGTCTTATTCCAGCTGCCAACTATGCAGTTAAAAGGGCTAAATACAGTTTGTAGCATTAAATTAAACTCTGTGTTTAGTTGCATCCATTTAAGGAAACTGCTGTGGTTTTTCAGCGTTCTGCTCATACAATATTCTATTAAACATTCACTTTCAGACCAGCCCATTTGTATAACAGTATTCCTTTCAACATTAATTTTAAAGTGGCAATTTAGTTATTCTGTGCAGTCAGCATTACTATAGCAATAACCCATGCCTGGGTGTGGGTAATGCTGGATTTACCCACGGTTGATGTGGTTTGGTCACGAGGGTGAAGCCCATGTGACCAAACAAAGCCAACCGTGGGTAAATCCAGCATTATCCACACACAGAAGTGGGTAATTGCTATTATACAATGGGCAGGATTTACGATGGCTTGCACGGAGTCTAAGAGTCGTGTAAGACTCCATGCAGCCATCGCGATCCAGGAACAGCCCGAAATCCCGTGTAAGAGACAGCTAAAACGACTCTTACACGGGCAGGGCGTGGATATGCTAATCACCCCACTTGCCACCCAAAGGCATGCAAATGAGGTAGATTAGCGATCCACGAAGCTGAAACCAGCCCGTGAAAGAGTCGTGTTAGTTGCAGAAATGTACTCAGTTGACAAATGAGTACGATACTGCAAATAACACAACGGAGCCATGACAGCTCCAAATAAAGTGTGGAAATGTTGCAGTCAGCATGCCAATGGCCAAATATGTGGCCATTGGCATGGTAACTCGATGCAAACATGAAATAAGATAATTTTTTTTCGGCGATCGGCGATGTTTAAACGCAGAGCAGCCCCGAGCAACTGGGCTGCGTTATATAAATTAGAAAAATAAAGGTTTGAAACCCACAAATGTGGGTTTTATGTAATGCATGAATTTGCAATGCAGGGACTAGCAGACCAAAAACAACATGGCCACCGTCTAGTGGTTGCTATAGGGGGAAGCTGAGTGTAAGACATGTAACTAAGCATTAGTAGGCAATCCTATGTAAATGAGTGGTAGGATAGTGAATCACACTGTCACATAGAAAATGAGCACATTCTGTGTAGTGTAAGAGTTAGATAAGGGGGAGTAACAGAGTAGGAGATAGGTGACATCACAGGGGGGAATGTCAGGAAGAAATCAAGTTCATTGGAGCAAAGTGGTATGTGAAAGATGTCAATCACACAGCATAAAAAAGAGGAGTGTCAACAGATAAGCATGGGAAAATCAAGAAATGGAAGGTGTACACTGTGGCCAACACCATAGTTTCTTGCTGTATGTGCATGTGCGCGTGTGCGCGCTGGGAGCCGCGAGTAAGACAGAGTGCATGCATGTAAGGCAGAGTAAGCATGTAGGAGCCTGTTTAAAGATCTGTAGACCTGCTTGCGCTGGTGTGCGCGTGTTTTAATCCGAATAAGCAGATTCTGGTCCGTGTAAGCATGTGTGTGCGCGTGGTAGCCACTGTGAGCGTGTTTTTGCTGGTATGCGCGCTGCTCCCCCTGAGGAAACAGAGAGGAAAAGGAAGTTGAAGAAATAGTAGGAAACTAGCAGGGAATACTTGTAGAGGTAGCAGGTGAAAACAATTAGAAGCAGGCAATTACAAAGGCAGAATACAAGCCCAGCCCAGCACTTAAAACACTGCAAACAGCATTGCAGTATGTTTCTCTCAAGAGACACTGCAAGACAGGAGTAAGCTAATAGAAGTGAAAACTGAAAAAGCTGCACTCAGACCAAACATGCTAGGGGCTGCCATAGCTGTCATAAGGAGACATAGGAGACTTGCTGAGGGTGGTGACAATGGAAATGCTGCCAGACAACCCACAGTGAGGAGACGGAGAAGAGTGTACAGGCCCAAGGTCACCTACCAGGGGTTACATGAGCTGGAGATAGTGGAGCGCTATAGAGTGGACAGAGACCTCCTGCAGCAAATTGTTGAGCTGTGCAGGCCACACTTCACACACAGAACCAACAGAGGGGAACCCATCCCAGTGGAAACCAAGGTGTGTGTAGGCCTAAGAATACTAGCAACAGGTACCTTCCAGAGACCAACTGGTGATATGATGGGGATATCACAGGCATCAGCCTCCACGGTACTGCACCAGTTCCTGGATGCCATGTCAGCACATGTCGGTGAGCATGTATATTTCCCCAATGCCCGTGAGGTATTGGCCAGCAATATGCATCTCTTCCAGCAAATAGCGGAATACCCTGAGGTAGTGGGTGCAATAGACTGCACGCACATACTCATCAAAGCACCAGCCGGTGAGCGGGGTAGGGCCTACATTAACTGCAAGGGCTTCCCCTCCATCAACTGACAGGTCGTGTGTGATGCCCAGGGCATAATAATGAATGTGTGTGCTGGCTGCCCTGGGAGCTACCATGATTCCCATATCTGGCATTTGACGCAGCTGTACCAGACATTTGCCAATGGGGACATCCCACATGGTCACCTAGTGGGGGATGCTGGATATGCACTGGAGCAGTGGCTGATGACACCCATCAGAAATGCACACACACCTGAACAGGAATGCCATAATGAGGCACACGCACAAACACGAAACGTAATAGAGTGTGTGTTTGGGCTGCTCAAGTCATGGTTCTGGTGCCTAGACACATCTGGTGGAGCCTTGCAGTACTCACCAACTACATGTACCCAAATTGTCATGGTATGTGCTATGCTACATAATATGATTCTGCAAAAACAGCTGCAGCAGGACCAGCATAGGGCCGGCACAAACAGCCCCCCACCATTGCCAAGGCCATCACAGGCAGAGCGTTACTCGGAGGAGGAACAACCTGAGCCTGCCCCAGTAGGCAGAAGGAGGCGTGCCCAGTATGCCCTGGCCTTGGCAAAGAGACAACGCATAGCACATACACTGGCTCAGTAGGAACCCTGGAAATGATACACCTCTCTGACTCACTCATATAGTAACAGGGATGCCTAACGTGACACAACCTGCTCTCAAACATGTACAGTGAGTGTAGTATGTGCGTCCGATAGGGGCAGTCCTGCAGCACCACCTGAGGCATGATTGCCTTGTGTTAAGCAATGTAACACCATCTAGTATATGCAAACATGAAGACCCAACCTAACATCTCACCCTCACCAAGCATGATGTCACACTGTGAAGACAACAAGATCAAGTACAATAATTGGCTGAGGTATTGCTGTTAGCAAGGGGGAACACATGGCTGACAGCCTGGGCTGACATGCCGAGTAAGACATGATGCCCCACCTGCTAGGGATGGCATGCACCCAGCACACCTGGCTGTGTAGATACTGGCAAAGGCTGTTGTCACCCCCACTGTGCCTGGAATAGGTAAGTCTGGAAACACAAACCCACCACCATAGGTAGCACAAGGGATAATAACCTGGACGTAATGCTACCCAACGCCAGAAGTCTAACCTGCAAGGTGCATGCAGACCAAACCCACCACAGCATGGAGAATGATAATATGTGTTCTGTAACAGAAACCTGGGCAAGGCCCAGAAGAGCACCCTAATACTACCAGGTTATGCCTCTTACCATGCTCTACAGCTCCAAAACATGGAACACACGACAATAGGAGTGTGGCTACCAGTAATTATCAAGGATAAACACACCCCCAGGTTGGTACCACAGCAAGAAGCAGCATGGACTATCCACAGCCAAGAAACACTGTCTCAAACTGTGTACCTGTTTGAAGCCTGCTACAGACCACACACACAAACCCAGGTACCCCAGCCAGCCTTCCTGAAGACACTTCAGAGTATGAATGTCTCAACAAATACCAAACAAGGCACACACAAAGTATGACATAGGTGGCAATCCATTATGTATGAAAGAAGTAATCATGGACCTAGGGAAACAAGTGGAAGGTAACCTGTCATGTGACACTCACATTGCCAAGGTGGCCAGGAAGACTTGCTATATTGCCCACCTTAATATGAAAGGATGCACATGTAGAGCTACAGAGGTCACTGTGCCCCCATACTCTTCCCTTATCAGGCCCATACGTGACAATAATGCCCCAGTTCGGATGTACCTTACCTTACACATGCAGCAGTCAGATAGACCCCAAATGTACCCCACCAACAGGATAAAGAGTCCAAACATTGGACATCTGCAGCCTGGCTGAAGAAACCACAGCCCAATTCAGAAGCATACTGCACAGTCAGAGGTGATGTATGCCTGATGTACGAGGCCATGTCCAATCCAGAATGAATGGACATGCTCCACTGCAGAAACCCCAAATCCAGCAGACACACCACAGTGAGATATCTGAACCTCCACACATATATTAATAGGATGTGCTGGAGGGACAGATCCATAACCCAGAGGCTCCTGACACTCTGGAACAGAATCCCTGTCCATGATAGGCTGAGCTCCACACACAAACTCAACAAGAGAAATCTGGTGAAGTGCATGGGAGATAGTAGGTGTACACTGGGCGCCATCCCTGTGTCACATCTAGGAAAGAAAACCCTACATGGGCATAATATGCACATTGCGAGGGGGGTTGAAACCCACACACAGTCTGTCCATGCTCAAACAAGGCCAGGGCAGATAGCCTAGTATGAACCTATGAACCTATGATGATACAAATTGTGCAGGACACAAAGGATTATCACACAGCTGTCCTACCTGATGGTAGGAACCATGGTGATAATCCACAGATATGCTCTGCAGCACTCTAATATCACAAACAATACACCAAACCCACACACATTGCTAACAGCCTACCGAACAGATTCCTTCCAACCTCCCCACCAGCACCTAACTTCCAAATATCTATCCCAGGAGAGTGCTGGCCCCCTGACATTGCAGATACTGAGGTAACAGCCAGCATCCACAAAGCACAGCACACAGCATCAATGGTACCAGATGGTGTCCTGGGTTGTGTCCAAGTACTGTAAGAAGAATGGAACAGCAAATAGCATTACTGCGCACTAACAGTCCTACCACAGGATATGTATCCAAAGAGCAGTGTACAGCAACAGTGGTCCCACACCACAAAGGGGGTGCCTGAATGGATACTGCAAACTATCACCCCTCAACCCTGACTATCTAGGTTGGCAAAGTAATGGAGAGGATGATCATGGATCCCATGAATAACGAGATTGGGTACCTACAGACATTGGACAATACCCAGTGTGGCTGTCATAGGGCAGATCCTGCCCCTTACACATGTCTGACTCATGTGAAACGTGCACCAAGCCCATTGATGTGGGGAATGTTGATCACACAGCCTATCTGGACCTTGCTAAACCTTCCATACAATACCTTAGTTGGCGGTACAGATAAGCTCACCAGCCTAACTATAAACCCCTATGCAAGTAGATGGGTTGCAAACCAGCTCAAGGACAGAACTGACCTGGTAGACATGCTGTAGCCATGGCAGACTGCAAACCAGGTACAACTGGCATCCCGCAAGGCATGGTCCTGGGACCTCTCTTGTATGCTATATATGTCACATAGGTACAGGCCAACTTGGAAGTACTCTGTCTGAACAGGTTTGCAGAGGACTACAAACTGGCCACCATATTGGACCCTCCAGCTGACACAAGCAACCTACAAAAGGCACACGTAGAAACACACAAGTGGTGCCACAGCCATGTCAACAAGCTAAATGCAGAATAGTGTATAGTCAACCCCTGTGGAAACACAGTACATGGCCAGAAATTACCACATAGGTGTTAACCCAGTAAGTACATCAGGAGCAATAAGAGACCTGGGGACACAAGGTGATAGATATCCTGTATGTGACAACCATGTGTCTGTAGTGGTTACAGAAACATACCATTTACCCACCTAATCATGAAGGTAAGCACAGCTTGGTTAGGGTAGGTCAATGTGCCTCTCCAGTCATCCATCAGCAGCCTCACAATTGTGTACAATGGCCCTTCAGGGATGTACTGTAGCAGACACCTGCAGCAACTGGAAAGACCACACAAATACCCCACCAGGAGGATCGCAGAGCTGTAACAGATGCCATGTGTCACCTGAGTAAAGAAACTGCAGCTCCACACAGTGCCATACTGCCTGGCTGGAGGTGAACTGTGCCTGATGTATAGAGCCATGACCAGCCTGGTATCAATGGACATTTGGCACCATGTAAACACTGAATGCTGGTGACCTATGCAGCTGATAGGCCTGAACCCCAGCACAGACATAAACAGGATATGCTGTACCGATTGGTCCATAACCCAGAAGCTCATTCCACTCACGACTAAACTCCCAATACAGGATATCCAGGGAGTCCCTCAGTGACTGTCATCCAGAGGAATCATGATGACTGGATGGGAGATGGTAGGTGAACCCTGGATATCACCTGTATGTCATGGGTAGACAGAGGCACAGCACACTAACCGTGACATATGTCATGGCAAACACCAGTAAATGTGTGTTGAAGGACAAACACTCTCTGACTAGCATTACAAATGGACTAGGGCACATGGCCATTGTTTGTCACTGTCCACACAAGTTGTGGAATACATTAACAATGTCAGACAATCATGTACTATTCTGTCCATATCTGAACAAATTCAACATGGGCATATCTGCACAACTGGCCCTCAACCAGTCTGGTGTGCTCACTATAAATATTACAAGCAGTGATAGGACTGAAACCAATTATACTGTCCACCACAGTGAAAGTTCTGCACCAGTACACTATACAACAATACAACTGTTTGGTTAGCAGGAAAGGATGATGACAACTGTATGCAAACTATCCCATGGTGACCCTGCAGGCACAGCATAATGCCTGTTAGGTTCAGACACAAAGCAGTTGGGCAGTAAGAACAGAACCTGATGTCCAACACTCAACTGTACATGTGATATATCGATGGCGTCCACACACAAACAGAAATGTGGTGGTCCACAGATCCCAGCATAAGGAAAGGTCACACTGGGCATGCTCGCACACTTAGATAAATGAGACATGGCAGTCAAGAAGCCATACAAACTGTGAACTGGGCATGCTCACACACTTAGGCCATGTCACAGTTCAGCAGTTGCACACACATATCTGGCATTTCTATGTGTTAACACAGGAACCTCCCACAATACAGACATCTGCCCAGTGCACACAGTGAAGTTACAACAGAGACATAAGTAAAGTACTGGATCCCACTCATATGCAAACATCTCCCACAGTACACACATTGTTTATAGAGACAGGGAAGGCTATGGCAATAAAGACCCACAAACAGTATATGAGCAACAGATACTTGCATCTGACAGGTAAACATATGGCCGTAGAGTGCAATACCTGACTGTTGTCCCTAGGGAGTACAGAAGGCTATCCACAGTGTATTTGGCATCTGCCTCCACAGTACAGTAGGCCACTGTGCCTGTGCAAAGTTAATGCATAGATATGCTCTCCCCAGTACTGATGGATAGTCACAGATGTACATACCTCTTCATCCATAATGATGTCAGCACACTATACATATGTCAGGAGCAGAAACTATACCCAATAACGTAAATAGCACGCTCCGCCACTGCGTCTCTAACAAGTGTCATAACAGGTAGGGGTTTGAATCCTGCAAGTGCTCAGTGTGTGTGTGAATGTGTGTGGGGGAGTAGTGTGTGCAATTCCATGTGTATGAGAAATGTCCCTTTTGGCAACTATTACTACACAACACATGATGCATATTCCACTGTCTAAACACTGATGATGTCAGCACCCTATAAGTACAGCAGGAGAAAGCAACCCCCCCACTAATTCAAATAGCATGCTCTGCTGATGCATCTCTCACAAATGTCATAACATAGTTAAGTATGGGTTTGAATCCTGTAAGTGCCCAGTGAATGTGTGTGGGGGAGTAGTGTGTGCAATTCCATGAGCATGAGAAACGTCCCTTTTGGCAACTATTACTACACAACACATGCTGCATATTCCACTGTCTAAACACTGATGATGTCAGCACCCTATAAGTACAGCAGGAGAAAGTAATCCCCCCAGTAATGCAAATAGCGCACTCTGCTAATGCGTCTCGCACAAATGTTATAACATAGTTAGGACGGGGTTTAAATCCTGCAAGTGCCCAGTGTGTGTGTGAATGTGTGTGGAGGAATAGTGTGTGCAATTCCATGTGTTTGAGAAATGTCCCTTTTGGCAACTATTACTACACAACACATGCTGCATATTCCACTGTATAAACACTGATGATGTCAGCACCCTATAAGTACAGCAGGAGAAAGCAATCCCCCCAGTAATGCAAATAGTGCGCTCAGCTAATGCATCTCTCACAAGTGTTATAACATAGTTAGGTAGGGGCTTGAATCCTGCAAGTGCTCAGTATGTGTGTGGGGGAGTAGTGTGTGCAATTCCATGTGTATGAGAAATGTCCCTTTTGGCAACTATTACTACACAACACATGCTGCATATTCCACTGTCTAAACACTGATGAAGTCAGCACCCTATAAGTACAGCAGGAGAAAGCAATCCTCCCAATAATGCAAATATCGCGCTCTGCTAATGCGTCTCTCACAAATATCATAACATAGTTAGGTAGGGGTTTGAATCCTGCAAGTGCTCAGTAGGGGTGTAGTGTGTGCAATTCCATGTGTATAAGAAATGTCCCTTTTGGCAACTATTACTACACAACACATGCTGCATATTCCACTGTCTAAACACTGATGATGTCAGCACCCTGTAAGTACAGCATGAGAAAGCAATCCTCCAAGTAATGCAAATAGCACACTCTGCTACTGCGACTGTCACAAGTGATCTAACATCGTTAGGTAGGGGTTTGTATCCTACAAATGCCATGTGTATTTTTGTCACACAGTTTGTCCATGTGGGTGGGGTGTTGTTCCCAATATTGCACGACATACATTATATCAGTAATGTCAATGCACACATGATGTATGTGTATGCCACCTGCACATATGTACCTGTGAACTGCAAGAGTTCCCATGTCCGAAGCCTGCCTCATGTGAATACATGGAATATGCATCAGACAACTGTATGACTGTGGTGTTCTGTGCAGGGGCTGCATGTGGTATGTGACTATACAGTGTGGGTTGTAGATGGTGTCATCCCACCAGCAAGGAATACATGATTGGTCTGGAACATATAGTCCATATGTTGGTGATGAACAGGTGCAGCATGTTGTCACCACTTGTGGGAGTGGTAACAAGTTGTTCCATAGCAATGCAGGGAATGAATGATAAGAACCCTTCAGATAGGGTCTTGCAGCTAGAATAATGCTCACACTGTATGTTTGGGTAGTCACAGTACAACCATATAATGGTGTGTGTTGAGACCGTCATATTCCCAGTGTTGTCAGGAAGGCCAAGTGGGTTTCCTGGGTATGGGAGTGTGGTGTGTGCCAGGCTATGAACCTGAAGGCAGTCTAACCCACTGTGTGTTGCACATGGAGAGGCTCTGATGCTTTGTGCAGTGCCACCAACCTGGGGGTGTGTGTATCTGAGGTGCCTTTGGATACATCCCCCCGTTCTGGTTTGGTGCATGTGTAGGGGATGACAAGCATGGTATCACAAATGACCTGGCACTGATGGTGTGCACTTGGGAGCCTTGTACCAGGAGTCTGTTACTGCATGGATATTGCTGTACCCCATGCTAAGGACAGTTTCCACTGCATGAATCTTGAGGTTTACACTGCTGCTGTTCAGTAGCATTGCTATTAGTGTCCTATCCCGTGTAATACCTGTGTAGGTGGCTATGTAATGTCAGCCTTGCATACAAAGGCACTATGTGTGTAGCAACAGCCTCTGCCAATATACAACGGTCCATGGGTGACAGGTGCAAGCTGTCCCAAGCAAAGCAATGTGGCTTGACCAGCATTTAATCCCACACTGACAGGCATTGGATCCCCTTTGAATGTCACTGAAAGATATGTTAATTGCAGAAACTGATGATCCTGTCTACATATTGTGACAGCATTCTTGGTGAGGGTGAGATGCTACTCAAGGCCAGGGTCATACCAGCCTGTGCCACAAGCTCAGAGAGCCCCTCTAAGTCCCCTAACATGTAGTCCAGGGATGTGCATCTGAGGTCATACACACTGGCACAGACAATGACTGAGTCATACTTCTACATGCCTTGGAGTGACCGGTATGCTTGTGTTATGTGGTGGATCATAGTGCCCGATGGGCAGCTCAGCATGACCATCACCTTGTTCAGCTTGGGAGCAGGACCTCAGTGTACGTGACGATAGAGGTACCTCATACAACTGTAGCAGGTGTGCTGTCAAGCCGTATGGCCTGTGACTGTTTGGCACACAGGCTTTGTGAGCTATGTGTTGCATGTGCTCTGCTCTGGCTTAACGTTTGCTTGTGTGTCTGCTTTGCAGGTGTCAGCTGCTCAGGCAGGATGCAATTCTGAGAGCCCGATAATGTACCTGTGTGTTTCTGTGTTTGGATTGTGGTCGTGGCAGGTCTATGGGAGACAGGTACTGTATTCACTGTAGTATCCCACTCCACCTGACAGGGAATGCCAGTGCTGTGTTAACAGAGCTTAGCCCCCAGTTTGGCTATGTGGTTGCATCTCTCACATGTGTTGTACATGTATGGGAAGGGGAGAGGGTTGTCTGTGTACATGAGGCAGCTGTAACATTGCCACATGACTCAGAGATTCACCAACTGGACCTGAGAGTAGATCGACAGGTGACCTTTGCACATGCTACTATAGCATTGTGACTCCCATACTAAGTAACAACACATAGGGTCAATGGGGAACAAGGTACTCAAGGTGACTATGTGAGGGTGTAGTGCTCCTGATTTGTTAGTGCTGGCATATATGAATGCTGTCTTGAGCAAATGTGAGGTAAGTCATATGCAATGTGTTACAGGCAAGCTACATGCAAACAGGACAAACAGTGACATTCTGTCAAGTGAAACATGGACATCAGTACAGTAAGCACTACAGATGTCACTAGGGATCCACAGAGGCACTGTATATCTGCACTGCAGGTGGAATCAGTGTTTCAGGAACATAACAGGCAAACATGCATACAAACAAAGCTAAAGTCAGCAGGCCTGTATGTAGACTATGCTACAACAAACAAGGTGTATGACTTCCAGTAGGTAACAGTGCATATATGCAGGCACTATAAGCCAGTACCCAGACATTGACAGGTCAGACGGGCTGGGTCCAGCCGCACCCCACACAAGTGTATAGACCACGTACCTTCATAATGTTGAATAACTGGCCTGATACCCAAGTGCTCATACCTGTAATAATACACATGTCAAATGACAGACACTGAGCCCTCACTCAGCAGTTCCAGACTTAGTATGATGTATGATGTATGCTACCTGTCCTGGCACCACAGTATCCTTGACATGTATGGACACTCTCCCTCCTGTCATAGTTAGTTCTGTGTTTTGGTGCTGTCATGCATGATATGAGGTGTGACCTTGTAGTGCTAGTGTGCTCTTGTGAGCCTTGAACCTGTTGTGTAGTACTGCACAGATATCATCATCCTGAAACATCTGCATTGCAGAGTCGTGTGTGGACAGCATGCAACTCGCAGTTGACATGGCCATCATTATCAATATGTACATTGTTGTATCCCCTGTGCTACCTGTGTAGGTGGCCATCCCTTCACAGCCTCACCACCAGTATGCAAAGATGTGCAGACAGAACACTGTGGTAATTACTATGGGTGTACAAAACAATACAATGACATTCATACTGTAACTGCATCAGGCATGCTGGTATATACCCACAATGCTATCATTACACTGTACTGTTGTCAACATCATACTATTACAATACGTCTATGTACTCACCCTGTGCATCAGCACCATGTTAACCTGTTTCTGCACTGATTTTACAGATTGCAGGAGGTGGCACAGTTTCATCATATGCACAGGGTGTGTACCTGGTATGCCTGAGTCTGCCACTGATACAACCAATTGACATGTCTGTGTGTGTGTGTGTGTGTGTGTGTGTGTGTTGGTGAGGGACAGCAGTACAAGATGGGGCAATGTTGATGCAGTGTGTGCGTGTATGTGGTAGCCCTAGGTGTTATCACTTTGCATGTGTGTATGAATGCACACAGTTCCACCTCATGGCTGCCATATACAGGTGTTTGTGGACAGCCACAGACTGTACCTGCCAGGTCATACAGATCACTGTCTGTGGCCATGGACAGTGTACCTGTGCCTGGCAGAGGTGCTACGGACTGTATCAGGTACTAAGCCAAACTGGGTACTGTCATCAGAAGCAAGTGGTTGGTGACTGGAGACAAGTCCCTGTTGGGACTGTCCAGTGCCATGTGCACATGGTTTCCTGGGGCAGTCTGTTGACAGCACAGACCCAGCATTGCTGTGGCTGCTGCTGGCACTATGTGAGTGGCCACGGGCCTGTTGTCATCCTCAATGGCTGCCAGCTGCTGCTGATGCTGGCATATAGCCACTTCAATGCCTCAACCGTCCACCATTGCCCTGGCTCATGGACATGTAGTTGTGGAACAGATCTAATGTGTCCCCCCAACATCTGTCAATGACCTCGGTGAAGTTGCGGATGGCAGCCGCAACATCACGCATACTGTCACTCATGGCTGTACGACATGCTCTCAGCTCCCTCAGACCCTGTCTGGTGTACCGTTACATATGTGACTGTGCCTGCATTACAGCCCGAAATATAGCTGAGGTTGAAAGACCTCTGTGGGCACATCTGACAGGGGCAGTATGCCCACGGATGCTCCCACGAGAACCCAAGGACATCTGCCTGTGTGGTACCGTGTCAGGACCCTGGCCATGGCTGCTGTGTGGGGATGCATGTGCCACTGGTACCACATTACCCTGGTCAATGCCCACTGTATCCTGTCCATCACCTAGGGACATTGGTGACAAAGGATGTATTGGCAGGATGACTGTGCGCATTGATGGGGTCGACAGCTGTGTAGTGTCAATTGGCTGACCAATGACGGACCCTGGCACACCTACCTGTGCCATTACATAGGTATCATCATTATCACTATCCACAGCAGCTGATTCAGGTTCCCTGCTGCACGACACCAGAGCAGCACCAGAACCTGTGGGAGTAAGACAGGAAACACAGTTTACAATGTGTACACAATGTCACCACTGATGCACACATGCACACATGCACACATGGGCACATGCACACATGGGCACATGCACACATGCACACATGAGCACATGCACACATGGGCACATGCACACATGCACACATGAGCACATGCACACATGCACACATGGGCACATGGGCACATGCACACATGCACACATGCACACATGCATGCATGCACACATGCACACACCTCAGTATATGAGATATCAACCCACAGACACAAACACACCTGCAATCAAACACATAGCACTACTGCTTCAGCCTATTATTACTATTAGTATCAAGAGTAATGAAGGTAATGGTATTACACACTCAACAGCATGGATAGGCTGCCTTGCTGTTACACCAGAGGGACCTGCAGAAAAGAGATATTTATTGTCAGTGGGCACAACTGTGCCATTGATACTGTGGGCATGATACAGTTCAGTAGTGCAACAGTTAGCTTCCACAGGTGTACTGCAGATATTGAGGATATCACTCTTGCACAATAATTACCAAGATTACAGCTACAAAACGAGGACACACCTCACACATGCATAACCTAACAGTGTACAGAATGGTCAACTATACACATTGCAATTTACCTGCATGCTCCGTGTCCTGCTGCTGTGTTGCTCCTGCCTCTATCATTACACATGTATGCTGCTGCTGTTGCTGTTGTGCTGGAGCCACAACACTTAGGAGTAGTCCCTCCAGTCTGGTGAGGGGGGGATGTCTAGCCATCCCACCACCTGTGGCAAGCTGCTGCCTGTGGATATCCGATGCACGCTGATGGACATTTCTAATTAAATCACTGCAGTGATGGCGTACCTGCTCATATGTCCGGTTATGTGTGCCTATGTCATTTACCCAACGGACCAGGTATTGCCACAGTGCAGCCCTCTCCTGCTGGTTCTGGCTGGTGTGGGAAAAGAGTACAGCAAAATCCCGCACCAGGCTCTGGTGTATCTCCTCCTCCTCTGCAGCAGAGTAGACAGGGTTCTGCTGGTGAACCATAGCCCTGAAAAGGAGAAGGAAAATATGTCAGCAATATCTGTCAGCAAACTATGGCACACATAATACACATAATACTCGACTGCCGTGATATAACTTAAAAACCATATATAGCATCTGTCTGTCTATTGGGGGATACACATGTAAATGACCAGATATCAGTGCTCATCCAACAACTGTGCAACAGTACCTGGCACGCTCCATATGACAGACTAGTATACTGCAGCAGTCAACACACTGTTTCGGGTACAATACACAACCTCACACTGGGGGTTTGTATCAAGGTACTGTATGGGGAACATTATCAGCCCATGCACTGCACACAATGCACGTTACATATTTCACTGATAATGCACACTACGCTTACTTGCCATAACCCTACCTACACCACAGTGACATACAGGGTAACACAGCACAACATATGGCAATGTAGTATGTGTTGATCACAATACCTCACACACCTGTCTCTGGCCTCACACCAAGGACACACACTACCATGACAGACAGACAGTCATGGTGACCAATCACACCAGTACACAACATGCACCCATTCACTAGCACACTCATTCCACCTCACATATTCCATTTGCAAAGTGTTCATGGGTGTGCATTGTGTCTTAGGTAGGTAGTGTGCTTTTGGCCCTGGGCCTACAGCAGCATACTGTTATGCTACCTTACCCCTTGTGACACATGTGTTATGATTGTACCTGCTCCTTACAAACAGTTACACAGGGTGACTCATATGGTATATTACCTATCTGCATAACATTCAGCAGGGGTATGTCTGACATCTACTCATGGGGAGCCTTGCTTATTAATTCTGTGTTGTCTACTACAGGGTATGTCGTATCTGTGGGTAGGGTCCTGTATCTCCACCATGTGCTCTATACTGCAGTGACAGGGACAACAGACATAGGTAATTTGTGTTGTGGATGTTGGAGGTGTTACCATGGTTGTTAGAAAACTGTCATGGGTGTGACCGAACTATGTATATCCAGCAGTGGTAACCTCTAGGTAGGTAGTCTGTGTGCATTCTGTGGTGTTTGAGTGCATTGACACAGTTACTTGCATATGTCTGTGTCCTTCTCCATATCTGTAACTGTCATGGGAGGTACATACCGTGTAGGACATTGTGGGGTGTGGAGGGGTACAGTGACCTACATGTCCATAGCTGACACACCATGTCCGCTGACACATTCCATGTACAGGTATTACAGGACTAGTGTCCCACTGTGTATATCAATGTGGAGCCTATTGTACACTTGTTGCCCCTGTTCCCCCCTGACACATGCAGTGGTGGGCAGGCATGCACATATGTGGTGGTTACTGGTGTCAGTGTTTTTGAATGGGGTATGGTACTCCACCAATATCCACACTGGTGTTCACTCCATGCCTTTGACACCAGGCACCTGTTGCAAGACATCTGCACACATGTGCCTCACACAGTCTATATATATATATATATATATATATATATATATATATATATATATATATATATATATATATATATATATTTATCTGTATATATATATATATATATATATATATATATATATATGTTTGTATATATGTATATAAAATATGTATATATAGATGTAGATATATACATATAGATGTGGGGAGAGAGTGAGAGAGAGAGAGAGACACACAGGGAGAGTGAGAGTGTGAGGGGTGGGACAGAGAGAGAGAGATAGTGATATACAGACATATATGTTGTCAGTTAGATCTATCTGTATATGTATATGTCTCTACAGATATCTATATATGTATGTGTGTATTACATATATCTGTACATACATATTCTACCAATCTTGATGTCTGTGCAGTAAGTGAGAACCTGGTTCAAGGCTCCTGAGAGCACACCAGCGGTACCAGGCTATACCCCATATTATGCTTTTTGGCCCCCAGGACTCGGGACAAAACAAAAAGGGAGGGGGTGTGTCCATATTCATGAAGGACACCCACGCCTCCAGGTTAGTGGCAACTCATGAAGCATCACAAACCATCCAGGTGCAGATAACCGTAGGCAAACCTGCTATACAACTGGTAGCATGTTACAGACCACCCTCCCAATCTCAGGAACCACAGTCAGCCTTCCTGAAGACATTGGAGGATATGAATGTCCCACCACACACCATCATATTGGGAGACTTCAACTACCCTAACATACACTGGGTGCATTATTCTACCCCAAACACCCTAGCCCAAAGGTTCCCGGAATTCACTTAGTCAAATACAATGGAACAGCTAGTCACCTCTCCCACAAGAGGAGGTAATATACTAGACCTGATCATCACAAACATGGGACAATGTGCTACACACCGGAAGTATACCCCTCACTAGTCACATCTGACCACAGACTAATCCCCCTGAATATACATATCCCACCTCCCCCACAACACAAAAGACTACAGTGGGAAACTTCTCACATGCCGACTTTACACTTTTTATAACTAAGTTGGTATCCTTAATGCCCACTGGGCCAGTGTAAACTACTTCCCACAATGCAGACACCTTCACATATGCTTTCTACGGACATCTCCAAGAATGCATGGATCATGCAATCACAAATAAAACCATGACCCCCTCCACCAAGGGCAGGCGTCCTGTCTGGTGGACCCCAGCATTGAACAAATTGTATAACAACAGAAGGTAGCTACTGCACGGCAGAGCATAATTCCATAGAGCTACGGCATCTCTGATCAGCAGTAGTAGAAAGATACATTTTGTCGTACAAACATGCAAGGCCAACAATGAGAGGGACATCGCTATGGACACTACAGATAACCACAAGGCTATACCCCGTATTATGCTTTTTGGCCCCCAGGACTTGGGACAAAACAAAAAGGGAGGGGGTGTGTCCATATTCATGAAGGACACCCACGCCTCCAGGTTAGTGGCAATACATGAAGCATCACAGACCATCCAGGTGCAGATAACCGTAGGCAAACCTGCTATACAACTGGTAGCATGTTACAGACCACCCTCCCAATCTCAGGAACCACAGTCAGCCTTCATGAAGACATTGGAGGATATGAATGTCCCACCACACACCATCATATTGGGAGACTTCAACTACCCTAACATACACTGGGTGCATTATTCTACCCCAAACAACCTAGCCCAAAGGTTCCCGGAATTCACTTAGTCAAATGCAATGGAACAGCTAGTCACCTCTCCCACAAGAGGAGATGATATACTAGACCTGATCATCACAAACATGGGACAATGTGCTACACACCGGAAGTATACCCCTCACTAGTCACATCTGACCACAGACTAATCCCCCTGAATATACATATCCCACCTCCCCCACAACACAAAAGACTACAGTGGGAAACTTCTCACATGCCGACTTTACACTTCTTATAACTAAGTTGGTATCCTTAATGCCCACTGGGCCAGTGGAAACTACTTCCCACAATGCAGACACCTTCACATATGCTTTCTACGGACATCTCCAAGAATGCATGGATCATGCAATCACAAATAAAACCATGACCCCCTCCACCAAGGGCAGGCGTCCTGTCTGGTGGACCCCAGCATTGAACAAATTGTATAACAACAGAATTTAGCTACTGCACGGCAGAGCATAATTCCATAGAGCTACGGCATCTCTGATCAGCAGTAGTAGAAAGATACATTTTGTCGTACAAACATGCAAGGCCAACAATGAGAGGGACATCGCTATGGACACTACAGATAACCACAAGGCCTTCTTCTGCTATGTTACACACCTGGGTGGGAACCCTCAGATATGTTCACAGTTAGTCCACAGTGACAAACGCTACACTGAACACACAGATAATGCCAACATTCTGGCAGACAGGTTCAGTGCAGATTTCTCCCCTCCCTCACCCACACATGAGGAATTACTTATCCCAGCTGACTGTAACCTCCCTGTCATCTCAGATGTCCAGCTGGGAACCACCCTCAGCAAAGCTGTAAACACAGCATCAATGGGACCCGACGGTATTGCAGGTTGCATGCTACGTGAACTCCAAGAGGAGCTACACATGCACATTAAATGCTATTCAACCATAGCCTTACTACAGCATATGTACATGGACACTGGCATACAGCAACAGTAGTTCCACTCCACACAGGAGGCACCTCTACAGACCCTGGTAACTACTGCCCCATAAGCTTAACCAGCCTGGTCTGCAACGCTATGGAAAGGATCATTATGGAACTCATACACAGAGACATTGGGGACTTAGACACTTGATCCCACCCGGTTTGGCTTTGTAGAGGGCAGATCCTGCCTTATGAACCTGGTTGTCCTTTTCAAATCAGTCACTAGAGCCACTGACGAGGACAAAGCGGTCCATACAGCCTACCTGGACTTGCCTACGGCTTTTGACACAATACCGCACTCTGGCATCATAGACATGATTAACAGCTGAAATGTAAATCCATATGTCACAAGATGGGTTGCAAACCGGCTAACGGATAGAAATGCTACAGTCAAACTCACTGGTGCCATGTCAGACTCAGATCCAGTCACAAGTGGTGTCCCACAGGGCTCTGTCCTGGGACCGCTCATGTTCGGCATATAATTCTCAGATGTGGAAGCAGACATGGGAGGGTAGTGGCTGACATTGTTCAAAGATGACTGCATACTAGGCGCCATAGTTGATACACCAGCTGACACATACATCCTACTGACAGGCCTCACAGACACTAACAACTGGTGCCAGAGTCATGGCCTTAAACTGCATGCCACGTAATGTATACTTATACCCTTTTGGATGGACAAGGTACCCACATATTATCACATAGACAGTAACCCACTGAGTACAGACAAAGTAATCGGAGACCTGGTGACACTGATCGATGCTGACCTCTCATTTGACACCCACATTGCCAAAGTGGTTGGATAGACATCCTACCTTGCCCACCTTATCATGAAGGGATTCACATCCAGATCAAAAGGGGTCATTGTACCCCTATACTCCTCCCTTATCAGGCCCATGACTGTGTACTATGCCCCATTTGGTATGTACCTCACCTGGCACTTGCAATAGCTAGGGGGACCCCATCAGTACATCACCAGGAGGATCAAGGGTCTCCAACAACTTTCATATGCTGCCAGACTAACGTAACTCATGCTCTATTCCATAGCATACTGCCTACATAGGGGTGATCTGTGCCTGATGTAGTAGGCCATGTCAAATCAGGAATTGATGGACATGTTCCACCTCATACAATCCAAATCCATCAGAACCACAACAGTTATGGATTTAAACCTCAGCACACATATGAATAGGAGATACTGTAGGGACAGATCCATCACTAAGAGGCTTGCCATACTGTGGAACAGGATCCTAGTTCATGTTAGGCAGAGACCCTCACTGACACTCTTCATGTGCATTCTTGGCGAGTGGATGGGAGATCATAGGTTTAAAGCAGGGGTCATCTCTGTGTCACTACTAGACAGAGGCACAGTAAACTAATGCTATTATGTAGGGGGGGGGGTCTTCACTGTGTCACTACTATACAGAGGCGCAAGTTTATAAATCTATTCTATACACTGTCTGCAGATAGCCTAGTACTAAACTATGACACTGTGAAATTATATATGTCTATGTATTTCTACATCCCTCTCTCTCTATGTATACACATATGCATATTATATATATATATATATATATATATGTATATATATATATATATATATATATATACATATCTCGATATACATACGTATACACACACACACATATATATATATATATATATATATATATATATATATATATATATATATATATATATATAGATAGATATATACTCCTTTTTAGTTCCACATATGTATACACACAGTAATGTACTGCTGAACATCCATTACTGTACAACCTACTTGTACATTGCACTACAACCTACATTGCTACATTGCTATGTGCACATAGCTACCGTCACATACATATGTATGTGGAGCCTTCAGTGACAGTTGCAATATGTCCCCGGCCCTATGCACATCTTCATATACATAGATACAGACCAATAACACATCTGGAGGGTTCACAGTATGTAGAGTATTATAGTAGTACTTTACATTACCTGTGTTTGTCGCAGCTGTTTGCATAGGCTTGCAGTTACTTGGCCTGCTGTCAGACTCTTTGTTTTGTTGTTACAGGTTTTTTTTTCTTTCTTTCTTTCTTTCTTTCTTTCTTTCTTTCTTTCTTTCTTTCTTTCTTTCTTTCTCTCTCTCTCTCTCTCTCTCTCTCTCTACCTCTAGCGGGTGCAATGAAAGTATTGCATGTGTGGACTGGGAGTACAGGATGCTTTTGTAGGTATCTGCACATGTCCATGTGATGGCCTCTGCACCAATTGTTAGCCAGCATTTACTAATTGCATGCAGCCTGTTGTGTAGTGATTGCAGTTCTCACTGTGATTACAGGACTGTGCTATAAAAAGTTCTGTTAGGTAGGGGTAGCCCTTTCAGATTATCGGGGTGGGGACCATGCTGGTTTGCTGTGGACACTGTTCTGTGAGTGTAAGGGTTGGTATGTCTCTCATATTTCAGGCTGTGTTGTAGACACTGCAATGCATGTTGTTCTGTAAGCTGAGTATTCCTTCCTCCAGTGTCCTCTTCTCCATGTGTATATAAACTGACACCTACGACTAGTAATACTGTGTATATGGGTGTGTGTGCTTTCCTGTGGGGATTGTGGTGTAACTGGTATATAGCAGTGGCTCTTGCAATCTGTTGCTATGGCTTCAATATTTGGCCTTTATATTCACTCCTTGTATGCCTGCTAGGTGTCTTTCCTGTAATGTGTTGCTATGGCTTTCCTATTTTCCATTTACATTCACAGCTTGTAATGCTTGCTAAATCTGTTTGGGCAGCAATTCCCTATGTGTTTGTTGTGGTAGGGTGTTACTGCATGCAGTGTGGTCTGTCCATGGTGTGGGCTTTGACACTTGCAAGGGTATTTGATCATGCTGCTGAGCAGGCCTCAGATACTGTCAGGTGCATCTTTTATCAGCCTCATGGAATGGTACATAGAAGTGGGATACTCCAATGACATATTCTGATGTTCTGCAGTTGTGACTGTGGGTTATTTCAAGCATATGTATTAGTACACCATTTGTGACGTGCAGGTGGTGCATACCTTCAGTCATTCATAGTTACCATTGCATGTGTAGTTACACCTTTCTGCCTACTGTTAGTACATTTGACAGGGTGTCAGTGGGGCACAGTTGACATTTGTTTTCACATCAGGGACATCCCTGTAACTCAGTCACAGTTGCTATGTCTGATCTCTTAACTATTCAACTATGGCAGTGTTTATCCTGCTCTGAGTATGTGTGTGGCTTGCCAAATGCTACTGTGATATTACCTAGTAGCTACCAACTAGCATGACTGTTTCTCAGCACACAGTACTATTTTACAAATCCACTAGATTTGACAGTAAATATACATGACATGCTTTGTGTACTAGACTTGCTATATTCCCTTTACATTAATTCCTACTATTTTCTGATATATTTCTTTCAGCACAATGCTCTTGTATAGCAGTCATGGCTTAGTGGTAAGTCATGCAGACTAGTGTTTCCAAGGTCCTGGGTTCAAGACTGAGGGAGGTATTTTATTTTGCTGCTGTGAAAACTACAGGCCTTGTCATTCAGAGTGACTAAGGCACTTTTAAGCAGTTGTAAGCGGGTTAGCGCTGGTTTGTGCGGAGCTCACGCATGTGCACTGCTGCTTAGCTTCGTGCACACACACTTAGCTAAGCGCACAGAAGCTCACTCCTGCTTACTACTGCTTAAAAGTGCTTACTCTCGTGCACACCCACGCTATTTTCTTTTAAAGAAAAGAAAATGGGGAGATAGGAAAGTGGTGAAAAAGGGGGCACAAAGAGGGTAGGACAGTAGGAAAACAAGCTCGGGTTTTGCAGGAGGGGTGTAGGAATGGCCCATAGCTGCCCATTCTTCATCAGCAACAGCTGTGCATATGTTTGTAATTTGGTGTGAAATTTGAAACCTTCCACCCCTGAGAGAGGTGTGAGGACAACAATAATATTTGTTGTGCAGCCAATTGTAATTGCCAGTTTACATGTCCAGCAGATGTGTGCAAAATGGGCAGCTATGTATGGGGCATATTTTTTTTGTGGGTACAGAGTGCCCTTTTTTTTTTCAGGTGAGAGTGGTATGTCAGGTACAGGAAGTCGGTATAGCTGGGGAGGTAGGTAGGGGAGGTTAACAGACATGTCAAACAAGACGCATACAGGAGTGGTGTATTACTCATGTGGGGGGGTTACACAATTGACGGGGATGGATGTTTGGATATCTCGAGCCCATGAGCCCACAGATGGCAACAGTGGAACTGAGATCCCCACCCATGGGCAGTTGCCACTGTGCCTTCACTGCCCAGGACGGGGCTGTGCTGGGGGCTGTGTAGGCTGGGCAGCAGGCACACCCATGAGTTGTGCCACCCGTGCCTCAAGCTGGCATAGGGGCCCAAGCACAGCGTGCCGGATCTCCCTATGCACCACAGTCCGGACACTATGGAGGGTGAGTGGATGTTCTCCTCCGGCCATGCTTGCAGAGGGGGGACGAGCCCCATCCCCTGCAGTGCTTCCACCTGCAGGTGGCACAGGGCCACCAGAGGATGGTCCAGCCTGGGCACTACTGCCAGGTGCACTCGTCAGCTGAGGTGGGAGAGGTAGGTCCACTGGAACCTGCCTTCCCTGTCATCTTATGTTTTGCATTATTTTATGACAGTCTGGGTTAGTAACGTACAATACCATTCACAATTAGTTGTAACAGCATGCATTAGTATTCCCATTAACCAAACACCCATAAATTCAAGCCATCGAACAGCAAGCATAACACATGCATAATTTGAACAACAATACACAATCCAACAACATGCAGGGTTGATTGATGACAACAGGCCATCAGGTTTGGATGTATGAACAGGGCACAGGCATCAAAGTACATGCAAATATGTATGAACCAACAGGACAAATGTCCAGGGGTATTAATTGTGAATACACATACCCATTTCACGTGGAATGGATTATTTGTGGTTATAGGGTAGGGTGAAGAAATATTTCATTAACAACTTCAAATACCTATACATATGCTGTACATTTCTACTAGCTGCAGATATATACACACTACAGGTCTGACTACAGTTTCCTATGTGACATTTTATTCAGGATGGTGATAGGAATGTTACTGCTACATCAATATACATTTCATATTTATTCATACACATTCATATCTGGCTCTGTTCAGCTACATCATCCTGCTACATTTGCTTTATATGGCTATGGACAACTGTGGATGTTTGGTATTTCATACAACCATACTATCTGCATATTGCAAACTGAGAGAAACATATCCAGATTTTGGGACACACATTCCAGCTTCAGTACTTTTTTCAACACATGTTGCTGTTTGGTTCTGCCTGTCACATTCATTTCATTCTGTACTGACTGCAGTATACTTTATTCAAGAGTTATTACTACTTTATTGGTGGATTCATACCTCTTTCTCACACTGTCTCACTTGTTTTATTTTTACAATTCAGGATGGTACTTAATTCTAGGCTTTATTTACATGTTTTACTTTTAGTTATAACAATCCTTTCCATCAGTCTCACTTGTGTCATGTTTCAGAATTTAAACAGGGATATATTTCACACATGTGTTTTACTCAGCTTCTGTAGCTGTACTTTTCAGCCTGCTGCAGGTTATGTACTATTATATTACAGGTGGGACATCTATATTTCAGACTTGTTTCGTTTTTATTTTTGGATTACAGGCTGCATCACACTTTTGTAATCAAACAATACTTACAAACTCTCTTACACTGTTACTTGCACATTTTCTTAATAAGTGACTACACTGCACTCTTTTGCAAGCTGTCATACTTATATTTTTTTACAGTTACAGGGAGAGAATTACTGACCTGCCTGGTGGCACAACTGCACCAGCCTATCGGCATAGGCTCGACGGTTCACAGAACGGACACCTGCAGTTGCAATATAAATGAAGTAATATTGGAATACACATCTCCATAATATCAGCTAGGTTACTTTCTTACATAAATAATTACATGTAACTTACTCAGTAGTGGGGCGTTGGGCATTTGCCGGGCCTCCTGGATCCAACAGTTCAGTTGGTCCTGCTTCTGTCTCTTCAGGTCCGCATGGTGGTGATGGACCTGTTCACCAGTCCTTGGTATTCCTGTGGCACTGGTGAGATCATGTGTCAACCGGTCCCATGCCTCAGCCCTATATGCTCCCCACAGGACCTGGCCCTGCATGAGTTGGGGCTCATGCTCATGGACGAAGAGCCAAACCATATATTTGGACTCCTCAATGCCCCACCTCTGTGCTCGGAAGCAACTACCCTCTCCTACACCTACCATCCTGACTGCAAGCTGGTTCCACAACCGGTTATGCTGTGTATTCCCGCCTATGGGGCTTATATATGCCGTTTTTCCCACACTTATCTGTGATTGGCCATTTTGGAATTGTATCAGCTTCACAAAATCTGCTTTGTCATGCTCCTCTTTTCATTCATTCCTATATATATGCTACTACTGCATTTCTAAGAGCAGCTGTCATGGCTTAGTGGTTCAGTACTTTGACTGCGGTGCATGGTATCCTGAGTTTGAGCCTGGCCTTTGCTTTTTATATTTTATGACTGTCTACACAGGCTAGGTGGTGTGTCTGTGTAAAGGCAGTTTTGATACAGCTTGCTCAACGTTGCCCGCTGGTTAGCTTGTTGGCGCAGTGTGCAGCTCCGCGCAAATGGGTTATGCTGGTTTACACATCATTTGGCTGTCAGCAGGCATATTACGCTCAGCTCAGCTACGGGTACACAGTTTCAGCGTGTTAGAACTCTGCTCAACCCTGGGCACTCATTTTACACCTGTTAAACCACTGCTCACCTACGGGCACTCATTTTACACCTGTTAAACCACTGCTCACCTACGGGCACTCATTTTACACCTGATAAAACACTGCTCATCTACGGGCAGATGTACTCAACTTGTTAGAGTGTAGCTCAGCTATAGGCACATCTGACATTTTTTTTATTTTTTATTATCTCACATTTCTTCAAAATACATGGCCCATTTCATTACATTTTACATAAAATATAATTTTATATATGTACATATATGTCTGGGAATTGTTTTGTGCTTATTTCACTAAAAATAAAAATTGATGTTGTGGGGGCTTGAACCATGACTGCCTCTTCAGCCAACATCTCTACCGCTATGCTAATGCTTCTTGGCTTACTTTGCATATTTAGTTCTTATATGCTTTTCCACTGACTGCTAACTGTGGCTAAGCGCTGGGCACGCCAGCGCAAACGAGCGTACTCATGGGCAAACATCTTTACAACTTATAAAAAAAAATATAAGATATTCATTTATACATTTTATGTTCATAGTCTGTGGGGGGCATGTGTTGTGTTGTGTTTATTGATATTTACACGAACTCTGTCATGGGGGTTTACTTTCGGGACTTTCACTCTTCTGGGGGCGTGTCCGTTTGCAGGGCTCGCCCTACAGACACGCCCCTACTGTCTTACACGGACCGTGTTAACCTTAGGTGTGATTCAGCATGCCCTCATGTATATGCATGGCATGCTGACGTCACACCGTTTAACTGCAGCCTCTGTGTAAGCCTTGTAACTCTTACACGGAGGCTTCGTGAATCCTGACCAGTGACATTATTTAAGAAAAAAAGTAATTAATTTTCTTAAATAATGACATTGTGTAATGCCTCCTTGCTGCCCTTCCACAGCTGTCTGGTATTCTGCAGCAGTCCTGATGTACTGCGCATGCGTATGCCTACTCAGTACATCACAGCTGTGGGCAAAAGCAATGGAGAAAGCAAGATCTCCGTTGCTTTTTACAAACTGTTTCGCTATGTTAAATGGGTTTAACATAGCGAGACAGCTTTAAAAAAAACAACGGAGCTGTTGCTTTTTTTAAAGCTGTCTCGCTATGTTAAACCCATTTAACATAGTGAAACAGTTTGCAAAAAGAAACTGTTTTGCTATGTTAAATGGGTTTAACATAGCGAGACAGCTTTAAAAAAGCAATGGAGCCATTGCTGTTTTTAAAACTGTCTCGCTATGTTAAACCCATTTAACATAGCAAAACAGTTTGTAAAAAGCAACAGAGAAAGCAAGATCTCCATTGCTTTTTACAAACTGTCTCACTATGTTAAACGAGTTTAACATAGTGAGACAGCATTAAAAAAAAAACTGAGAATCTCCGTTGCTTTTTTTAATGCTGTCTTGCTATGTTAAACAAGTTTAACATAGCGAGACAGTGTGAAGCAACGGAGATCTTGTGTTCTCCGTTGCTGTAAAAAAAAAAAAGAGTTATAGTAATGGAAAAAGTCCGGGCGACTGGTCCTTTTGCCATTACTATAACTCTGATTTACAACGTGCATGCTCACCAATCAGCGTGCACGTTTTTTGAATATTAATGGGGGGTTGTTGTATAATGTACATTTAACATAAAAGGAATGCATTTGTAGCAACTGTTGTAATTAGTTTATGAAGTTAAGGAAAGCTAACTTGTACTGATTATATTGCTCTGAAAATCAATTTTGCACAGTACAGTAAACAGGATTTACATGACTAGAATGAAATCTTTCGCTGTTCAAGGTGCACGTGGATAGAGAACTCAGTTAGCAGCATTTTACAAAGCCATGATCCTATCAGTTTCTTGCACAGCAGAAATACCATCAAATATGTTACAAAGTAGTTTGATTAGCTATTACTTCAACACAGTACAGCACAATAAAGCCAATAAATCAATATAGTAACACTTACAGTCAAAACACCATGCAATTGACTGAGGGGACGTCTTGGTTAGGGTGAAATGCTTTTAAAAATAGCACTGTGATAGCTAGCCTACATTTAAAAGTTTTTAGTTTGTTACAGAAAAAAGGGGGGGGGGCAGATTACATGTTCCAGGGCTGGGAAGGGGAGGGGAATTTGCAGTTACTTTTCGTTATTCACCAGGGGATATGTTATTGGGCAAAAAGGAGACACAGAGTGGAGGAACAAGGAAAACCAATCCGGTTTACAGTGAGGTTGTGCACAGAAAAGCTTTAGCTTTTAGAAGGTATGTAGCACCCTCTTTGCAAATGTATGCCTAAAATAGTACAAATAGCACTTTCTGCTTTATTTCTGTGATTTGTCTCATTTTATGTTTCTTGTATGTGGAAGAGACTATTCTATCCTGATGTTGGGGGAATTGTACTAAGTCTGAACTGGGGTAGCTGGATTTAGTTTAACTGGTGATGATGGACCCTACAACTGCAGCTATCAATGTAATAGGGGACTGCGATGGTGGTGCTGCGGTAGCGTTGTCGCCTCACAGTAAGATGTTGTCCTGTTCGATTCTCAGCTAAAGCGTTTTCTGTCTGGAGACATGCATGAATGGGTGCACCTTCGTTGAAGGTTCTACGTCAGGGCTAGCAACTTGGTATGTAAAAATCTGCTGTCAATCATTAGCGGACTGGTGTTCCGCTGTGGCGACCCCTAACCGGGACAAGCCGAAAGATAGAGAGATAATTATGTCCTATTTTCTGCTGCCATCTACTGGTGAAAATGGGGAGTCCAGAAAGGTTTGATGCAGGAAAAGGAATCAGGGTGGACGGCCTCAGGGTAGGTCCACTGGTGTGCTGGCCCTCTTACAGTTAAATATAGAAAGAAACACAGTTCTAATAAAATATGAAATTGCCAATTTGTAGGCTATCACCTACTGAGAGAAGGTGCGTTTAGGTGGTCCAACTTTAGGGTTCTGCTTGAGGATTCCCTTAGATTTAGCTTGTTAGTTTCTTGTGGGGGAGACAGTCTGTGTATCAGCGCTAGGCTTCCAGGACTGTGAGGCTGAGAGAAGGTGCATTTATGTGGGCCAACATTAGGGTTCTGCCTGAGTATTCCCTTAGATTTAGCTTGTTAGTTTCAGGTAGGGGGGCAGCCCGTGTATCAGTGCTAGGCTTCTAGGAGTCAGCACACCATGCGGTTGACCAAGGAGATGTCTTGGTTAGGGGGAAAGGGTTTTAAAAATTATGATCATTCTCATCACAGAAGAGTCAGCCTATCAGTTAACACAGCTATTTGTTTTCCTTTATATGTGTTTAATATTGATATACAGAGAGAGATAGGAGTGCTGGATTACTGTCTCACTCTTGAAGCTGATAATCTTGAAAATCATAATCTTGAATACATAATATCAACTGACCAAAATGTGAAGAACACAATGCCTAAAAATCTTGAGTACTGAATTCTCTTAGCAGCTGATCTTAGGAACAAGTGCAGACATGAGTCCTGCAGGGGTGTGGACCAATAAACAAGTGTTAACATGGGTCCTGCAAAGGAGAAAGTCCACGAGTGTGATATTGTGATCTTCAGCATTTTGCTCTTTTGATATTATAGTTCAGGATTATGGTTTTCATGATGGTGGGCTTCTAGATTTTGTGTGTGTGTGTGTGTGTGTGTGTGTGTGTGTGTGTGTGTGTGTGTGTGTGTGTGTGTGTGTGTGTGTGTGTGTGTGTGGTGTGTATGGATGTGAAATAAACGAAATTCCATTATTGTGAGCAGAAATGCTTTCACCTGTTTGTACTAAAGTATAAGAAATGCCATCAACTCAAAGAATGGAAATTCTGGGTGGAGATTTATCTTTGTGTGAAAGCTGAATGACTTCCCAGAAAAAAGGGATATTTATTATATCTTTTAAATGAATACAATAAATGTGACTGTTTTGTAGTTAGAGGGAAAGCAGTTTTCTTTAGACAGCAATGTGTTAATGAAAGCAATTAAAGTAGATGTTTCATGTTGTTTTATGGCGTTTTATGAAAAGAAAGAAGAAACAGCTAATGTTTTAGTTTTCATCATTTTTAATTTATTATCATTATAATTTCACAGAATGTATGTTGCAGTTTTTGTTGATTACAGTCTGGCTGAAAACTATCAGCTAAAGCTTGGGTTTCAATAAACAATAATTTAAAATTATAAAGAAAACACTGTCCTAAACATCTCATTATAAACAAGTACACATATATGTCCTTAAACCTTCTGAAATAAGTGCCTCAAATGTTGAGGAAAATTTACAGACTACTGCGAATTTACAATCAAAAATCCTAGATGTACAGCAATTACTTTACTAATAAATTGTACTTTATACCATGGCATCTAAGTAGACATTTAAGTATTTCATTCAGTATATTTACTTGAGTTTTCAGACTATTTCTACATGTAAACTGTGCTATAGGAATATAGAACAATGTTTTGTTTGCTTTTTAAGTTACCTTTATGTGTTGAAAGGTAAATTAAAAATGCTGGTTACTGCCACAGCACGCTTGCTTATAAAAAAGATAAGTAAATGGATAAATAACTCAAGCAAGCGTTGACAGAGTGAGAAATAACCTTCTATGTGTAAAAAATCCAAGTAATCTGGTCTTCTGAGACAAATAATTCAGTTTATTGCACAGATAAACCACGATAAGCGCTTTCACTAACTAGTAGCTTCTTCAGATCACAAACAGGAAGCACAGGAACCATGTGCTTTAAATATCTGCATGTTAATTAATCAACCAACTTTTAAAGCAGAAGCGCCATAAAACCTAAAAACTAAGTATATAAACATAAAATCATCTCAAGATGCAACAGAAATAAACAATGGTGTATGCATATTACTTTTAAAAAATTAAAATAACTTCATTCCATAAGAAACAATAAAAATTGAAGTAAATATAAGAACATGTTATGAGCAGCATACTATCAAGTACGAAAGTGTATACAGCCTAATACATAACTGCATGTGATAGTCATATTATTAATAATACTAGGCAACTTAGAAACTATACATAGTAGATGCCATTAAAAACATGAAACCATATACAAGTCGAAAGAACTATTATCATCCAAAGTGATACTTGGTATAATAAGGTCAGTGCATAAACAAAGATGTATATCTGCATATGTATAAAAATGTGTATATAAATGTAGTGTCTTAATAAATATATGTATCTAAATATAAAAGAATGAATGAATGTGTACAAAAATATAAATAAATAAATGAATAAATAAATAAGTTATTGTCTAAAAATGAAGCTAAAACCATTAACATTAACAGTATTACAATATAAAATGAATAAATTACCCAAAAATGTGATATATGTATGTGTATGTATATGTATGGGAACAAATATCAGAGCACATTGAATTCTTAAGAATTTCAGAACTTAGTGTACCTACGTTTCTTTAGGTGTGGTCTGATAGATGCCCTTTCATTTAAACCATGACCTTTATCAGCTCTCAGCAAAATAATCCACCTACTTTCTCTATCTTCGGTATGATTCATGATGTCACCTCCTCTTACATTAACATTCATTTTCTCCAGCACCCTAAACATGAACTTGTGTTCAGGACTTGTTTGTGTCACATGCTTGGCCAATGCATTCTGCAGATTACCTTTCTTTATATTATAACAGTGTTCCCTTATTCTGTCTCTTAATACCCTATTCGTTTTACCTTATTATACCAAGTATCACTTTGGATAATAATAGTTCTTTCGACTTGTATATGGTTTCATGTTTTTGATGGCATCTACTATGTATAGTTTCTAAGTTGCCTAGTATTATTAATAATATGACTATCACATGCAGTTATGTATTAGGCTGTATACACTTTCGTACTTGATAGTATGCTGCTCATAACATGTTCTTATATTTACTTCAATTTTTATTGTTTCTTATGGAATGAAGTTATTTTAATTTTTTAAAAGTAATATGCATACACCATTGTTTATTTCTGTTGCATCTTGAGATGATTTTATGTTTATATACTTAGTTTTTAGGTTTTATGGCTTCTGCTTTAAAAGTTGGTTGATTAATTAACATGCAGATATTTAAAGCACATGGTTCCTGTGCTTCCTGTTTGTGATCTGAAGAAGCTACTAGTTAGTGAAAGCACTTATCGTGGTTTATCTGTGCAATAAACTGAATTATTTGTCTCAGAAGACCGGATTACTTGGATTTTTTACACATAGAAGGTTATTTCTCACTCTGTCAACGCTTGCTTGAGTTATTTATCCATTTACTTATCTTTTTTATAAGCAAGCGTGCTGTGGCAGTAACCAGCATTTTTAATTTACCTTTCAACGCTGTTTCTACATTTTCTATGTTGGTTACGTGACTACGAGTGAGTTTCTAGCTACTGGATATTCTACTAAAGCCATGGCGGATATTGAGCTTCCCTATAAGCCCAGAAGTGAACACCGGGGCAAGGCAGCGATGGAAGCCAAGTTTAAACAGCATCTTGATGGGACTCTTACTACATTGTGGTCGCTAACAACTGAACAACTACCAGCTAATATGGGTGAGCGTGATGTGGATTTTCAGAAAGCTAATTTAATACTTAATGACATAGAGAAACATTTTTATAAACTGAAACGTTTACAAATGCAAAGGCAGCATTTTCAATTTTGTTTAGATAATGCCACTATACCACGTGGGCTCAGGGTGTTCTCTATGCCTAGTCAAGGCAATGAATACCCAGAATTGCTGTCATTGTGGCAGCAGATAAATATTGAGACTAGCTGCAAATATTTACAACTGTTGATTAATTTCTTCAAACCTGAAGAACAAGCTCTAACAAGTAAAATCAATGATTTACAGCAACAGTTATTTAAAGACTATAGAGAGTTGGCTATACATGATTTATTTGACAATATACTTGACTGTGTATCTGCCTATGAGCGTAAACTATTTCAGCAGAAACAAAGTAAAGTTTCAAGGGACATACAGGATTTTAAAACAGGGCAAGTTTTTGTCTGGGAAAGGCGTGTCCCAGAAAGTATGCCTGCATCTGTTATCAAGCAAGGCAGCTTACCTCTTCAACAGCATAAGACTCTACAGAGCACTGGTAAAGTGGCCTCATCTCCTGCAGCTGTTTCTAATGTGCCAGAAATTGCAGGAGAGGCCCCAACCATTGCTAATAAATATGCTGACTCTGATACTATATCTGCTGATATTTGTCCTTCTACTAACTTAGCTGCTAGTAATGAGGAAATAGCAACTAGCAATGACTCTATAGATGTTATACATATAACGCATAACAGTATGAATGAAAATGTAAATTTATATCCTACTGTGAATGTTGTTAAGAATAGTCTGCTGAATGATCAAGAGCAGGTTGTTAGATCTAAAACAAATGAATTTAAAAAAGGAGCAGCTTTAAATCTTTCCTTCCCTTTAGCAATACGCCAGGAGAAGAACTTAAGCAGAACACGCTCGAACAGTCGCGGCCGGCAAAAAAGGAAATTTTCAGGGGCGCCACTCACCAATACAACGCTAAAGAAAATGTGGACAAATCACAACAAAATTTAGTTTTTAATTTGTCCAGTGTTCCGCTGTCACAGCATGACATTAATTTATTAGTCAAAGGACTAAGTTTCATTCCTCATAGCAATAGTATGCTAGATGAAACCATCATAGATGTTAGAATGTTTTGCAGAAATGTTATGCTCAAGTACATTTATAATGATACTTCTATTAATAAGATTGATAGTGAATTAACTACTGGCAATGATAAATTTGTGTTTAAGAATCTGAGTGACTATACACCAGTAAATCATCCATTAATTGAAGCATATTTACGCACTACAGAAGATGAGATTTATAAGTATTTTCATAAAAAGAGACTGAACAATTCTAATTTTATGTTTAATAATAATCTGTCATACCACGAAAGAAAGAGCCTTCATAACTTAAGAAATGATTTAAATATAACAATTAGGCCAGCAGATAAAGGCTCTGGCATAGTGGTACTTGATACCATAGATTATCAGAATGAAATGTATAATATGTTAAGTGATGTGTTTTATACAAGAATTGATTTTACTAAGGTCCATGAAATGTGTGCATATGTACATGATATTTTAACAGATATTTATAGAAGTAATTTAATAAATAGAAATGAGTTCAATTATTTATATATTAAGATGCCTACCATCCCAGTTATACATGGAATACCCAAAATACACAAAAGCATTACCAAGCCACCCATGAGACCAATAGTCTCAGGGCAAGGATGGGTTACGGAGCACTTGTCAGTTTTTATTGAGAAACATTTAAGGTGTATTTTAAACAATAATGAATTTGTATTGCGTGATTCTAAACAGTTTTTAACAGATTTGTACTATATTAATAATCAAATGGATACTATCCAAAATCTGATTTTAGTAACTTTTGATATACAATCATTGTTTACAGTCATCCCTAATGATCTTGGTCTAACTTATGTTAGTAAATATCTTACAGAACATAGTACCTATGGCAATGTTTTAATTGACTTGTTGGTACATTTCCTTGAGCTAGTGCTGGAAAATAATGTGTTTATGTTTACTGATAATATTTATCAGCAATTAGGCAGTAGCTATGGGCACTCCTTGTGCCAACAGCTACGCCAATATGTTCCTAGCTTACTGGGAAGAACAGTTATTATTCAAAGAATACATGTTTAAGAAATATGTAAGATTTTATAGACGTTTTGTGGATGACGTGTTTATTCTATGGGATGGTAATATAGAAGAATTGCTTAGTTTCAATATGGTTTTGAATAACATTACACCATGCTTGAAATTTACAATGAAATATTCATTATTGAAAATTGAATTTTTAGATTTATATGTCGAAAAACTCGAATGTGGAATGTTTAACACTGGGATTTTTAGGAAACCCTGTTATAGGAACACTTTACTATTCAGAACTAGTATGCATCCTCAGTATGTTTTCAGTAACATAGTCAAAGGACAGACCCTACGAATGTCTAGGTTGAATTCCAATGACAAAGGCTTTATGGCAGACTTATATGACTTGGGAGAGAAGTTTGCTGAGAGAGGTTATAATTCTACGGAGGTAGATTTACAATTTGATAATGCTCTAAGTTTACGTTCGACATCAGGTACCCCATATTTTGGGCCCAAGCCTATAGTAATGAATGATGTCAAAGAAGTCACAAATGCAAAAGTTAGGTTTCTGACTTCATATACAGCAGATAATAAACAAATTAGAGAGATCATCTCCAAAAATTGGAACATACTACAAACTGATGTCATATTGACAAACATTGTAGGTGATTCTCCGTCCTTTACCTACAGGAATAAGAAGAATCTTAAAAGATTGCTTTGTTATCCACCAAACAAGAATACGCACCCGAGTCTTAGTTATGGAACCACACCTTGTGGACAATGCAACTTTTGCTCCTCAATAGATTCTAGCATAGTATTTATACATCCAGATACACAGAGGAAATATATACCCGAGCCAATGCCAACTGTATGACACCTGATGTCATATACCTTGCTGTATGTGAACTGTGTTCATGTTTCTATGTTGGTAAAACGAATAGGGTATTAAGAGACAGAATAAGGGAACACTGTTATAATATAAAGAAAGGTAATCTGCAGAGTGCATTGGCCAAGCATGTGACACAAACAAGTCCTGAACACAAGTTCATGTTTAGGGTGCTGGAGAAAATGAATGTTAATGTAAGAGGAGGTGACATCATGAATCATACCGAAGATAGAGAAAGTAGGTGGATTATTTTGCTGAGAGCTGATAAAGGTCATGGTTTAAATGAAAGGGCATCTATCAGACCACACCTAAAGAAACGTAGGCACACTAAGTTCTGAAATTCTTAAGAATTCAATGTGCTCTGATATTTGTTCCCATACATATACATACACATACATATATCACATTTTTGGGTAATTTATTCATTTTATATTGTAATACTGTTAATGTTAATGGTTTTAGCTTCATTTTTAGACAATAACTTATTTATTTATTCATTTATTTATTTATATTTTTGTACACATTCATTCATTCTTTTATATTTAGATACATATATTTATTAAGACACTACATTTATATACACATTTTTATACATATGCAGATATACATCTTTGTTTATGCACTGACCTTATTATACCAAGTATCACTTTGGATGATAATAGTTCTTTCGACTTGTATATGGTTTCATGTTTTTGATGGCATCTACTATGTATAGTTTCTAAGTTGCCTAGTATTATTAATAATATGACTATCACATGCAGTTATGTATTAGGCTGTATACACTTTCATACTTGATAGTATGCTGCTCATAACATGTTCTTATATTTACTTCAATTTTTATTGTTTCTTATGGAATGAAGTTATTTTAATTTTTTAAAAGTAATATGCATACACCATTGTTTATTTCTGTTGCATCTTGAGATGATTTTATGTTTATATACTTAGTTTTTAGGTTTTATGGCGCTTCTGCTTTAAAAGTTGGTTGATTAATTAACATGCAGATATTTAAAGCACATGGTTCCTGTGCTTCCTGTTTGTGATCTGAAGAAGCTACTAGTTAGTGAAAGCGCTTATCGTGGTTTATCTGTGCAATAAACTGAATTATTTGTCTCAGAAGACCGGATTACTTGGATTTTTTACACATAGAAGGTTATTTCTCACTCTGTCAACGCTTGCTTGAGTTATTTATCCATTTACCTTTATGTGTACTAGAATCATTGATTTCAGATGTTAATAAAATTATATCATACAAAAGAAAGATGCTTGCAGAAAGTAAGACTCCTAAACCCCCCATATCTCACAGCTATAAACATATTAACTTCTCCCCCCTTCACCACCTTACTAACACATGCTGAAATCCACCTAATGCATATCTGACTCAGAAAAAACAGTTAATATCCCGTATGTCATTTTGTGTGCCTCTCTCTCTATGTCTCTCTCTCTCTCACTCCACATTAAACTACTCGCTGGCTCTATCAATATGGTATAACTTTAATTTCAGTTCTCCTTATTAGTGTGGTTTCTTGTTTTTATGTCTGCTTTCCTTTTTTAAAATGTTCTGTTTTTTCTTCAATAGGTAACTTTAGTATGGTTTATTATATTACAAATAGTCATGGACTGCACCCCTCCCCAAAGACTACAGAGATGCAAGCATTTAGGACAGTAAATATGACAACCACCAGCTCTGCAAAAGCTTGCAGTCTTAGCTTATTAACTCAGTGTAGGAGGAATTGTTAAGGTTTCATAGGTTCATAGGTGTGTACTAGACTAATGGCCCTGGAGCCTTTACAAGCCTAGCCCAAAGCATTCCCTGACATTGTGCCATCCGATGTTAGTTCCCAGTGCCCCTATCAAGCAGGTCCACTGGAGTGATCCCTGGGGTGGATTTTCTATTACCCATCCATTCATTAAGATTTCCCTTGAAGAGGGCTAGCGAGGTGCTCTGCTTGACGTGTATGGGAAGTCTGTTCCAGAGCATACTCTCATTAGCTTCACCAACACCTCAAACATGACAGTCAACTTGCCTCATCTGTCTTCCTCGATATGTCCAAAGCTTTCAACACAGTATCCCACCAAATACTGCTCAACAAACTGGCAACTTGCAACCTCAGCATAACATCCCTGACTTGGTTTCATAGCTATCTTTACAACAGGCATCAGTCTACCAGATGGGAAAATGATCTATCTCCCTCCTATCCATCTCTGTAGGAGTCCCCCAAGGCTCTATTCTCAGACCACTGCTCTTTATCATATTTACTAATGAACTCAGTTCTTCCTCCCAGCTAGCCACTATCGTTCAATATGCCGATGACGCCTCTATTATCTGCTCTGCCCCATCACCCCAAGAAATACAGGTAAAAACACAAAAATCTCTCCAAGAAGTAGAAAAATACCTCACTAACCATCAACTAATTCTCATCCCAAACAAAACTAAGCTTATGGTCTTTTGCAACAGTAGAACTAAAAATAACCAAACTTCTTTTACCATCTACTCCTCTAATGGTGCAAAAATTGAATCACTCTGTCAAACTAAACTTCTTGGTGTAACAATAGATGACTATCTAAAATTTGACAAATATATATCTACCACAATTAAAAAAGTTCACATTAAACTTGGCTCACTCTATAGACCCAAGCCTTTCTTAACTAACTGCGCCAGACTCTCAACAGCTAGAACCCACCTGCATTCCTCCCTTCTTTATTGCTCACAAATCTTCACCAGTCTACACAAAACTGACTTAAATAACCTGGAGAGCTGCTACAATAAAATAGCCAAGTTTGCCGTAAACCAGCCTCACAAATCGCACCACTGTACCGCTCTTCACCAACTTAACTGGCTTGAACTACCCGACCTACTCTCAATCAACTCACCATTGCACATAATATCATCTGCAAACCAGATCATTGCCCTGCTCTATCTAACCTAGTTGAACCTAACACCAACCCCAGGTGCCTGACATCATCAGATAGACTAATCCTAAAGGTAACAAAGTCCAAAAACTACTACAGCAATCGTCTTTATTCCAATAAAATATCCAAATCCCAGAACCTACTGCCCCAGCAAATACTTAACAATCCTGACAATCCTAATTTCAAACTTCTTCTAAAAGAACACCTTACTAACCAGTGGCTATGCTCCTACATCCACCCGGGCTAATCCCCTCTAACTTGACCTCTTCCACACTAACTTTGCATAAGTCCCAGTCTTATTTTTTTCTTTGTAGTAGTTATAATCCTCTGTTGTAATTATAATTCTCATGTGATATCATACATTATATAATTTTTCCTGCCTGTACTTCTTTACCCTTTGCCACAAAAAAAGAAAAAAAAAGGGGGGGGGAGGTAGTATTATCTTGTATATAATGTATAATGACAGTATCTACCTGTATTATCTATGGAATAAGAAGTTGTAATTTACCTCTGTCGTGTATGTAACTTGTTTAGTGCTATGTTGTTGTTCACTATTTGTCTTGGAGCTTTTCGCCCTGGGTCTCTGCTGAAAACGGGCCCCTAGCCCAGTTGGACACTACCTGGTAAACAAATGTAACTAACTAACTAAATAAATAAATAAAACGTTAAATACTACATAGTCTAAGATTTACTTTTCGTATTAATTCTAGTAAGCACCCTTAATTACTTCTAGGCAAAATCTAGCAGTGCCAATTGTTTGCCAGCCTGCTGGTCCTAAACAACTGGAGAAAGCTCCTTCTAAGAGAATATTTTTGCAGCCTTACTCCACTCCATGGCTGGACCACACTCCAGTCACCCTGGCTATGGTTGAGCTTGTTCCACTCTCCCACCTTACCCCACCCCAGTTTCTATCCACCCTCATCTGTATTTATACTTCCCCAATTCCTGCATCAAATATCCATCCCTTCTTATCTCAACTATTCAATCACTATTTCCACTACCTCATCTAATCTCCTCCTCCATTCCTCACAGTACATACCTGTTTCAGCATCCTGTACTCTAATAAGTTCAACTCTTAATGTTCCAACTATGCTTGGACCATAACCTTATGAGCACACAAGCTTTTTCTCTCCATTTCAATGTATATTCCATCACCAACCTCTCATATTTTTACTTGTGACTCCCTTCCCTTCTCACATACTACAAAAGAATAAGACTTAACCATTAACCCACTTTCAACTATCATATATCCTAACACACCAAGAAACAGTGAACTTTAACTATCTAACAGCCTACAAATGTGGTCTTATGTTGTTCATTTTCTCAGCACTCCTGTTGCTGTCCTACATCACATTATCTGGTCCCAATGTCACTGATCTATTTCTTTCCCACATTTATACATAATGTATGACTGTAACAATGCATACACCATAATAATTGCACCAAACATATTCAGTATACCACCACCACACATAATATATAAGCATAGATATCACAACTTCCCTCCCTACCAATATATACCAAAATTGCACATAAATACCAGTATACAAAAATGCCCATCCCTACACAAATACTCAAAAAAAAAAAAAAAAAAAACATCATATGTGGCAATGTACATACACATACACATCACCCACCCATCAATTATATACCCATCACTACACCACTTAACCTGTTTTGTAAAAATTGCTTCTAAACATATCCATAATATGTTTAAATAAAGTACCAGAATTTCATGCATGGATCACTTTTACTCCCAGACATAGTAACAGTCTAAGAAATGTGGGACAAGCCTAATATATAAAAAACAATTAAATTATCCCCCTAAATACCCAGATTATATTGTCCTTTGCTCTGATATATATAAAAATAATTAAATAAAAAAACAGAGAAATAACTATCCTCTTTTCAAACTTTCTTTCACTCTCGCTGCCCCCTAAGAATCCAACAAAATTTCACAATGCTGAATATCTAATCTCTCTTTACCCAAAGTCAATAAGCACAAAAAAGAAAAAAAAAATGCATAGCCTCTCTATACATCCGTCCAGCAAACAACATATACATTTTAGAGTGCATCCTAAACTAGGTATCCTGAAACAAACTTATGAAACCCTTATTCCTGGAGGCATTAATATAGACTGTCAAATCCTTCAAGGTGACTAACCCTCTGCTAGCATTAAGCAATATGGATTTACTCAAATTATAATCTACTTTACATTCTACAACAAAAATAACAATACCAGCTCAACCCTAGAGTAGATCTCAAACCCTAATGTCTACTCCTCACTAGTAATCCAGACAGATTCACTTAGTGTCCATTATCCCACCTGTGTTTATAGAATAACTATCAACTGTAGAAAACCAACAGCAATATAAGGAGTCTTGCAAACTTACTAATTTTCTAATGTGTGTGTGTGTGTGTGTGTGTGTGTATATATATATATATATATATATATATATATATATATATATATATATATATATATATATATATGTAAATATATCTGTATCTATATATCTATATCATAGGATCATAGGAAGTTACTAGGCTATTGGCCCTGATCCCCTTAAATGCATAGCCAAGAATTTAGCCCATGTTCCAACAAGTCAAGCAGTGACACAGGTGGAATCCCAGGAATGTATTTTCTGTTCCCATCCAGTTATCCAGGTTGCACTTAAAAGGTTTAATGAGGTACTCTGCTTTACGTGGAGAGGGAGTCTATTCCACAAAAGGGGGAGTCTCTAGGACACAAATTAATCCCGCCAACAATCCTATTTATGTCACAGACCAGGATAAGGTCACATGTGGGGGTTACTCAAGTGGAGCCTGACTTGCAGATATGCAGCAGTCCCATCAGGGCGGGGTCTGAGATTGCTTTTTATGCTAGACTGAGGTCACCTCTGAGGGGTCTGTAGAAGACTGAGTAGAGAGATAGGGCTTTTAGCCTATCTGTGTAGGGAAGATGTTTGAGGCCCTGGATTCTCCTAGTAAGGAATGTCTGTGGTTTCTCCAGCTGCTGCATGTACTTTGTGAGGTACATGCTGAAAGGGGCACTGTACTCAATAATGGGTTTTACAAGGGAAGAATACAGGGATGTTATGATCACCTTGTCCTTGGATGAGATACCCTTACTAATAAGGTGGGCCATGTAAAAAGCTTTCCATACAACGGAGGCAATATGGTGGTCAAAATTCAATTTGCTATCATCCTGAGTGCTGAAGTTCCTCGCAGCTGATTGCATATTTAGTGCCTTATTATCGATGTGATAATTTGTGAGGATATCATTCTTCCCAAAAGGGATGATGATGCATTTTTTGGCATTCAGTTTGAGGCCATGTCTCTGGCACCAGTCATTTGTTTGGGTGAGACCCTCTTGGAGTATGTCCATATCACTAGGGGAATTGATGACAGCACCCATCTTGCAGTCATCTGCAAACTTGGTCAGCCGTAGCCCACTAGATTTGGCCTACACCTCTGAGAAGTATATCTCAAACAGCAGAGGTCCCAAGACCAATCCCCGGGGTACACCACTTGTTACTGCTCTACTGCTTGAGGTGGCTTCCCCTATTTTGACTACGTGGGTTCTATCAGTGAGCCAGTTTGCTACCCATCTGGTAACATATGCATTGATGCCTAGTTGAGAGAGTTTATCTATTGTACTTGAGTGGGGAATAGTATCGAAGGCCTTGGCCAGGTCAAAGTAGGTGGTGTGCACCTTCTTCCCCTCGTCTATGACCTTGGTGACTGTCTCAAAGAAGTCAAACAATATTAATAAGATTGACCTACCCTTGACAAAACCAAACTGTGTGGGATCAAGTGTCTGGAGGTTGCCAGTGTCCTTGTTAATGAGGTCCATGATAATCCACTCCATGGCCTTGCAGATCAAGCTAGTTAGGCTGATAGGTCTATAATTTCCTGGATCAGTGGATGCTCCACCTTTGTGCAAAGGGATGACAGTGGCTGCCCCCCACTTGGCTGGGGCAAAGCTGGTACTCAAGCTTTGGTTGAATAGGGTGCCTAATGGTGCTGCAAGTTCTTGCCTGAGTTCATGTAAAATGCAGCCTGGGATGTTATCGGCCTTATGATTGTCTTTAGTAAATGTGGCCAGTTTGGACTCAAAGTTTGCTTTGCAGGATTTCACTAATGCTCTTATTTGCTTGTTCAGAGTAAGGAGATATTGCTTCCAATTAAACACCTGCTCCTTCTTGGTCCTGGACAGTGATTTTTTTTCCTTTTATTATAAAGTTTATTTATTGTAGATGTCCACCAGACAGGTTTATGCTTCCTTGAGGAGGAGGATTTTGTCCTGTCTGGTATTCCTAATTCCATGCAGCTATATAGATGCTATTATAGCACTTTGGTGTAGGTTTGGACATATGTGCCAGTTCCTGTGGAGGGAGTGGGTGCTGTGAAGCTGTTTACACTTTTCCTCAGGAGGATGTAATGAGCTTTAGAGAAGTTTTTTTGTTTGACCCTAGCTGGGGGGGGGGTGGTGTCAAGGGAGATGGTGACTTTGAAAGTAACTGCTTTGTGGTCGGATCTTACAAGGGATGTTGAAACTGTAGGGGTGCTGCAGTGGTTACTCATGTTGGTTAATACCAAGTCCAAGATATTTTCACCTCTTGTGGGGGTGTCAACAAACTGTTCCAAGTCATTTGCATTGACAAAATCAAGGAATCTCTGGGCATTTTTGTTTTAGCATGAGTATTTCTTCCAGTCTTTAGTCAAAAAGTCACCCAGGATCAGGGTAAAGAGCTGAATCTTGATAGATTCGAAGAGGTCCAGATAAGTAGAGTGGGCATCTTGAGTCAGAGATGGAGGCTTGTTGCTAGCTATGATTTGAATAAGGGTCTTGTCAATTAACTGCACCTGGAGTATTTCCTGGGCATCATACAGTTCATTTTATCTATCTATCTATCTATCTATCTATCTATCTATCTATCTATCTATCTATCTATCTATCTATCTATCTATCTATCTATCTTTGTATCTATCTGTCTATCTATATATCTATCTATATATATATATATATATATATATATATATATATATATATATATATATGAGTCTACTACGGTTGTTTGAAAACTCACTTGATTGAAAATGAAATTACTAGGACCATTTCACTGAAAGCTCACTTCACTGAAAACTCACTTGACTGAAACTCATTTTGTTGAAAGTCATAAATGGCCTTTTCCCCACTGTAGTGCGACCCTGGAGTTAGTATATAAAGTAAGGGGGGTTTGGGGGTGCCCCCCACATATCTTGGTTATATATTCTCTTTTGGAAACAGTTATTTATTGCACTTGTAAGTATCACTGTGTATAGTTTAAAATGTTTATAATATGTGAGAGGCTACACCCCCCAATGTGGGGAACTATGCCCCCACTTACTTTATATACTAACTCCAGGATCGCATTAAAGTAGGGAAAAGGCCATTTATGACTTTCGATGAAATGAGTTTCAAAGAAACATTTATAATATGTGAGAGGCTACACCCCCCCCACACCCCCCAATGTGGGGAACTATGCCCCCACTTACTTTATATACTAACTCCAGGATCGCATTACAGTAGGGAAAAGGCCATTTATGACTTTCAATGAAATGAGTTTCAAAGAAATGAGTTTTCAGTGAAGTGAGCTTTCAGTGAAATGGTCCTAGTAATTTCATTTTCAATCAACCGTAGTAGACCCATATATATATATATATATATATATATATATATATATATATATATATATATATATGTTTGTGTATATCTGTGTGTGTGTGTGTGTGTGTGTGTGTGTGTGTGTATGTGTGTGTGTGTGTGTGTGTGTGTGTGTGTGTGTGTGTGTGTATATATGTGTATATATCTATATCTACACACACACACACACACACACACACACACACATATATATATATATATATATATATATATATGTATATATATATATATATATATATATATATATATATATATATATATATATATCCATAGAGAGTGCTGTAATTTGTTACAATGCAGTCAACAGATGTGTGTTGTAAAATTTTAAATAAAAATAAAAAACGCCACTACACAGTGTGAATCAAACAATGAGTTTAAGGAAAAAACACTAAGCGACTCTGATGAAGCCCTGAATAGTTTGAGGATGAAAGTGTTTAGTGTCTGTTCATTAAACAGATTATTTGGTTCACACTGTGCAGTGGCATTTTTTATTTCTATTTTGAAATTAATTATGCTCGTTGAGTGTGTTTGTTTGTTATTTATTAGTGTTTTAAAATTCTGCATTCATGGTGCATTCCATTGGAAGGCATTAGTGTAAATGAAGAGAAACATAGGAACCATGCCTTTCAGCTCACTATTGAATTATGAGCTCTAACTTGCAAAAAGAAAAAAAATAAAATGAAAATGCAGAAGAGTGAATATCAAACAGCAGTCTTATCCTTTAAACTCCTTTTTTTAAAGGTGCAAGCCTGTCTCATCATCCATGCTTATATATACTACATCCAAACTTGCCATACCTCAGAGAACTGTTAATATTCTGTGAAATGTCCACCTTGTACTTAATATATGCAAGTTCATCCTCCCCTCATTCAGTCTCTGGACTTTGGACTCGCAAAAGGGGACATTTCAAATGGTTAACTAAGGTTCACTTGTATTCCTACCAATAATGTTTTGTACAGACTGGGTAACAGTGGGTTAACAGAGTTGCTTGTTTTCCTGGTTGCTGTCTGTATTATATTTATGGTTGTTTGAGTATGACAGTCATATTCATCAAATATCGATGGGCAGGATTCACGAAGGCTTGCACGGAGTGTAAGAGACGTGTAACACTCCATGCAAGCCTCCCGATCCAGGAACAGCCCGAAACTCCGTGTAAGAGACCAGCTAAAACATCTCTTACACGGACTGGGAGTGGATATGCCAAATACCTCACTTGCAGCCAAAAGGTATGCAAATGAGGTATATTAGTGATTCACGAAGCAGAAACCAGCCCGTGTAAGAGACGTTTTAGATGCAGAAATGTACTCAGTTGACAACTGAGTACGTTTCTGCAAAAATCACAATGGAGCCATGTCAGCTCCAACTAAAGGGTGCATATGTGTCAGGCAGCATGCCAATGGCCAAATATGTGGCCATTGGCAAGGTAACCCGATGGAAAAATTAAAAAAATATAATTTTTTTTTTCGGCCAATGTTTAAACGCAGCGCAGCCCCGAGCAAACGGGCTGCGCTGTATGAAACATAAAAATGAAGGTTATAAACCCACAAATGTGGGTTTTATGCAATACATGGAATGACAATGCAGGGACCAGCAGACCAAAAACAACATAGCCACCGTGTAGTGGTTGCTAAGGGGGGAAGCTGAGTCTAGGACATGTAACTAAGCATTAGTAGGCAATCTCATGTAAATGAGGGTTAGGATACTGAATCCCACAGTCACATAGCAAATGAGCACAGTCTGAGTAGTGTAAGAGATAAATAAGGGGGAGGAATAGAGTAGGAAATAGGTGACATCACAGTGGGGAATGGTAGAAAGAAATGCAGTTCATTGGAGGTCAGTGTAACATGACAAATGACAGACACAGATCAGGGAAAGAGGAGTGCCACAAGATAAGCATGGGAAAGTCAAGAAATGGAATGTGTACACTGTTACTTACATGCAAGTTTCTTGCTGGTCGTGCATGCGCACGTGTGCATGCCATGAAGCGTGAGTAGGGCAGTGTGCATGCTTGTAAGGCAGACTGAGCATGTGAGAGCGTGTTGGTAGAGTTTGAAGACTGTTTACGCTAGTGTGCGCACGTGTAGGGCAGCCTGAGCATGTGGGAGCCTATTGGCAGAGTTGTAACACTGTTTGCACTGGTGTGCGCATGTTTTAACCCGAATAGGCAGATCCTGAACCATGTAAGCATGTGTGCATGTGTGTAAGCCACTGTGAGCGCGTTTCTGCTGGTATGCACGCTGCTCCCCCCTGAGGAAACAGAAAGGAAAAAGGAAGCAACAGAATTAGTAGGAAGCTAGCAGGGAATACTGCTGGACCTAGCAGGTGAAACTAATTAGAAGCAGGCAATTACACAGGCAGAATAGTAGCCCAGCCCAGCACTTAAAACTCTGCAAACAGCAGTGCAGGATGTTTCTCTCAAGAGACACTGCAAGACAGGAGTAAGCTATTAGAAGTGAAAACTGAAAAAGCTGAACTCAGAGCAGAAATGTTAGGGGCTGCCATAGCAGTCATAATGAGACATAGGCGAGGAACAACCTGAGCCTGCCCCAGTAGGCAGAAGGAGGCGTGCCCAGTATGCCCTGGCCTTGGCAAAGAGGCAATGCATAGCACATACACTGGCTCAGTAGGAACCCTGGGAATGATACCCCCTCTGACTCATTCAAATAATAACAGGGATGCCTAAAATGACATGACCTGCTCACAAACATGCACAGGGAGTGTAATATGCACATCTGACAGAGGCAGCCCTGCAGCACCACCTGAGGCATGAATGCCATGTGTTAAGTAATGTAACACCATGTACTATATGCACACCTGAGGACCCTGACTAACATCCACCCTCACCAAGCATGAAGCCACAAAATGACAATGGGATGATCAGTTGCAATAACTGGCTGAAGTAATGCACCACCTGCTAGGGGTGGTGTGCACCTATCAGTCCAGGCCCCATGGATACTGGCAAAGGCTGTCAGTACCCACAGCATGCCCTGAATAGGTAAGTCTCAAAACACAAACCCACCTTCATAGGTAAAACAAGGGATAGGAACTTAGATGTAATGCTACCCAATGCCAGAAGTCTAAACAGCAAGATGCGTGCAGTGTAAACGCACACAGTATGGAGAATGTTGATATCAGTCCTGTAATAGAAAACTGTGTCAAGGCTCACATCAGCACCCTAACACTACCAGGTTATACATCATACTGTGCTGTACAGCCACAAAACATGGAACAAGCTACAAAAGGAGGGTGACTAGCAATAAATGTCAAGGATAACCACACCCCCATGTTAGTACCACAACAAGAAGCAGCATGGATTAGCCATGGTCAAATCCCAATGGCTAAAACTGCCTCCCAGTATATAGCCTGCTGCAGACTACTGTCCTAATACCAGGAACTGCACCTGGCCTATGTTGGAATACATGAATATATCAAGCCCCCCAAACCACATTATATTGTTTGACTGAAAATACCCAGACATACACTGGGAGCATTATACTAGCACCAACACAGTAGGAGAAAAGTTCCCAGAACCCATAAACCAAAATGCCCAGGAACAACGTACCACTGCCACAAGAGGGGTAAGCATACTGGATGTGAAAAACAGCAACATGTCTACTGGATGGCAAGATGAGAAGTGTATCCCTCACTGGTAAGACCAGACCATAGAGTAATAACACTGGATATACACATCCTGACCACAGTCCCTGGCCAGAAAACCACAGTGAAAAACATGAGTAAAGCATAGGTTGCACCCCTCCAAACCGATGTGGAATCCACGAAAGGCCCTGTGCAAGTGCAGAATATGGGACACACCGCAGAACATGTTATACAGGCATTCCATGAACACAGCCAGGAATGCTTGGATTATGCAATCACAAATAACAACAAGACACAATGCCATACACGTAGGCATCTGGCATGCTGGACTCCAGCCATTACCAAACCATTCAAGAGAATGAGGAAGCTGCTACACGATAGAGCAAACATAAAAAGGGAAGTAATCACTGATCAGTAGTATGGCAATAAAATATGTCCACGCATACAATCCACTAAGGCCAGCCACAACAAGTAGTATCTGTGAATCCAAAGGCAATGTGACACCTGCCCCAAGTACACAGACAACCCACAACTCCCCCCAATAAATACAAATATATGTGAGAAATGCAACCATTTATCCAAACCAGAGGCTGAGCTCCCCCAACTCAGTACTGTCAAAACTAGTCAGGAGGAGAAGGTAACCACATACACCACAAACCCAGTCCCACGTAGACCTATCACAACTGTAAACCAAACACATAAACACAGAAAAACATTCCCGGAGGCCCTAATTACAAACACACCACACCAACAGAGGCCTCCAAAGCAGATCCCAAGCAACCACAATCTCCAAACATAGCACATGCAACACATAGTACACAAAGCTGGTGAGCCAAACAGTTACAGGCCAGAAGGAGAAACAACATGCCTGATACAGTGGTAATAGGTGTCTGTATAGGCAGACACACTGCTGTCCCACTCACCAGACTGAACAAGGGAAAGGGTACAGTAAACTGCCTGTAGGCTGCCACAATATGCCACATAACACAAGTACGCAGGTCACCCCAAAGCAAGCAGAAATATGATGCACTCATTGTCCATGCTGGTGTGAATGACCTGAGATGTACCTCCCTGGACTACATGAAAAGAGACATGGATGAGCTCTCTGAGTATGTACTCCAGGCCAGTATGACACTGACCATTTGCAGCATCCAACCCTCACCAAGAATGATGCCACAGTACAAACACAGAATGATCAGCTTTAACAAGTGGCACAGTTACAGCTGTCAGTCCAAGAGGGTCTAATGTCTGTCTGCTTGAGATGTCATGCATGACAAGCCATGCTGCTGTTCCAGGGATTGATTGCACCTGTTACCCCTGGGTGTCTGGATACTGGATAAGGCCTTTGCCACCTCCATACAGCCGTACGTAGGCAAGGCCAAAAAGACTAACCTACCACCCCAGAAAACATAAGTGGTAAGAAACATAAGGGTAATGTTGACCAATGCCAGATGTGTAAACTGCAATATGCATGCCCCTGAGGCACTTCCCAGTATGGAGAACATCGATGTCTGTGCAGTGACAGCAGCCTGCTGCAAGCCTACTGATAGCACACCAGCACTACCAGGTTATACTACATATCATGCGTTATGGCCCCAACACCTGGACCAAAACATCAAAGGAGGGGGAGTATCCATATGCAGCACAGACACCCATATGGCCAGGTAACTGACACGAAGCAGCGGAGACAACCCATGTGCACCTAAGTGTAGTCAAAACTGCTGTACAGTCTGTAGCATGCAACAGACCACACTCTCACACACAAGAACCCCACCCAGACATCCTGAAGACACTGGACAGTATGAATGTCCCGCCAAATACCAGACAAGGTACTCACAAATTACCACATAGGTGGTAAACCATTATGTATGCAAGGAGTAATCAGGGACCTAGGGACACAAGTTGACAGTAACCTGTCATGTGACACTCACAATGCCAATGTGGCTAGGAAGACTGTCTATATTGGACACCGTATCATGAAAGGATTCACATCTATATCAACAGAGGTCACTGTGCCCCTGTACTGTTCCCTTATCAGACCCATAATCAAGTACAATGACTCATATAGGATGTACCGTACCTGACACCTGCAGCGGTTAGGAAGACCTCAAAGGTACCCCACCAAGAGGATAAAGGGTGTCAAATACATGTCATATGCTACCTGGCTGTAGACACCCCAGCTGAATGCAGTCACAGACTGCCTACACAGAGGCATTGTATGTCTGTTGTACAAGGCCATGTCCAACACAGGAGTAATGGACATGCTCCACCACAGGAAATCAAAGCCGTTGGAGCTGTGAGAGTGACAGATGTCAGCCTCAACACATAATGAAATCGGATGTGCTGGAGAGACAGATACATAACCCAGAGGCTCCCCACACCCAGAAACAGGATCCCAATCCCTGTTAGGCAGAGCCCCTCACTGACACCCCTCAACAGGAATATTGCCAAGTGGATGGATGATCGTACATGTACACTGGGGGTCTTCACTGTGTTACGTCCAGACAGAGGCACTGTAAAGAAAATCATAAATGGCCATAATAGTCACATAGCAAGGGGTGGCGAAAGACACACACACTCTGGCTTGGCTTACTAATGCCCTAGGGTGGATAGCCTAGTATGAACCCATAAACCTATGAAGATACAAATTGTACAGGACACTAAGGATAATCACAAGGCTTACTTAACTGATGGTAGGAACCATGTTGGGAATTCACAGATATGCTCCGAATCACACAGATATTACAAACAACATACCAAACACACACACACATATTGCCAACATACAACCTGACAGGTTCTGTGCAACCCCCCCCCCCCCAGAATGCAAAATATCTTTCCCAGCAGACTGCTGGTCCCCTGACATCATTGCAGATGCTGAGGTAACAGTCATCATCTGCAAAGCAAAACACACAGCAGCAAAGGTATGTGATGGTGTCCTGGGCTGAGGCCAACATGGACTCCAAGAATAATGGAATGCCAAATCACACTACTGCCCAATGTCAGCCTTACCACAGGATATGTACCCAAAGAGCAGTGTACAACAACAGTGGTCCTTCACAACAAAGGTGTAGCCTGAATGGATACTGCAAACTACCACCCCAGGATCCTGACAAGCTTGGTCTGCACAGCTATGGAAAGGATCAGTATGTACCGCAGACATAAAGCTATCGTGGACCTACTGACACTGGACCCTACCCAGTGTGGCTGTCATAACTGCAGATCCTGCCCCTAAACATGTTTGACCCATTTGAAACAGTCATTAAGGTCATTGATGAGGGCAATGTGGTCCACACAGCATAGCTGGACCGTGCATATGCTTCCAGACAATACCCTACGAGTTCAGTATGGATATGTTCACCAGCTTAAATATAAACCCCTATGTCATAGAGGGGTTGCAAACCAGACCAAGGACAGAACTGACATGGTCAGACATGCTGCATCCATGTCAGACTACAAAGCAGATATGAGTGGCATCCCACAAGGCTTGGTCCTGGGACCTTCTCCGTTCCGAATATATGTCCCATAGGTACAGGCCAACATGGAAGGACTGTGACTGAACATGTATGCAGAGGAGTACAAACTGCCCACCATATCCGACCCCCATCTGACACAAGCAACCCACAAAAGTGCCACATAGAAACAGACAACTGGAGCCATAGCCATGTCAGCAAGCTAATTGCAGAACTGTGTATAGACAACCACCATGGATATACAGTAAGTGTCCACAAATTACCACACAGGTGTTAACCCATTACTTACCTGACATGTAATGAGAGACCTGGGGACACAAGGTGATAGATATCCTGCATTGGACAAACATGTGGCTGTAGTGTTCACAGAAACATACCATATACCCACCCAATCATGAAGGTTGTCAGATGTAGATAAGGGGAGGTCATTGTGGCTCTGCAGTCATCCTTCATCAGCGTCACAATTGACTACAATAGCCCCTGTGGGATATACCTCAGCAGGCACCTCCATCAACTGTAAAGTCCACAACAGTACCCCACCAGGAGTAGCAAAGAGCATGAACAGATGCCATGTATTGCCTGAGTAAACAAACTGCAGCTCCACACACTGCCATACTGCCCACCCAGAGGCAAGCTGTGCCTGATGTATGAAGCCATGTCCAAGCTGGAATCAATGAACATGCTGCCCCTTGTACAATCTGAATGGCAGTGAGCTATGCACATGAGAGACCTGAACCCCAGCACTGACATACATAGGACAAGCTGTACAGAATGATCCATAACACAGAAGACAACCCCACTCTTGAGTAAACTCCCAGTACAGGTTAGCCAGAGAGTCACCTATCAACACCCCTCAAGAGGAATCCTGATGAGTGGATGGGAGATGGTAGGTTAACCCTGGGTATCACTGTTATGTCAGAGGTAGATGGAGGCACAGTATACTAAACATGACATATGTCATGGCAAACTCCAGTTACAATGTGTGTCGAAGGACAAACACACTCTGTGACTAGCATCAGAAATGGCCTAGGGAACATCTCTAGTGTTTGCCAATGTCCACCTATGTTGTGGAATACGCTACCAATGTTGGACAAGCCTGGTGTAGGTAGTCCATATCTGAACATAATGCAACATGGTCATATGTGCACAACTGGCCCCTACACAGTCTGTTGTGCTCACTATGAAGATGTCAAGCAGTGATAGAACTAAAGCCCAGGATACTGTCCACCACAGTGAAAGTACTGAACCAGTACACTATACGGTACTACAGTGTTAGGTCATTATGAAAGGATGTTGACAACTGTATGCAAAGTATCCCATGCAATCCCTGCAGGCACAGTATAATCCCTGTTGAGGCAGACACGAAGCAGTTGGCCAGTTAGTACACAACATGACACCCAACACACAACCATAAACGTGAGATATTGTTGAAGTTCACACACACCCAAATATGTGGTGGACTTCAGAGTTCAACATATGGAAAGCTCACACTGGGCATGCTCTCACACTTTGATAAATGAGGCATATGTCAGACAACATGCCATGGAAAGGCTGAACTGGGCATGCTCACACACTTTATCTCTGTTTAGCAGTTGGCCACACATATCTGGTATTTGTACGTGTCATTCCAGGAACCAACCAGAACACAGCAATCTGCCCAGGGCACACAGTAAATGACTACAGAGACATAAGTGATATAGTGGATCGCCCTCATATTCAAACATCTTCCACAGATACACAAGTTGTTCATAGGAACAGGGAATGCTATGGCAATAAAGACCTGCAAACAGTCTAACAGCACAACAAATATTGTGCCTCTTACAATTGAACATATGGGTGTAGAGGTCAATACTAGGCTTGTTGCCCAAGGGAATGACAGCTTAGCCAGAGTGTGCTTGGCATCTGCATCCCCAGTACAGTAGGCTACTGTGCCACTGTAAAGTAGGTCACATAAGGCAATGTGTGAGGCTAGTGAGCTGTGCCTCTGTCAAGCAGGGGGCACAGTGGAGATCCCAGGGTTTGAATGTGCTAAGCCACAGCCATGTTGTTGGTGTGTGCTGGAAGAGGGTTGCTGAGGACCTCTAACAGTAAGTGGGCATCAATAACAGACTGAGTGGAGCCCTATCTGCATTGTCTGGACAATTCCACTATCAACACTGTGTTGTGATGATTATGTGGGAATGAAGTGTCATGCCGGTACTGTTCACAGATGTCCTCCCTCTGTGGGCTACAGCTCTGCAATGTATTAGCTCACTCTGTCTGTTGGACGGCTCATATATGGCTGGTGTACACCTGACAGGTGTCTTGTTGTGGAGCAGTCATGGGTATATGTGGGATAGCATGATCAATGCAAACCTTACATATGCTCACAGAATGCAATTGTCAAGGATTATGCAGAGTGGCCAGTATAGTCCCCCAGCATGGGTCCTTTGAAGTTGTCCACCCCAGTCTTCACAAGTGTAGAGTCTGCTTGTGCTAAATACAGTTTGTTTGCAGTGACAACCTTGCCTGGGGGTGGGGATGGGATATGGATGTCCAGGGAATGGTGGGTATGGTCAGATATCAACAATGGTGGTCTACCTCTGGTGTGGAACAGTGAGTACCCATGTTGCAGATGGTCAGGTGCAATATGTATTCCCCCATGTGGCTGTGGTGAGTGGTTCTGCCATAGCACATGGACCCACAAATTGTAGTGGCTGTAGGGTAAAGTGATAGAGGCCTGAGTAGTTCCCACACACAATATGGCTGTACTTGATGTTAACAACTGGAATGGTGTATGTGAACACCTGCATATCCCGGCACTGTTCCCAGAGAAGCAAAGTGTGTGTCCTGGATGTGGGAGTGGTGTTCTGGACTGGTTGTGTTGTGTGTTACAGGTCCTGTGGTCACGAAGCATGGTATATAACATAACCTGCCAGTGCGATGTGCATATCTGACCCTGACATAGGTGGCTGCAAATGCATATATATGATATCCCCCACCTGACAGGTAGCACTAGATGTACATACCTCTGTAGAAATAAAGATGTCAGCACCCTATAAATACTGCATGTGCAGACCAGATGCCCAGTAATTTGGTTAGCGTGCTCTGCTAATGCGTCTCCCTCAAGTGTCATAATATAGGTAGGTAGGAGTTCGAACCATGCAAATGCTCAGTGTGTGTGTGTGTGTGTGTGTGTGGATGAGCGGGGTTGATGTGTGTGCAAGTCTGTGTGATGGAGATGTCCCTTTTGGCAACTGGGAAAGCACTCTACAGGATGCACATTCCCCTATCTAAGCACGGATGATGTCAGCACCCTATAAGTACAGCAGGAGAATCCTCCCAGTAATGCGAATAGCGCGTTCTGCTAATGCATCTGTCACGAGTGTCATAACATAGTTAGGTAGGGGTTTGAATCCTGCAACTGCCCAGTGTGTGTGGAAGGGGGTTAGTGGGTGTGCAAGTCTGTGTGAGGGAGATGTCCCTTTTGGCAACTGTGAAAACACTCTACAGGATGCACATTCCCCTATCTAAGCACTGATGATGTCAGCACCCTATAAGTACAGCAGGAGAAGGGAACTCTCCCAGTAATGCGAATAGTGCATTCCGCTAATGCGTCTGTCATGAGTGACATAACATAGCTAGGTAGGAGTTTGAATCCTGCAACTGTCCAGTGCGTGTGAAAGGGGGTTAGTGTGTGTGCAAGTCTGTGTGAGGGAGATGTCTCTTTTGGCAACTGTGAAAGCACTCTACAGGATGCACATTCCCCTAGCTAAGCATGGATGAGGTCAGCACCCTATAAGTATAGCAGGAGAAGAGAAACCTCCCAGTAACTTGAATAGCGCACTCTGCTAATGCATCTCTTTCAAGTGTCATAACATAGTTAAGTAGGGGTTTGAAACTTGCAAGTGTGTGTGTGTTGTGTTGTGGGGAGTTTGTGTGTGTGCAATTCTGTATGAAAGACGTGTTTTTTTTTGCAATCAGGAGATCACACTACATGATGCACATTACCCTTTCCAAACACTGATGATATCAGCACCCTATAAGTACAGCCAGAGAAGAGGAACCTCCTAGTAATCCGAATAGTGCACTTCGCTAATGCGTTTGTCTCACGTGTCGTGACATAGTTAGGTAAGGGTATGAATCCTGCAAATGGCAAGTGTGTGTGTGTGTTTGTGGGGGTAGTAGGGTGTGTGTAATTCAAGTGTGAGAGAACAGATCCTTTTGGCAAATACTACAATACACCAGATGCTGCATATTCCCCCAGTAAACACAGGGGATGTCACCACACTATCAGCACAGCCAAACAGGGCTACTTGGCCAGTAATGCCAATAGTGCTCTCCGCTACTGGGTCTATTACCATTGTCAGAGCACAGATAGGTATGTTTTGGAAACCCACAACTGCCACGTGTGGTTGTCACACAATATGACCTTGTGTGGGTCTTTGTGCATAACAATGCATGCCATTGCCTAAACCAGCAAGGGCAATGCACACATGATGTATGTGTGTGACACATACACATAAATACCTGTGACCTGCAGTAGTTACCATGTCTGACACGTGCCTCGAGTGGATAAATGGTATTCGCAATGCATAACAATATGACTGTGTCTTACTGTGCAGGGGCCACACGCGGTATGTGTCTATACAGTGTGGGTTGTATATGGTAAAATACCTACAGCAGGGGATACACATCTGGTCTGAGCCATATAGTCTACATGTAGTCGATGAACAGGTGCTGCATGTTCCCACCTGTTGTGGGAGTGGTAACATGTTATTCCACTGCAATTCAGTGACCACATGCTGGGAATCTTTCAGCTAGTGTGTTGTAGCTGCAGTAATGCTCATGCATAATATTTGGCTGGATGCAGTCCAGCTATATAAAGACATTTCTTGAGACTGTCATATTGCCAGTGTTGTTATGGAGGATAGGTGGGTTTCCTGTGTATGGGAGGGTTGTGTGTGCCAGGCTATGAACCAGAAGGCAACCCAACACACTGTTAGCTGCACATGAATAGGCCCTGATGCTTTGTGCTGTGCCAGCAACCTGGAGGTGTGTGTATCTGTGGTGCCTTGGGATATCACCCCCCTGTCCATGTGTGTTACATGTGTAGGGGACGACAGGCATGGTATGAGGTATAACCTGGCAGTGATGGGTTGCACCTGTGAGCCGTGAATCAGGACTCTGGTACTGCACAGACATTGCAGTTCACCGTGCTGAGGACAGTGTCCAGTGCATGCATCTTGCGGTGTACACTGCTGGTGTTGTGTAGCATCGCTGTTAGTGTCCTATCCTGTGTGATACCCATGGAGGAGGCTATGTAATCTGTGTCCTGCAGCAAAAGGCACTATGTGTGTATCAAGGGGCTTTGCCAATATACAATGGCCCATGGGTGTCACGTGCAAGCTGCCCCTCGCAAATCATTGTGGCTTTCCTAGCATGTAAGCACACATTGACAGCCAGTGGATACCCTATGAATGACATTGGAGATTGAGCAGAATGTAGGCATAGAACACCCTTCCTACATATAGTGGTAGCATACCTGGTGAGGGTATGATGGCAACCAAGATCAGGCTCATACTGGCCCATGCCACATGCTGAGAGATCCCTTCTATGTTCCCTATCATGTAGTCCAGGGAGGTATGTCTCAGGTCATCCATAGTGGCATGGTCAATGACTGAGTCATATGTGTCCATGCCTCTGACTGACCTGTATGCATGTGTTTTGTGGTGGACCATATTACCCCACAGGCATATCACTGTGACCTTCACCATGTACAGCCTGTTGAGCGGGACCCCACTGCAGTGGCCAAGAGAGGTACCTGACACATCTGTAGCAGGTGTGTTGTGTAGCCCTACAGGCTGTGAGTGTGTGGCACACGGGATGTGTGTGCCATGTGTGGCATGTGCTCTGTTCCGACGTAACGTATGCCTGTGTGCCAGCTGCGGAGGTGTGTGATGCTCAGGCAGGATGCTATTCTGAGTCTCCAAGTATGCCTCAGTGTGTTCAGCTTGCTGTCAGTGCGGGTCTATGTCAGACTGGTATTGTAGTCACTGTAGTATGTCATGCCACCTGACAGGGTATGGCATTACTGGGTTCAGAGTGCTCAGTCCCCAGATTGGCTATGTGGTGGCATCCCACACATATGTTGTACATTCCTGGCCAGGGGTGCAGGTTGACTGCATACATGTGGCAGCTGTGACATTGCCACATGACTCACATAAACCACAACTGGACCATAGAGGAGATTCACAGGTTACCTTTGCACATGCTACCATAGTAGTGTGATTGCCATGGTGATTACCACCACATAGGGCCAATGGGGAACAACATACTGAAGGTGTGTATGTGTGGGTGTACTGCTACTGATTTCATAGCACTGGCATATATGACTGCACACGTGGGTAAATGCCAGGTAAGACATGTGCAATGTGTCACAGGCAACGTACATGCGACCAGGACAGACAGTGACGTTATGTCATGTGTAAACTTGACATACGTATAGTACGCTATGCAGATGTAACTAGGAGTCCACAGAAGCACTGTAACTCTGCATTGCAGGTGGAAGCAGTGTTCCAGGGAACCCCAAGCGAATATGCATGCAAACAAAGCTACAGTAAGCAGGGCTGGAAGTAGTCAATTGTACAGCAAAGAAGGAGTAACAGTAACAGTAGGTAACAGTGCAAATATGTAGGCACTATCAACATGTACCCAGGAATGCACAGCTCAGATGTCCATGGTAGAAATGATATTATGTCATAGTTAATTGTGATTTGGATTACATTGGTACTGCACACATATCAACATGCGCAAACATCCACATTGTGTAGTCGTTGTGGGCAACTTGCCACCATAACTGTATATGTCCATCATTGCGAATCACTACTTGCATTAGCTTCTCCCCTGTGCTACCCATGTATGTGGCTATCTGTTGACATCCTTACCACCGGTATGCAATAATGTGCAGCTGCTACACTTTGGTACGTACTATGGGTGTAGATAACAATTCAGGACAGTCATACGGTTACTGCATCAGGCATGCTGGGATATACACACAGTCATATCAGCACACTGTACTGTTACCAACATGATACTACTAATACACTTCTATGTAATCACCCTCTGCATCAGCAAAGTGTTTACCTGTTCCTGCACTGATGTTGGAGATTGCAGGAGGTGGCACAGTTTCATCATATGCACAGGATGTGAATTAGGTATGCCTGAGTCTGCCACTGATACCACCAATTGACATGTGTGTGTATGTGTGTTGGTGAGGGACAGCAGTACAGGGTGGGGCACTGTTGGTGCAGTGTGTGCATGTATGTGGTAGCCCTAGGTGTTAACATTTCGCATGTGTGTATGAACGCACACAGTTCCACCTCATGGCTGCCATATACAGGAGTTTGTGGACAGACACAGACTGCACCTGGCAGGTCATACAGATCAGTGTCTGTGGGCACGGACATGGTACCTGTGCCTGGAAGGGGTGCTACGGACCGTATCCGGTACTAAGCCAGACTGGGTACTATCATTAGAAGCGGGAGTGTGTTGACTGGACACAGGTCCCTGTTGGGACTGTCCAGAGCCACGTGCACGTGGTTTCCTGGGGCATTCCGATGACAGCACAGACCCAGCATTGCTGGGGCTGCTGCTGGTACTATGGGGGCATCCGCAGGCCTGTTGTTGTCCACGCTGACTGCCAGCTGCTGCTGTTGCTGGCATATGGCCACGTCGACGCCGCAACCACCCACCATTGCCCTGGCTTATGGACATGTGGTTGTGGAACTGCTGTAATATGTCCCCACAACGTCTGTCTATGACATCGGTGAAATTACGGATAGCATCCGAGATGTCACGCATACTGTCAGTCATGGCTGTGCGACATGCTCTCAGCTCCCTCAGACCCTGTCTGGTGTACCTTTTCATACGTGACTGTGCCTGCATGACAGCCCAAAACATAGCTGAGGTTGACAGACCTCTTTGGGCACGTCTGCCAGAGGCAGTACACCCACGGATGCTCCCACGAGAACCCATGGGCAACTGCCTGTGTAGTACCATCGCAGGACCCTGCTCATGGCTGCTGTGTGGGGAAGCATGTGCCACAGACACCACATTACCCTGGTCAATGCCCACTGTATCCTGTCCATCACCTAGGGACAATGGTGACATAGGATGTACTGGCAGGATGACTGTGCGCAATGATGGGGTTGACAGCTGTGTACTGTCAATTGGCTGACCGATAACGGACCCTGACATACCTTCCTGTGCCATTACACAGATATCATCATTATCTGTACCTGTGGCACCAGATTCAGGTTGCCTGCTGCAGGACACCAGAGCAGCACCAGAACCTGTGGGAGGAAGACAGGAAGCACAGTTTACAATGTCTACACAATGTTACCAGTGATGCACTTATGCACACAGGCACACATGCACACGTGGACACATGCACACGTGCACACATGCACACATGCACACATGGACACAGGCACACATGCACACATGCACACATGCACACATGCACACTTGCACACATGCACACGTGGGCACAGGCACACATGCACACATGCACACATGCACACATGCACACGTGGACACGTGCACATGTGGACACGTGGACACATGGACACATGCACACATGCACACATGCACACGTGGACACAGGCACACATGCACACATGCACACGTGGACACATGCACACATGCACACGTGGACACATGCACACTTGGACACAGGCACACATGCACACATGCACACGTGGACACAGGCACACTTTCACACATGCACACATGCACACATGAACACAGGCACACATGCACACATGCACACCCCGCAGTATACACACAGAGCACTACTGAGTTACACTAGTATTACTAGCACTATCAGGACTATTATAGGTATTGTTAAAATACACTCACCAGCATGGATGGGCTGCCTTGTTGTAACAACAGAGGGACCTGCAGAAATGAGGAGATTAATGTCAGTGGGCACAACTGTGCCATTGATACTGCATATGATACAGTGCAGTAGTACACCAGTTGCCTTTCACATGTCAGCTGCTGATATTGGCAATATCACACCTGCACAATTACATACTATGTTGACAGCTACATACCATGGACACACCTTACACATGCATAAACTAACAGTGTACAGAACAGTCAAGTGTACATATGGAATATTACCTGCATGCTCCATGTCATGCTGCTGTGTGGATCCAGCCTCCATCATGATGCAGGTGTATTGCTGTTGCTGTTCCGGGGCTGGAGCCACAACACTTAGGAGTAGCCCCTCCAGTCTGGTAAGGGGGGGATGTGTGGCCACCCAACCTCCTGTGGCAACCTATTGCCTGTGGATATCCGACGCATGCTGATGGACGTTTTTGATTAAATCACTGCAGTGATGTCATACCTGCTCATATGTCCTATTATGCGTGCCAATGTCATTTACCCTATGGACAAGGTCTTGCCACAGTGCAGCCCTCTCCTGCTGATTCTGGCTGGTGCGGGAAAACAGTATGTCATAATCCTGCACCAGGCTCTGATGTATCTCCACATCTTTTGCTGCAGAGTAGGCAGGATTACACTGATGAGCCATGTCCCTGGAAGAGAACACAAACAGGATATCAGCAGACTATGTCAGCAATATATGGCACACATACTATACATGATACTCAACTGTAGTGATATACTACTACTCCCATATGTAGCATGTGCGTGTCTCTTGGTGGATACACAAGTACATGGCCAGATATCAGTGCTCAGCCAACACCTTTGCAACAATACCTGCCACATTCCATACAACATAGTAGCATGTCCCATCGGTCAGCACACTGCGACGGGTCCAATGTACAACCTCACTCTGGGGGTTCATACCAAGGTACTGTATGTGGAACACCATCCACTAGTGTGATCTGGACATAAGTTACTCAGCCTGGATATACATATCCCACCACCACCAGCACAGTAGACTACTTTGATATGTATGTGATTAGACAGTTATTCACTTGTTAGGACTGAGATGGTATCCATGCAGCCCACTGGGCCAGTGGAAGCCACAATCCACACTGCTGACCCCTTTGCGAATGCTTCCCATGGACATCCCAAAGATTGCATGGAACATGCACACACATTTCTAACCCAGACCCTATGCACAAAGGTTAGGCATCCTGTCCGGTGGACCCCAGCCAAAGGCAGATTGTATAACAATAGAAGGAGGTACTGCAGGGCAGAGCAGATTCACATGAAGGGAAGGCATCTGTGGTCAGCACTGGTAATAAGCTACGGTCTCTCATTACAACATCCACGGCCTACTCTGGGAGGGAAATGGCCACGAACACTATAGATAACCACAAGGCCTTCTTCAGTTATGTTACACATATGGACCAAACGCCTCAGATATGCTCTGAGTTACTACACACCTACTTAACATTCACCGAACACACAGATATTGGCAACATTCTTGCAGACAGGTTCGGTGCACGTATCCCCCCTCCTTCTCCCCCACACTTAGAAATACTTATCACAGCTGAATGTAACCTCCCTATCATCTCACATGTCCAGGTGAGGGCTGCCCTCAGCAAAGCAGAACACACAGCATCAATGTGACCTGATGGTATCCCTGGATGTGTGCTACGTGAACTCCAAGAGGACATACAACCGCATATAAGACTGATATTTAACCTTGGCTGTACTACGGGATATGTACCTGAACACTGGCATACAGCAACAGTGGTCCCACTCTACAAAGGAGACACCTCTACTGACCCTGGGAACTACCGCACCATAAGCTTAACCAGCCTGGTCTGCAAAGCTATGGAATGATTCAGTATGGGACGCATATACAGCGATATTGGGTACCTGCAGACACTTGTTCCCGGCCAGTTTGCCTTTGTGATGGGCTGATCCTGCCTTTTGAACCTGGTTGACCTTTCAAAACAGTCACTACAGCCATTGATGAGGGCAACGCAATCCATACAGCCTACCTGGACTTGCCTAAGGCCTTCAGCACAGTACTCCACTCAGGCATCATAGACAAGCTCATTAGCTTACATGTTACTACATATGTCACATGATGGGTTGCACATTGGTTGACATACAGAATCCATAATATCAATATTGTAGGAGCCATGTCAGACTCAGTGCCAGTCACATGTGGTATCCCACAGGCCTCTGTCCTAGGACCCCTCTTGTTTGGCATTTATTTCTCAGATGTAAAAGCAAACATGTGCGGGTTGTGGATGACAAAGTTCCCAGATGACTGCTAACTAAGCGCCATAGTCGTTACACCAGCTGACACACACATCCTACAGACAGGCCTCACTGCAACGGAAAACTGCTGCCAGGATCATGGCCTAACATTGAATGACATGTAATGTATAGTCATCCCCTTTGGGTGGAACTACGTGCACACAACATATGACATGGACATACCTATAGATACAGACCTATGACACATATGGAGGGTTCACAGTATGCAGACTATTAACCTGTTACTTTACGTTACCTGTGTTTGTCGCAGCTGGTTGCATTACCGCTACTACAACTTCCTGCTGCTGCTGGCACGGCTTGGTACTGTCACTGCTGACAACTTCAACTCAGTTTGTGTACCATGTGTTGTTGTTTGTGTTGTTATTTATTTATCTTTTTTTCTTTTTCTCTCTCTCTCTCTCTTTCTGTCTGCCTCCAGACAGTGCAATGAACGTATTGCATGTGTGGAGTGTGAGTACAGGATGCTTTTGTAGGTATCTGCATAAGTCCATGTGATGGCATCTGCACCAATTGTAAGCCAGCATTTGCTAATTGCATGCAGCCAGTTGTGTACTGATTGCAGTTCTCACTGTGATTTCAGGACAGTGCTATAAAAGGGTATGTGAGATAGGCATTGCCCTTTCAGATTGTAAGGGCGAGGACCATGCTGGTATGCTGTGGACACTGTTCTGTGAGTGTAAAGGTTAGTATCTCTCTCATGATTCAGGCTGTGTTGTAGATTCACATTTCTCCATTCCTCTCTCCTGTTTCCTGTAGTAAGTGTGTATGCACTATATATATATATATATATATATATATATATATATATATATATATATATATATATATATATATATATATGTAAATATACATACATTTATATATGTACATTAACTGACATTATTACCTACTAGCTACCAACTAGCATGGCTGTTTCTGTTCACACACTACTATTATGGAAATCCACTAGTTTTGACAGTAAGTATGAATGACATGCTTTGTGTACTACACATCCTATATTCCCTTTACATTCATTCCTACTATTACATGATATATTTATTTTAGCACAATGTTCTTGTATAAGAGTCATGGCTTAGTGGTAGGTCATGCAGACTACTGTTTCTAAGGTCCTGGGTTTGGGACTGACAGTGGGATTTTATTTTGCTTTTGAACTGACTACAGGACCTGTCAATAAGAGTGACTAAGGCACTTTTAAGCAGTTGTAACCGGGTTAGCGCTGGTTTGCACATAGCTCCCGCATGCGCACTGGCATTCAGCTCCGCACACACCCGCTTACAACCGCTTAACAGTGCTTACTCTGGCGCACACCCGCACTATTTTCTTTGAAAGAAATGAAAATGGGGAGACAGGAAAGTGGTGAAAAAGGGGTCACAAAGAGGGTAAGACAGTAGGGAAACAAGCTTGGGTTTTGCAGGAGGGATGTAGGTAAGGCCCATAGCTGCCCATTTCTTCATCAGCAACAGCTGTGCGTATGTATGTAATTTGGTGTGACATTTGAAACCTTCCACCCCTGAGAGAGGTGTCAGGACAACAATAATACTTGTTGTACAGCCAATTGTAATTGATAGTTTCCATGTCCAGCAGACATGTGTGCGGAATGGGCAGCTATGTATGGGGCGTAATTTTTTTGTGTTGTCAGAGTGCCCTTTTTTTTTTTTTTTTCAGGTGAGAGTGGTATGTCAGGTGAAGGAAGTCGGCATAGCTGGGGAGGTAGGTTGGGTAGGTCAACAGACAAGACAAACAAGATGCATACAGGGGCGGTGTATGACACGTGTGGGGGGGTTACACAATTGATGGGGACGGATGTTTGGATATCCAGAGCCCATGAGCCCACAGATGGCAACAGTGGAACTGATATCCCCACCCATGGGCAGTTGCCACTGTTCCTTCACTGCCCAGGATGGGGCTGTGCTGGGGGCTGTGTAGGCCGGGCAACAGGCATGCCCGTAAGTTGTGCCATCTGTGCCTCAAGCTGGCGTAGGGGCCCAAGAACAGAGTCCCGGATCTCCCTACGCACCACAGTCCGGACGCTACGGAGGGTGAGTGGTGGTTCTCCTCAGGCCACACTTGCAGAGGGGGGATGGGCCCCATCCCCTGCAGCGCTTCCACCTGCAGGTGGTACAGGGCCACCGGAGGAGGGTCCAGACTGGGCACTAGTGCCAGGTGCACTCGCCAGCTGAGGTGGGAGAGGTGGGTCCACTGGAACCCGCCTTCCCTGTCATCCTATATTTTGCATTATGTCATGACAGTTTGGGTTAGTAACATACAATACCATTTGCAATTAGTTGTAACAGCATGCATTAGTATTCCCATTAACCAAACACCCAGATATTCACACCATTCAACAGCGAGCATAACACATGCATAATTTGAACAGCAATACACAGTCCAACAACATGCAGGGTTGATTGATGGCAACAGGCCATCAGGTTTGGATGTATGAACAGGGCAGATGCATCAATGTACATGCAAATATTTATGACCCAACAGGACAAATGTCCAGGGGTGTTAATTGTGATTGCACATACCAATTTCACGCGGAATGGATTATATGTGGTTATAGGGTGGGGTGAAGAAAATAATATTAACACCTTCGAATACCAATACATATGCTGTACATTTCTAATAGCTGCAGATATATACACCCTACTGTTCTAACTACAGTTTCCTATATGATAACTACTTCAATTTGGTGATAGAACTGTTACTGCTACATCAATATACAATTTATTGTTCTTCATACACATTCATATCTGGCTTTGTTCAGCTACGTCATCCTGCTACATTTGCTTTATATAGCTATAGACAACTGTGGATGTTTGGTATTTCAGACAATCATACTATCTGCATATTGCAGACTGAGAGCAACATATCCAGATTTTGAGATACACATTCCAGCTACAGCAACACTTTGAACACATTTCGCAGTTTGGTTCTACTTGTCACATTCATTTCATTCTGTACTGCCTGCAGTATACTTTATTCAGGGGTTATTATTACTTTATTGGTGGATTCATAACTCTTTCTCACACTCTCTCACTTGTTTTCATTTTACTATTCAGGATGGTACTTACTTCTAGGCTTTATTGACATGTTTTACCTATAGTTATTACAATCCTTTCCAACAGTCTCACTTCTGTCATGTTTCAGTATTTCAACAGGGATATATTTCACACATGTGATTTGCTCATCTTCTGCAGCTGTACTTTTCAGCCTGCTGCAGGTTGTGTACTATTATATTACAGGTGGGGCATCATTATTTCAGACTTTATTTCAGACATTTTCATTTTTCTGTTTGGATTACAGACTGCAACACACTTTTGTAATCAAGCAATACTTGCAAACAGTCTTACACTGTTACTTGCACATTTTATTACTTAGTAACTACACTGCACTTTTTTGCTAACTGTCATACTTTTATATTTCTTTACAGTTACTGGGAGTGGATTACTGACCTGCCCGGTGGCGCAACCGCACTATCCTATCGCCATAGGCTCTGCGGTTCGCAGAACGGACACCTGCAGCTGTAATATAAATGAAGTAATATTGGAATACACATCTCCATAATTTCAGCTAGTTTAATTTCTTACATACATAATTAAATATAACTTACTCAGTAGTGGGGCGTTGGGCATTTGCCAGGCCTCCTGGATCCAAAGGTTCAATTTGTCCTTCTTACGTCTCTTCAGGTCCGCATGGTGGTGACGGACCTGCTCACCAGTCCTTGGAATCCCTGTGGCACTGGTGAGATCATGAGCCAACCAGTCCCACACCTCAGCCCTATATGCTCCCCACAGGACCTGGCCCTGCATGAGTTGGGCCTCATGATTGTGGACTAGGAGCCAGACCATGTATCTGGACTCCTCAACACCCCACCTCTGTACTCGATAGCAACTCCCCTCACCTACTCCTGACATTCTGGCTGCAGGTTAGTTCTACAATCGTTTATGCTGTGTATTCCTGCCTATGGGGCTTATATATGCCATTTTTCCTGCACAAATCTGTGATTGGCCATTTTGGAATTGTATCAACTTCACAAAACCTGCTTTGTCATGCTCCACTTTGTATTCATTCCTATATATTTGCTATTACTGCATTTTTAGTTACTGCTGTCATGGCTTAGTGGTTCAGTACCTTAACTATGGTGCATGGTATCCTGTGTTCGAACCTAGCCACTGCTTTTTATTTTTTATGACTGTCTAGACAGGCTAGGGGGTGTGTCTGTGCAAAGGCAGTATTGATACAGCTTGCTCAACGTTGCCCGTCGGTTAGCTTGTTGGCGCGGTGCGCAGCTCCGTGCAAACGGGGTATGCTGGTTTACACTTCATTTGGCTGTTAGCACGCATATTACGCTCAGCTTAGCTAGGGGCACACAGTTTCAGCATGTTAAACCACTGCTCACCTACGGGCACTCATTTTACACCTGTTAAACCACTGCTCACCTATGGGCAGATGCACTCACCTTGTTAAACTGTAGCTCAGCTATAGGCACATCTCACATTTTTTATTGTTTTGTTATCTCACATTTCTTCAAAATAAATGGACTATTTCATTACATTTTACATAAAATATAATTTTATATGTGTACATATTTGTCAAGGACTTGTTTCATGCTTATTTTACTAAAAATAAAAATTGATGTTGTGGGGGCTCGAACCATGACTGCCTGCTCGTCAGCCGACGTCTCTATCACTACACTATTGCTTCGTAGCTTACTTTGCATATTTAGTTCTTATATGCTTTTCCACTGACTGCTAACTGTGGCTAAGCTACGGGCACGCCCGTGCAAACGAGCGCACTCACGGGCAAACATCTTTATGATTTAAACAAATATATAACATGTTCATTTATATATTTTATGTTCATAGTCTGTAGGGGCATGTGTTGTGTTGTGTTTATTCACATTTCCATGGCCTCTGTCGTGGGTGTTTACTTTGGGCACTTTTACTCTTCTGGGGGCATGTCCGCTTGCAGGGCTCGGCCTATGGACACGCCCCCTACTGTCTTCCATGGACCGTGTTAGCTTTAGGTGTGATTCAGCATGCCCTCATGCATATGCATGACATGCTGACATCACACCGTTTAACTGCACCCTCCTTGTAAGCCTTGTATCTCTTACACAGAGGCTTCATGAATCCTGCCCATTGTGTTTTCTGTGATGCAATTTAGTTTTAACACTGAATCTTTAATTAATTGCATCAAATATATTGAATCACAGCATTGCTGATTTATTATAGGTATTTTATATATTTGTATGCATTGATTTATCAGAATGCAGAAGCATCAGTGCTTAAGTGATAAATGCCAACATTTCAAAATTCAACAAAACAAAAATATCAGAAATTGAAAAAAAAAACAATCAAAATAAAAATAGTGTTCTTCAGCAATCTGATCACCCCTATCCTACCATACATTCAGAAATAACTTGAATGGTGACAGTGTTATGGAAGGTGTCTTTCTAAAGTAGGGCACATGGTTTTGGGGTAGGGTGAGGGTTATCAAAAATTAGTGATGTGGTACAGGGAGACTGATTTGTCAGAGGATTTTTCGCACACGTTTTATGAGTATGCATTTCTTGCTTTTTTCTTTATTGCACTCATACCTTGCAGTACATTTCCCTTTATGTGCAGACCCGAAAATCTTTCATTTGTCCTCACACTCATTCCCTCATCGTAATTTTAGACCATTATGGCACTTCTTGAATTTGGACCCAAAAGCTTGATTAACATTTTTGACATTTTTTTTTCTGTTTTGATTTTCTACTTTCCTCTCATCTTTAGATTCAAATAATTCTGGGCTCAAGATGGGTAAGTTGTTCTATATGTCTGCCCATGAGGAACAATTTCTCCCTAAAGTAGGCACACCTTGCTGATGTACTAGATCTTTGAACTTAAAATGATTGTCTAACAATATTTTATGGGTAAATTCCTTTTATAATTCCATTAAAATTTTGTGAGAATATGTCAATCCAATTTTATTTATTTATTTATTTATTTTTATTTATTTATTATTTATTTTAATTTGGTTACTGGGCTGGTCCACTGGGCCAGAGAGAACCCATTTTCAGTGAAGGCCCAGGGAGAAAAGCTCCATATTAACAATCACATAGAATCGAAGAGTAATGGCTGTATACACAAGCTGAGAGTCACAGTTAAATACATAAAGGTAAAGGCTTGAAGTTTACAACTACATTCATTACAGAACTATATAAGAGATACAGCTGAGTACACAGGTCAGACGTTCAGTTGAATATAATAAAATAAACATATCAATAACTTAACTTTAGGAACATAGTATACTAGCCACTTTTGATAATACATTCTGCAAGAACATCAATAGAGATGTAGTTAAGGATCCTGAATAAGAGTACATGTCAAACATGTCAAATCAGAAATAAGACATAGCAGAGCAAGTTGATCACATCAGATCAATATAGTTATCTAGTAGGTATTACAGCATGGTAGAAGAGTTCAGTTTGACAGAGAGTAAGTTGCTATAGGTGACAGTAGTAGTAAACTAGGGAATCAAGTTTTGAGAAGTGCAGAACTGGCACATGTACAGTGCCATAAAATGGAGAGGTATTTCCATAGGGACTTTTTCAAAGAAGCATTCCTGGTAGTCCTTATTAGAAATGGGAGGGCATTCCACTGTTTAGCGATTGCGAATGAGTAAAACATTTGGCCATCTGGAACGATTGTTTTTTCTACTTTGAGGCAAAGTTGGTTCTCAGATCTAAGAGACCTGTTTGGGTGGTAATGAGTAAGTGTAGACATTAGGGCTGGGCAGTCTGATGGTTTATAGATAATTTTGTATGCTGTTGTTAATTGAAAGTATGTGAGGTGATGTGGGAGTTCAAGCCATTTCAATAAGTGTAAGGAGGAACAGTGATGGGAGGAGTATTTTCTGTTAGTTGTGAACTTGGTTGTTTTATTGTAACAGGACTCAAGCTTTGATTTCAGAGAGGACTGAATATTAATAAGTAGAGGAGCCCCATATAAGAGAGAAGGTAGAAAAAGGTTGAAGCAAAGGTTTGTTTAGTAGAGCGGCTAATGTAGTGTTTATGTTTATAGAGGATATCCAATTTTTTATGTTTTTTTTTTATAATACATGTAGATCAAATGTTAGGTTTTCATCTAGTATAACACCTAGTAGCTTTGTGTGAGATGCACCCTCAGTAACTATTTTGTTTTAAGAGATTTTAAGATACTGTACATTTTAAGCAAGAAAAACAATTGCTACAACAGTCAGGAATAGGGATAATGTACTAGACGTAAGTAAACATGTCATATCTCAAGAGAGTTTGTGAGCACAAGAGTTTTAAGGAAAGAAACCTCCCATAGTATATTCTTGGAATCTGCACTCCCATTGTATGTTCTGAGTATTATCAATTTTTTTTGGCCTTATATTTGGAGTTTTATTTCCTTCTTTTTTTTCAGATCTCATGGCCTCTAAAATTTAAGTGTTGCACGAGAAAAATCCTTGCCTTTTCCATTTCCAAATAGTGAAAATGTATCTGAATTCATTGATGTTGTTCCTCTTGTTTATAAATAGGCTGTTAAGACAAATGATACATATATATTTTTTTTCACCAGTAGTTACACCCAGACAGTTCCAATCCCTAAAGTAACTTGTCAGTATCTGGGTGATTATTTGAGCAGGGTGGGCTGAAGTGTAAGTTTTGGTTACATTTTGTAAGTCTAACAACTGATGTTGGACTTGAATCCCTTATGCAGTAATAGAAATGTTGGTTCTCTTCTCTGGAATTCCAGTTCCTTTACAAAAGAAATAGAAGAGTACATCCTGCACATTAAGATTTGTGATCAAAGGACAAGGTACAGGAAAGATGCCAAGAAGCATGGCTGATAACTTGTTTATTTCCTTTATTTAAATCCAAGGTTATTGAGCTATACGATCACCTGTACCTTGCCAGTAACTTCTTTTTGCAACATTTCCTTGTCCAGGATAGCCGTATCAGTAAATCCTGCAGTACGTTTGTGAATAACCATCAGTATAATATACTGATAACAATGCTTCCAAATAATAACATCACTGAATACATAGCTAATCATTAATGTTTAAATTTCTGCATAAAAGTGCAGCATGACTGTCAGGGGATGTTCATTTATTCATTTTTATATTATTTTATTTTACATTTGCTGACCGGGATAGTCCAACTGGATACATGTCCATTTTCAGCGGGGGCCTGGGGAGAAAATCACCACACAGTAATGTGTTATATACAATTCAATAGACAGACAATTTAAAGAATATATGAGTGAAATTGTTGTAAATATTTTAGGCTAGGCAGCTGCAGAGAAACTAGTGTCAGCAGCTTTTTTTATTGCGTTACTATGAAATATATAATGAAGTACTCAGAAAAAAGGAAACATGAGCATTTTTAAATGTATTTCCTTATTTTAGTATAACATTTTCACATTTCAGTGGCTGACAATAAATCATTATTATGATCAAAGTCTGTATATTGTGCTAATGCTGGTGTTTGGATGTGTCCACTCTTTTATATGCAGAAGCACCAGTAATAAAATGTGAGCATGTGTCTCTCTCTCTCTCTATCTATGCATTTTATATATATATATATATATATATATATATATATATATATATATATATATATATATATATATATATATATACATATATATATATACATATATATATATATATATATATATATATATATGGATCTACCTGAGTACGTCGAAACTGCAGAAGAGCGAAAACGACTTCACCGACGCCAGAAGATCGACAAGGCAGAAGACCGACGGAGGAAGACACCGACGCTGAGAACACTGAGATGGGGAAAGGATGTGTAAGTATGCGGTAGTGACGGACATTAGGGTGCGAGTAAGGTAAGTGTGCGATGTTGACGGTGTGTAGGGATAGAAGTGGGAATAAGTGAGTTAGGGTTAGGGCGCGGGTTAGGTGAGGGTGCGAGTAAGGTAAGTGTGTGATGTTGGCGGTGTGTAGGGATAGGGGTGGGATAAGTGAGTTAGGGTTAGGGCGGGTTAGGTAAGGGTGCAGTAGTGATAGTATTTGGGTTAGGGGTGGGTTAAGTGAGTTAGGGTTAGGGCGTGGGTTAGGTGAGTGTGCGATAGTGACGGACCTTAGGGTAAGGGTTTGGGTTAGGGTTGTAGATAGTTGTGTATGTATGGGTTAGTGTTGGTTTGTAAGGATTTTGGTGTGCTTGTGTTGTGTGTGCGGGTTTTGGATAGGGGATTTGTTTTGTTTGTTGTTATGATGTGTCGTGTGTATGAGGTGTCGTGTTTGTGAACTGTCGATGATGTGGTGTCGGTGAAGTCGTTTTCAGTCTTTTGGTGTTTCGATGTAGTCAGGTAGATCCATATATATATATATATATATATATATATATATATATATATATAATATATATATATATATATATATATATATATATATATATATATATATAGATCCACTTTGTAATCCCGAAATACTGAAATCCCGAATTTCAGTATTGCGGACTTACAAAGCCGAAAACACTAAATACCGAAACCCCATAAACGCGAAATTTAAAATCCCGAACATACAATACACATACAACACACACATATACATACACACATCTTCCCCCACAATCAAATAGATAATCCTACACTACAGATAAGCAGGGGGGCAAGCCCCCCCCCACACTCCCTACTTAAATATACTAACTCCGAGATTGCACAAACAGACACACAAAGGAAAGTCACACACACCCATCACATAGTCCCTCACACACACAGATCACAGTCGCAACACACACTGACACACACTAAAGCCCCTAATGAACACACATACACATACATACTTACCTAAACTTCCACCCATTCATTCACACACCGCACCACTAGAAGAGCAAAATTCATCATCTCCAAGCTTCGGGATTTTGAATTTCACGCTTCTGTGTTTTCGTGCTTCTATGATTCGGGTATGTAATTTCAAAATACTGAAATTCAGGATTTCAGTTATTTGAAATTACAAAGTGCACCCATATTGTTTCTAATAGGATTTTCAGGTTTTGTCCTCTTTTAAAAATCACTACTGGCTTGGTTGGTAAGCTATTACTGACATTCCCATCAGCTGTAATCAGGTCCCAATTCTTATACAAAATACATTTCATGAGTAGGGCCTCATTGCAAAAGGGGGTGATGAAAGATGAAGAAAAGTCAATAGTAGGTTTTACATGTGGACCGATAGGTTCATCAATGGTAACATTCCCTAACATCATCTCGTTTATTTGAGAATCATTCAAGATGGCTTTATAGAAACCGGTAGACCTTTTGAAGGTTACCTCATCTAATGTGTCATCTAATAATGCCAGTGGGTAATCACGTTTCAAAAACATGTCCTTCAAGACTTGACATTTAGCTAGAAAATCATCAAAGTCAGAAACATTCTAGCTGCTCGGACCAGTTGTCCTTTGACAATTGATTTTTTCTGGTATCCTGGGTGTGAACTAGAAAAATGAGGGAAGGAATTTGAATAAGTTTCCTTCCTAAAAAATAGTAGCAACATAGCATTGTCTAAAATTGTCCTTACTCAAACGTATATCCAGATAAGAAATGGTTTCTCCCTGGAAGTCACTAGTGAATCTAAGGAACTCTGTTGTACTGTTCATATAATCAAATAGCTGCCTAAAAACTGTTTCATTACCTTTAAAGATGATAAAAATATCATCCAGGTACTGGGTATAACAGTGGATGAGGTCAGAAAAAGGGTTATTGTTCAACATCTACTCCTTCTCCCAGAACACCATAACAAGATTGGAGAAACTAGTACCACACGGTGATCCCATAGCTACATCTTTTGTTTCTACATAATAAGAATCATCAAACAGAAAAAGGTTATTTGTAAGCATAAGGTCCAGAAATTCTTGAACTAAGTACAATTCATCATTATCAATACCCTTACTTACAAGTAACTGGCTGACCCAGTCAATACCCTGGTTGTGTGGGATCACCATGTATAAGGTTTTCACATCAACAGTGGCAAAGTTATAATTTTCCATGAATACCAATTCTTTAATGTTGGCTAGGAAAGACCAAGAGTCTTTGCACACCTGAGGTTCATTCACCAGGAAGGATTGCAGTATGTTATCGACAAATTTTGCCATGGGGTATGTAATGGAGTTACGCCCGTTGACTATTGGGCGAAGAGGGGGATTGTATAAATCTTTATGTATTTTGTGGATTCTGAAGATGATGGGTATTTGTGGTGCTGGCATAGTACGAAAGTTAAAAATATCAAGTGAAATTCGTGCCTCAATGAATAAATCATTTTGTAACCCCCTGATTTTCCTATATGCACCATGGAGCTCATTAAGTGAAACAATCTTGTAGTGAGCAATAACCAAAAGTAGAGATATTTTTCTCTTTATACAAGCTGTTATCTGTTATGACAATGCTTCCACCCTTGTCTGGTTGTGATATCCTCAAATTGCTATTAGTTAACTCCTTTAATAACATTCTTTCATCCAAGCTTAAATTATTAATATCCGGGCCATTTCTAAATAATCCCAAATTTCTCAAATCAAATTCACAGATACACTTGAATGCCATTAAACTGGGATGTAAAATAGGATTAAAAGTGCTGTTAACGTAAAACGCATTTCTTGCTGGTTGAACATTTTCATGATTCACCCCCAGAACCAACTTTAGATTAAGCTTCCTCGTAAATAGCTTTAAATCTATTATGGTTTTGGCTAGATCACTGTTTTTAGAAGGAACAAAAGTCAAACCCATATCCAACACATCAGCCATCTCAGTATTCACAAAGAAAGTGGAATAATTGAAAACTTTAAAGTTGTTAGTGCTGTTGAATACAATATTCAGATTACAGTCTTCCAAAGTAATGTCAGAGGATGAATTATTGCCCAAGTGACAATCTAAGCACTCACTAGTAAAGGTGGAGGAGCTGTTGATTAAGGACGTGTTTGCTGTTGATTCTTCTGGTTTCTCTTTCTGTTGTTTTGGCATGACAGGTTCCTCTGGCCATTGTTCAAACCCCTGCAAAATTGTGAGTGTTTTCATGTGGTTCAGGACAAGAATAAGAGCTGTTATTAACAGAATCGGAGGAATTAGTGTTGTTTCTGTTGTTTTGTACTCTTTCACTAGGTGAGGTGCTGGCCTGCTCACCAGCAGGGTTGTGACGAAGAACACCATGACATACAGGCATCCCTGCATCAAGAGGAGTTCCCACGTCTGGATTGGTGAAAGTAGAATGCCCCACCCCCACTGCTGAAAATCAGGGGGGCGTGGATAAGCCGCTCTTCTTCCGTAATCGACTTAATCCCAGGACATCTTTTTAACTTTGGCATTTTTAAGTTTAATGAGTTGAGCGTCTATGCTAGTAAAAATACGCTCATCATCATACTTATATCTGGTGAAATCATGGTCAGATAAAATAGTTGCATCTAATGTCTGTATTTCTTTCTCCAAGATTTTAATTTGTTCAGTGTAATGGGTAATAAAACATTCCATGAGTTGCAAACCCTGTTTGTTGAATAGTTTCAGTAGTTCTTCAGGAAATGGGGAGTCAGGAATAAGACCTGTAGGATAACACGAGGTCATTTACCCTTTAGATATAATATTTTTGTGTACACACTCATGGAAATAAACCACTTCAAGCTGCAATTTCTTTAGTTTGAAGGCTTTTGAATCCAAACTCCTTAGTCTGTTTGAAATATTAATAGAATTCATATCAGTGGATGTAACTATATTCACAGAGTTATTTAAGTTGAAATCAGTCATTGGTTGTAACCAATGCTGTAAATTACAACCAACAGATAGTATATTATTTGAAAGGGGCTTGTAAATTCTGCCCATTGGTTGCATAACTGTTCTGGTTTGAGTCTTTGATAGCTGTGTTAATTCGAACACCACAGGATCCACCTTGCACGTTGGAATTCTCCTCACCGTGACCTCGGTTTTGCGAACCAGAATCCATGAAGCTGGAGGGGAAGAGGAAGGATGGTGCTCCAAACTGTTAGAAAAAGGAGCTTGGGAAGTGTTATTTACCACCATGACAGCCATGTCATCCACCTTCTTGTTGAGAGCATAAATTAAACAAGTTAAATATCCAATATCTTGTATGGAACTAGGGTCCAGTGTTTCAGCAGGAATCAGGGAAGGAGTGCCTAAAACTGTGTCTGTTGCCATGACAAACTGTTGAACCAAAGCTAAGAATACAGCATCCATGGGACCAGAGGACATCTCGGACTGTGTACTACATGAACTACAAAATGAACTGGCACCTTACCTAAGTGTCATGTTTAATCATAGCCTTACCTCAGGCTTTGTGGCCACCGAGTGGCGCACAGCTACAGTTATCCCACTGCACAAGGGAGGATCCACCTTGGATCCCGGGAACTACTGTCGCATCAGTCTGATGAAATTGATCTGCAATGGCATGGAACGCATTAGCATGGAACTTATAAACAAAGACATTAACAACCTTCAGACACTGGACCCCACCTAGTTTGGGTTCGTGAAGAGCCGATCTTGACTCTTAAAACTGATTGACTTCTTTGAATCAGTCTCCAGAGCTGTGGATGAGGTTAAGGTGGTCCACACAGGCTATCTGGACCTTGCCAAGGCCTTTGACACCATCCCCCACTCTGGAATCATAGACAAACTTACTAAGCTGGGCATAAATCCCTAAATCACTCGATGGGTTGCCAACTAGCTTACTGACAAAACCCAGACTGTAAATGTAGCCGACTCCAAATCCAGCTTCAGACAAGTGACAAGTGGAGTACCTCAGGGTTCAGTCCTGGGACTGGTCTTGTTTGGCATCTACTTCTCTGAAGTACAGGCCAACACTAAGGGACTCTGGCTAACAAAGTTCAGAGATGACTGCAAACTGGGAGCCATTACTGAATCCCCAAATGATGTGGATATTCTACAAAAGGGCCATACAGAAACAGATGCTTGGTGCCAGAGCCATGGGGTCAAGCTTAATACCAAGAAATGTATAGTTATCCCCTTTGGAAAAAAAACATGTATCCATGAATTACCACATGGGTTGCAGTACACTAAACACTGAAAGTGTGATGAGAGACTTAGGGACACAGGTAGACAGTGGTCTCACCTTCGATAACCACACTGCCACAACAGTCAGGAAATCCTTCTATGTGGCACATCTCATCACTAAGGGCTTTTCATCCAGAAAAAAGGAGGTCATTGTCCCACTGTACTCATCCCTCATTAGACCCATTATAGAGTACATGCCCCATTTGGTATGTACCTCACAAGACATCTGCAACAGCTGGAAAGGTCGCAAAAATACCTCATTAAAAGAATCACTGGCCTAAAGCAGATGCCCTATGCTGACTGTCTAAAAAAACTCCAGCTATACTCTGCGGCATATCACCTATTTAGAGGTGATCTCTGCTTAACATACAAGGCCATGTTAAACTCTGAGCTGTTGGACATGCTCCACTTAAAGAAATCCCAATCTTTCAGAGCCACACACTCCAGGGATCTAAACCTAGTCATCACAATGAGCAAAATATGCTGGAGGGATAGGTTCCTGACACAGAGACTCCCCAAACTCTAGACTAGACTGCCCATACATGTCAATCAGAGCGCCTCCTTGGTCCTCTTCAAAAGGAACCTTGACGATTGGATGAGAGATAGGAAATTCATCCCAGGGATCACGCCAGTTGCACTGCTAGACAGCAGTCCAGGGAAGTAAATATTGTGGGAGGAAATATCTGGGTAATTGTTTGGCTGGGCTTGTATAGGCCCTAGGGCCGATAGCCTAGTACTAATCTATGAACCTATAAGAGAAAACAGACTGTGGAAAAACAAAAAAGGCAAAGGACAAAGGCCACTCCTACAAGTTCCAATAAAGTAGAAAGACGTTTAATGAGGTTAGTGCTTTCGTACAGGTCAGTGCCTGTACTTCTTCAGACAAAGAGACTTCATTTAATGAATCAGTTATATACCTTCCCCCTCCAAGTAAACCACACCTACCAAAATTCACATGAGTAATTAAAATTAGCAATTAAAAGTTAAAGGTACATTAACATACACAATAATCCATTAGAAGGAATTAGTTAAAAACTCAATGAAGGAATTGGTAGAAGTAAAAAGCTGAACAGCCAAACATCTTGTAACACCCCTAAGACATGAATATATGTTACAAAAATTTAAAGATAAAAATAAAATGATACAAAAAAAAAAATTATATATATATATATATATATATATATATATATATATATATATATATATATGTATGTATAAAATACGTATCAACTCATATGGATAACCAATGCATATAATGTTAAATACATTTCATATTAATGAATGAATGAAGGCATGTGTATACAAAATTAAAACAAAAAAGGCCTGCAATAATAAATGTTATATAAAATATATGTAAATAAATATAAAACCAGTATGTTTTATACATATATATATATATATATATATATATATATATATATATATATATATATATATATATATATATATATATATATATATATATATATATATATATATATATATATATGTATATATATATATATATATATATATATATATATATATAAAAGAAGCAGAGAATTGCTTAAATTTGTATATTTCCTTATCTAATTAAACTCCTTAGTTTCAAGCTGCAAGCTATTGAACACACATCCTTTATGCCTGGATGACTGAAGGCATCACACGTGAGTTGCCATAAAAGCTCACACCTCTCCAACCATAATGAAGTAGGGCCACCCCTGATAGTCTCAGTAACTTGTTCTATATCTCTAAAAACAAAAGTGCGATCTGGGTAGTTTGTTGTGTGCTTTGCAAGTGCATTCTCAACCTTTTTATTTTTGATTGCATATATATGTTCATACAACCTGTCCCTAAATCTTCTGTCCATCTGCGTTTTACATGAACTACAGAATGAACTGGTACCTCACCTAAGTACCATGTTCAATCATAGCCTCACCTCAGGCTTTGTGCCCACTGAATGGCACACAGCAGCAGTTATCCTACTCCACAAAGGAGGAGCCACCACGGTCCCTGGCAACTACTGCCCCATTAGCCTGATGAACCTGGTCTGCAAGGCTATGGAGCATATCATCATGGAACTTATAAACAATGACATTGGTAATCTCTAAACTCTGGACTCTACCCAGTTTGGGTTTGTAAAAGGCAGATCATGTCCCCTAAACCTGATAGACTTCTTTGAAGCAGTCACCAAAGCCATAGATGAGGGTAAGGTGGTTCACACAGCCTATCTAGATCTCGCCAAGGCTTTCAACACCATCCCCCACTCTGGAATTATAGTCAAACTCACTAAACTAGGTATAAATCGCTATGTCACAAGATGGGTTGAAAACTGGCTCACTGACAGAACCCACACTGTGAAAGTAGCAGACTCTGACTCCAACTTCAGACCAGTGACAAGTGGAGTACCACAGGGTTCAGTCCTAGGTCCTCTCCTGTTTGGTATCTACTTCTCTGAAGTACAGGCTAACACAGAAGGTCTTTGGCTAACAAAATTCACAGATGACTGCAAACTAGCAGCCATAATCAAAACTCCTAACGATGTGGACATCCTACCAAAGGGCCTCACTGAGATAGATGCCTGGTGTCAAAGCCATGGCCTCAAGCTCAATGCTAAAAAGTGCATTGTCATCTCTTTTGGTAAAAACTGTACCCATGAACTACCACATAGGTGGTAGTCTACTTAACACTGAAAGTGTGATAAGAGACCTTGGGACACAGGTGGACAGTAGTCTCTCCTTTGATAATCACATTGCCACAGTAGTCAGGAAATCCTTCAACGTGGCACACCTCATCACAAAAGGTTTCTCATCCAGGAAAAAAGAAGTCATTGTTCCTTCTACTCATCACTCATTAGACCCATTATAGAGTACAACGTCCCTTTTGGTATGTACCTCACAAGCCATCTACAACAACTGCAAAGGCCACAGAAATACCACACAAAGAGGATTACCAGCCTAAAACAGATGCCCTATGCAGACCGTCTCAAAATCTCCAGCTTTACTCTGTCGCATATCACCTACTCAGAGGCAAACTCTGCCTAACATACAAAGCTATGCCAAACCCTGAACTGTCGGACATGCTCCATGTAAAGAAATCCCAATCTCTCCAAGCTACATGCTCTAGGGACCTAAACCTTGTCACCACAATAAACAGAACATGCTGGAGGGATAGATTCCTGTCCCAGAGACTTCCCATACTCTGGAACAAACTACCTATCTATATCAAAGAAAGCTCCTCATTAGCACTCTTCAAGAAAAATCTTGATGATTGGATGGGAGATAGGAAATTCACCCCGGGGATCACTTCTGTGGTTCTGCTTGACAAGGGCATAGGAAAATAATTTTCTTGGGTGGCAAAAGCCAAAGTACCATTTGACTAGGCTTATATAGGCCCTAGGGCCAATTGCCTAGTACCTTGAACCTATGAACCTAAATAGAAGACGGGACATAGTTTACACTTGGCCAAATAAACTATGCTTTTAGAGCTACAATTGAATCTGCCACTGCATGAGAATCTGTAATCCTTGACAGTAAAGAGGCATACAGTGTCAATATACCAACAATAGGGGCAAGTTTCACATCTAAACATGCCGTTTACCCTTGAATTAGAAGCCTTACTTGTTTGTAATAGGAATTTCAGGTTTTGTCCTCTTTTAAAAATCACCACTGGCTTGGTTGGTAAGCTATTACTGACATTCCCATCAGCTGTAATCAGGCCCCAATTCTAATACAAAATATGTTTCAAGAGTAGGGCCGCATTGCAAAAGGGGGTGATGAAAGATGAAGAAAAGTCAATAGTAGGTTTTGCATGTGGACTGATAGTTTCATCAATGGTGACATTCCCTAACATCAATGCTATGTTGCCACTATTTTTAGGATGGAAACTTATTCATATTCCTTCCTTTATTTTTCTAGTTCACAGTTGTCAAAGGACAACTGATACGAGCAGCTAGAATGATTTCTGACTTTGATGATTTTCTAGCTGAATGTCAACTCTTGAAGGACATGTTTTTGAAATGTGGATACCCACTGGCATTATTAGATGACACATTAGATGAGGTAACTTTCCAAAGGTCTACTGGTTTCTATAAAGCCATCTTGAATGATTCTCGAATAAACAAGATGATGTTAAGGAATTTCACCAGTGATGAAACTATCGGTCCACATATAAAGCCTGCTATTGACTTTTCTTCATCTTTCATCACTCCCTTTTGCAATGAGGTCATAAAAGTGCATATATAGAGACTTTAAATGCATAGTGGCTTATTAACGCAGATAAAGTCTCTATATATGCACATTTATGTATTTTTATTCATTTTAATGATTTATTAGATGATATTATGTCTCTATCTAGTGCTTTTCCTTTAAATCTGTGGCTATCAGGCTAATTGTTTATTGGGAACTGACACTTATAAGCTGTTGCTGTTTTTAAAAATCCTTGTGGAGTTCAGTGAGTTGTCTGATGAAGTAGCTCTGGCTATGAAAGCGCTCACCATTTTTGTACTGTGGATTAATGGAGTTTTATTTGATAATATCTGCTGTGGTCTGGTGTTTCCTATGTTTTTCTGCATATACTATTTGTTTGGGAACCCAGTCTGCTCATACCACCTTGTATTTTTTATTTGATACATACACACACACACACACATATATATATATATATATATATATATATATATATATATATATATATATATATATATATATATATATATTATTTGTATCATTTTATTTTTATCTTTAATTTTTTATAACATATACTTCGACCAATTCCTTCATTGAGTTTTTAACTGATTCCTTCTAATGGATTATTTTGTGTGTTAATGTACATTTAACTTTTAATTGCTAATTTTAATTACTCATGTGAATTTTGGTAGGTGTGGTTTACTTGGAGGGGGAAGGTATATAACTGATTCATTAAATGAAGTCTCTTTGTCTGAAGAAGTACAGGCACTGACCTGTACGAAAGCGCTAACCTCATTAAACTTCTTTCTACTTAATTGGAACTTGTAGGAGTGGCCTTTGTCCTTTGCCTTTTTTGTTTTTCCACAGTCTGTTTTCTCATTTTTCAAATCCAAGATAACCTTTATAACTTTAAGAGGAGTGACCTTTGGGAGGGAGGCTGGAAAAGGCGTCAAGCAGATGAAACAGAACCAATATGTATCAACTCAGTATTGATTAGTATTGCTTTAAGGTTCCTGGTACAATCAAAAAATAACTAATGACTTTGTTTGACAGGTGAGACAATTTTGAATTAATAGCTTGGCTTTGTAATATGTGATATTGTATCTAAGGTCTTTGTTTAACTTTTTGAGTTTAATTTTGAGGTGTGATGTTTTCCATATATTACTAAAGGAAATGAGTTTTCTTTTCATGTTAGAGAAGTTATTTTTCCTATGGTTTCACCAAAGGGATTTATTGCCGATCATGATTCCTGCATTGGCTCCACCAATGTCTCCATACAACTGTAAAGGTAAGTACAAAATCCATCTATGAATGCAGAAGTTTTGCTACTGGGTCCTCATGTGGAAGGAAACCCTTGAAAATCCTTAGGCCATCAAAGAGTTGAATTGAATTTGACTTAGAGAAATCTATGAAGGTGGTAGGGTTTGTGAGTATGTAGGACTGGGTACTAGTAGTGAGGACTATTGCTTGATTGTCAGATCTAACCAAGATGTAACTATAGACAGAGGGCACAAAGGTGGTATGCTTGTAATATTAGATCCATACAAACTGGATTAATGACTTTGCATTAAAAAAACATAGGAATCCTCAGGCATATTTATTGATAGTAGTGTAAATGGTCCAGTTTATAGATGGAGAATAAAATTCACCACATATAATAGCATTTGCATTAATAATAATGGACTCCAGCTTATTAAAGTATGCCTCATGGGATGTGGTTGGCATAGACGAGTCTGTATAGTAGGTCACAAAGTGATACATTTCCATTGTTTTCTTTCTTTGTATGGGATGCTTCCCTTTTGTTGTGTATTGTTTTTCAGTTTCTGTTTTAGGAAACTGTCAAGGATGCCACAGATGCATCTGATATGAATGAGCGGTGCAAAAATGATAAAAACTGCATTTCCTGATCCAGTAACAAATTACCTTCACATGAGTAAAGAATTGTTTTGCAACCCCTTCTGCACAACTACACGTGGAGGGCAAAACCCCATTATCTCCTGAACATTTAAGTACTAACTCCATGGGTGCTCCAAAAGTCCCACTGACGTGCACAATGATGTCAAAATAAACACTGATTCAACACAGTGTAACCACCATCCTTAGTCTCAGTGAGTTGTGTTTGAACATTTGCAACCCAAGAATCTAGTGTGCATTCACCTGTAGGGAAACCACCACTGGATTTCAGTTTTATAAAAGGACCTGCAGAGACATCACCACTGGAATTCAGTTTTATAAAAGGAGTCACATGAAATGTGTGAAGTCTTTCATCTGTCCAGTTGGGAAAAGAGTTCAACATATAATGTAAACAAAGCAGGTCAAGTATAGCTGTACTCATTTTACTAGCAGACAAAACATTTATTATATTTTATACTGTCTTATTTAATGGACATTCCTTGTATGTGACTCGAGTGGTCAAACATTCCACCAGTATTTAGTTTATGTCCTTTTTAGGCTTAAAAGCATTCACTTCAGTGAATTGGAGTACTTGTACTGTGGCATGTATATATATATATATATATATATATATATATATATATATATATATATATATATATATTCAACAACAGCTGTGAGTAAAAATGCACAGTGAAAGAAGAAATTACATAAACTGATTTAACAAAATGCTACTATCTCAGAGCAAGAAACAGGAAAGGGCATGGGATACTTCAACACTGAGGTAAATGCAGTTATGAATGTAATTCAAATAGGAGTTAGTTATAATGATACATGCAATCTGAGTGATGCATTGTCATACATATATCAGTCATGACAGAAAGACAGGATACGCACTTAGCACAGAAGACTGTTGGAACTATAAGCTCTAACAAGGTGCAAACATAAAGACTGCCTTTTCGTGTACTAAATAAGAACCAGGGATAAATCAGTAATGAAGGAAAACATTGTTGCTTTGTAGTATAGAACAGGGATGCACTCAGTACTACCCATTAGAGTTCTTTGGTGTGTTGAATAGAGTGGACACAACAACAAAGCAAGACATCCTGAAGATAGAATAAATGTTGAGAGATGAGGTCATTGCCAGGAGTTAATTATGAAAGTAGACACGTGTTGTAGCTATCAAGTGAGATAAACCTCCAGGCACAGGTAGAACTGCATCCCATATAAGTTAACATTGCTTAAAAGTGTAAACAGTTAAACAATGAGAATGCTTGCATCAGTGAAGCCATGCGGTAAATCAGCTGTGGCTGTTCATATCAAGCACTATACAACAGAGGAAACAACACAGATAGCTGTGCTTCTGTTCAGTGCTCTCTGCTATGATAAGGAAAATCAAACAACAAGAAAGTGAGAGACATTCAGTAAGACAAGCAGTATAGGCTATATGATCATTGACTGGAGTAAATATCTGGAAGGAAAAATGAATTGAGTGTTCAAAGGTAAGCCAATAGTGTAACAAAGAAGTAATGTTAGCTTAGCCCATATACAGGAATGTTTTCAAAACAACCCAGAAACAAGCTTACTCTATCAGTCCATGGTGCTTCATCATCCCACTGTTGAAGACTTTGCAAATAGCAATCAACAACCATCTCACTTGGCTGTTTCATGAATCAGTGAAGAAAGAAGGTGGCAGTGAAAAGAATTAACTCAAAAAGTGGAGGAGCCAGTGTGGGATCAAGAATGCCTATTACTGTCAGCATACAGGAATTTATGTGCTTAATTTATTTAAGTCTGTGTGTGTGCGTGTGTGCATGCGTGCGTGTGTGTGTGTGTGTGTGTGTGTGTGTGTGTGTGTGTGTGTGTGTGTGTGTGTGTGTGTGTGTGTGTAGGTGTGTGGGTGTGTAGGTGTGTGGGTGTGGGGGTTGGAGATGTTCTCTAGTCTCCTTGATTTTGCAGAATGGCCTGCTCCTTGTAAAGTTTTTTTTTTTAATTTTTTTCTGGCTGGTAAGTGAAGATTGTAGCAATAACATAATGAAAAGAATGCATGCTAATGAAAAAAGCCTGTTATGCTAGCAAGTAAGGTATATAAAGAGAGTAGCTATTTCTGAATTTGGACCATGTCCCACCATTACTTTGACTTTGTCTTTGATTTGTTAAGTTAGAGGTTGAGAGATATGGGGTGCAATTGATTTATGTAACCATTTGATTGCAATCAAAGAAATGAGGTGTGCTGTCTCCTTTAAGCTCCTTTTTTTTTGATGGTGCAAGCCCCTGTCTCTCCCCGATGTGGGGGACAAACCACAACACACCACCAAGACTTATCTATACTACTGGCAGAATTGCAGTACATCAGAGAACTGTGATTTTTCTGAGAAATGACCACCTTGGACTTAGTATATGCACGTCCATTTCCCCCCATTCAGTCTATACATTATTGGACTTGCAAAAGGGGTCCCAGAATTTCAAATGGTTACCTAACGTTCACTTGTGTTCCTACCAATAGTGTTTTGTAGATACTGGGTAACAGGGGGTTAACATAATTTCTTGTTTTCCTGATTGTGTCTGTAGTATATTTAAGTTGTTTGAATATGAGGGTCATAGTCATCCAATATGATGGTGCTTTCTGTGATGGAATTTAATTTTTAACACTTAATCTTTAATTGCTTGTATCCAGTGCATTGAATCATAACATTAATTTAGATTTCTGATTTAATATAGGCATTTTATATATTTGTATATGTTGATTTATCAAAAAGCAGAAGCATCAATCCTCAAGTAATAAATGCCAACATTTCAAAAATGAACAAAAAAATCTGAAATTGAAAAAAAATAACACCCAAAAAAGTTTCCTTCAGCACTCTGATCATCCAACACCTACCACACATTCAGAAATAACTTGGATGGTGACAGAGTTATGGAAGATGTCTTTCCAAAGTAGGGTGCATGGTTTTGGGGTAGGGTGAGGGTTATCAAAAATTAGTGATGTAGTGCAGGGGGACTGATTTGTCAGAGGATTTTCTCACATATTTTATGAGTATACACTTCTTGCTTCCTTCTTTATTGTAATTATGCCTTATAACACTCATTCCCCCTTCTTGTGTAAACTAGAACATCTTTTTTGTTTGGCCTCAGACTCATTCCCTCCACCAAACTTTGGACCCTAATGGCACTTCTTGAATTTTGACTCAAAAGCATGATTAAAAGTTGATACAATGTTTTTGACTTTCTACTTTCCTCTCTTCCTTAGATTTAAATAGTTCTGGGTTCAAGATGGGCAAGTTGTTCTATATTTGTGCCTGTGGGGAACAGTTTCTCCCCAAGGTAGGCACACCATGCTGATGTATTAGATCTTTGAACTTAGAAGTATGGTCTAACAATATTTTATGGGTAAAATCCTATTATAATTATATTAAAATTTTATGAGAAGATGTCAATCCAGTTTGAAGGTACTGTACATTTTAAGTAAGGAACAAAATTGCTAACAGTAGTCTGGAATAGCAATAAAGTATGAGACGGTCAGGTACAAACATGTTATACCTCAAGAGTGTCTGTTACACAAGAGTTTACAGAAAATAAACCTCCCATACTATATTCTAGGTATCTGCACTCCTCATTGTTTGTACTGGAAATTACCAAATGTATTCTGGCCTTATGTTTGGTGTTTTATTTCCTTCTTTTTTTTTAGATTTCATGTGATTATTATAAGGCGTCTAAAATGTAAGTGATGCTTGATAAAAAGCCTTGCCTTTTTTTTTCTTCCAAATACTGATAATGTATCTTATTCACTGATGTCATTCCTCTTGTTTATAAACAGGCTATTTAGAAAAATGCTGCATTCATATTCTTTTCACCAGGAGTTAGCCTTAAACAGTTGGAATCCAATTCTTAATGTAATTTGTCAGTATTTTCATGATTCTTGGGGCAGGCTGGAAAGATGTGTAAGTCTGGTTACATTTTTTAAGTCTAACAACTGATGTTGGACTTGAAGATCTTCTCCAGTCTGGATTTCCAGTACCTTTACAAAAGAAATAGAAGAGTACATCCTGCAAATCTGAATTTTTGATCAAAGGTCAATCTACAGCAAAGATTTTAATAAGCATGGCTGATAACTTGCTTAGTTCCATTACTTTTGTCATAAACTATACACATAGTTAAACAGTCAGAGGGATTCAATAAAGTCTACATGGTCATTTTTCACCCTGTGTGCAATGCTGCATGTTGCTTCATGGCTACAGGAAATTTTAGATTCTGAAAATGCCATATAGATGTACGCACCCCTGCACAAACAAGGTAAACACCTCGGCATCCTAATTACAGCATAAGCAGATGAATTGCATGCTAGTCAACCAATCCAACAGAGTGGAGCTATTCAACAAGCTATAAACCATTGGTGTAGACTCTGTGCTGGTTTTTCCTAGGAATTCCAAAACTTTTGGAATGCAGCCATGGAAAGTAGTCTAGATAGATAGAATGGTAGGGGCTGCTGCTGCTTTACAGTAGACTCCCTCTTATCTGGTCTTGCTGGGACCAGACCTTAGGCTGGATAAATGAGTGGCTGGTTAATCAGAAAATGCATGCAAAATAGCATTTATAGGTTGTAAATCACATTTCAAATTATGTATATATGTTATATGTAAATATTTGTTAAACATTTATTTATTTAGTTTTAAAAATCAGTATTTTTCATTTTTTTATTGCAGTTCTTGTTTTGAATCAAAATCATGCTACTTTTTCATAAAGATAATGTCAAGGAATTGTTTTGCTCTTCGATATATCTCGGCACAGTTTCAAGAGCTCAATTCCATGAAATGAACTGAAACTCATAATCCCTTGGAAATGCACTGAAACTCATAATTCCCTGGAAATGTACTGAAACAAACACACAATTCTTTCAGCCCCAAAATAACAGATTTGAAATATTGCTCTAATAGAATTAGTTGCTAGAAAAACAGCATTTGTCTTAGCAAGCATTTTCTGAAGGAAATGAATTCTGAAACTCAAATATTTGTCATTACTGTACATACTAAGTTGCATTTCAGTCCTCAGTTATTTGCCAGAAAACCACAAATTTTATTTGGAATTAGCTAAAAATATGAGGCACAAATCTGGACATTCAGCAAAAATATGGACATTTGAGAGTTATGCATACCTCTCAACTCCTTAGTGCAATAAATCTGGACTAAGTCTGCAATAATGGGGCTACTATGGACCAAAAATAGGGATAAATTTTAAATACAGTACATTGCTGATTTTAACTTAGAAAATTGCTAGAATAACAGCTAGTTTAAATCACAGACAGACGCACAAACACACACACACACACACACACACACACACACACACACACACACACACAGTCACACATATTTAAAATAAGGATAGATTTTAAATACAGTATTGCTTTGGGTCCCTGTCTACAAGCAATGTCTATTTTAAATGTAGATTTTGGAAAGGATTTTTGGATGCAGATGGAGATGAAGACAGACGGAAAGGAATTGTTTGATCATGTTTAGAAATTGCTGCCATGCAACAAATCAAGAAATATGTAAACCCACTCATCCAAGCTTTTTTCTGACACCTAATAAAATACCTTGACACCTTGTTTAATTAACACATTATGACAGTACTCTCTTAGTCACAAGCATATGCAGATCACTGCTCAATAGCCACAGCAGTGTCAGCTAACTCTGTTCCAAAAGCGGTGACTCAAAGACCACAACAGTTATTGGCCTAAATCAGTCTAACTTGTGCTAAATAAAACACAGGAAATGGAAATAATGCTGCTAACAAGTACTACAGAGAACGCTTACTCTGATGGTACAAATGCAAATGTATTTTTATTTTTTTTCTATGGTCCAGGTTCAGGACTGAGTATCAATTGTCAGAAGAGTTGGCCAGGGAATAAGCTGAACCAGCCAAAAAAACCTTCTCTAGCATGTCTTCTGGTGAAGATTATGAGGATGTCTACATTCGTGGTTCAACAGAATGAAGCGACAGATTCCTATGATATCATGTTGCTGAAGTAAACTTGGTATCTGTATCACTGCACATTGTTTTGTAAAGGGTAGGGAAGACAAACAGCTAAATCACAGAGGTGAAGGCATTCATATCTGATTCACATATCTGCTGCAACATAAATTCCCTAGCCCCAAACACAGGTAAAAATCAAGTGGGTATACATACTGTACTGTAAATGGGTCAGACAACTTGAGGATCCTGAGGATCTAATAACATTTTTAACTTATAAATTTGCTAGAATAACAGCTACTATACTGTAGTTTAAATATCACTCACAGGCATCTCCCAGGCAGGTATGTCCCTCACATTGAGCAGCATAGTACCCACACCTAGAATGATGCCACAGTATAAACAAAAAAAAATGATTGATTTCAATAATTGGCTCAATTTTTTTCCTCAATATTTTTATTAAAGATAAAATAAGAGAATAAACATGTCTAATACATTGATCATACTGAACAGACAACTTTAAACAACAATGAACACAACTCAACTATTTACATTATTTACAGAGGCCTGAAAAATGTTTGAATATTACAAATGTTATAAGAAAAAACTTTCAGTAAAGCAAACAAATAATGATTAAACAGGGTTAAAAATCACTTTGGAAAGTCTCAATTCAGTTTGAAACCTTTGACCATGGGTTGTTATTAAAACTCCTCAGATATATTCTAAGTTCTTTAGTTCTGACTTCCTTGTTTATGGTTTCTTCTAGTAAGGAGAGAAATTCACCAAAGTTTGGAGTGGTGGAAGAGGCCCAATTTCCTTGTAATACATTTCCTGGCTACTTCTAATAATGTCTATAATACGTATAAATTTGATGTATTCAAAGAAAAGGTTTCATCAACCTTAAGAAAAATTTACATTTTTAATTAATGTGAAGTTGTCTGAAAATACATCTGAAAGAAAGTCATCAATATCTCTTAAAAAATTCCTTAGTTTAGATCAATCATAGAAATATAGTACCAATCTGTATTACATGATGTTAGACATCTCCAGCAAAAGATTTTGATGTTTTTGAATTTAGCAGTTTTTTGTCAGGAGTTAAAAATGTTCTGTGTAAAACCTTCCAAGAGAATACACTCCAATATTGGCCCAAAGAAGTAAGTTTTACTGAAAATAGAATGTTAAGGTTTCCTTTCTGGGAGAGGCTATATGGTAGGGCTTTAGTCATTGTGTTCCATTGCTTAGTTGTGAAAATGGACCTGTAATTTAACAAAATGCTGTATAACTTGGATACTAAATTGTCAAACTGTTGGTCATTAAGTAATATTTCAGATAAGCTTGTGATTAAGGGAGGTTGATCTAACTATGAAGAGTTCTGAATAATTCTGCATAAGTCTTGAGAATAAGCAATTACACTTTCTAGTAATAACCAATCTTGCAGTGATGTTATACTCTTTTATAGTTTTCTGAAATTGTAAAGTTTCCAAATCTTTAATGCATTTTTTCCAACAAATAACATTTTTAGTTTCCCTTTCATTAAAGCTGCTAATTTGAAGCTTATCCAGGGTTTTTTTTGTGATTTTATAGGGGATTATTAGGTGAAACCAGGATTTGATATCTGCATTTGAGTATATTATTTTTCTAACATTGTTAAAAATGCTATTTAAGTAGTTCTGTCTCATGGGTTTTGTCACATTATACTGAACAGTGTGACTAAGAAGAAACCAGAACGTTTTGGAGGGATGTTTGGAAGGAATTTTACATGACAGTGAGTTTTCATTCTGTATTATAGCTATATGGAGATCTTTCCAATTTGAGTTTTAATTTGGATCAATCCAATTTAATGTACTTTTTAAGTAATGATCCTTTGATATAAGTTTCCAAGTCAGGGAATCTTAAACCACCACCATCCCAAGATCTAATATGGTGTGTATATGCAATCCGATTTTTGTTCAGGCACCATAGGAAGTTTAATAAAGATGTATTTATGAGTTTAATATAATTATGCCCAGGATGGGTGTCTAGAGCCAGAACAATATAAAACATTTTTGGAAGGAGAGTCATTTTAACAATTGGCAGTCTGTCCTTGAATGAATAAAACATATTGTTCTAGCTGCTTATGTATGTATTTACATGAGATATTATGTTTTTATAGTTTGTTTATCTTGTTAATTTCCAAGTTTATTTCACAAGATTATCCCTAGTTTAGTGTATTAACTTGTTCTCCAATTATGCTTTGGTTAACTAGTTGAGATTTCCCTTTGTCATTAAGAATAATATGTTTAGGTTTTTGCTTGTTAAAGTGGAGGCCTGAATTTTTTTTGAAAATTATTTATTATTGTGTCTAGTTCTAATAATTCTTTATTTGACTTAGGTAAGGTAAGCAGAATATTATCTGCAAATAGTGTTATTTTATAATTGTATTGATTATTGGCTCCGTTTTTATGTCATTCAAAGGGGATCCAGTTCCTGTCAGCCTGGAAGCCATGGTAGACAAACCTCACTGCTTTGTCAGAGACAGTTTGCACCTGGCACCTCTAGGCTTTCAGCTGCTGGCAAACCTCATGCCACTTCTATAGTGCCATTTTAGAAAAGGTTACAAAAAGAACATTACCAACATGAAATTAACCAAGCAGAACAAAATAAGGGTCATGCTGCTAAATGCTAGGAGCTTAAACCAAAAACTGTGCTCCTTGGAGCCAGAAGCACTTCTATCATTAGAAGAGGTAGATGTCTGTGCAGTCACAGACACCTGATTCAAGGCCTCAGAGATTACCTCAGCCTTGCAAGGCTACAATGTCTTCAAACACCTTTAGACTGCAAAATGAATGTGTGAAAACCAAAGGAGGCAGCGTTTTAATCTATATTAGAGATAACATAACCTCCTGTCTTGTTAGACAAGACAACTCCATGGAGTTTCTCCAGGTCCAGTTTATGATGGGTAAGAATCCCCATTCAAGTCATAGCCAGTTATACTTCCTCCTCCATGGGTCATGATGCCCATGAAGCCTACTTGACCAAATTGGAGAGAATCCAAATTTTACCGAACACACTAGTTATCAGAGATTTCAATTATCCCACTATCAATTGGAAAAACCTGCACTAGCCCTTCTCACTAGCGCAAAAGTTCCTTGCATTTGATAATTCAAATGCCCCAGAACAAACTGTTCATACCCTGACAAGAGGAACAAATATTCTAGATATGGTCATCACCAACATGTCAAACAGATACACTGCAGCAACTGTCAGACCCTCATTTGTTAAAACTGACCTCAAATCAGTCACCTTTGAGCTAGCACTAACGACAGAACTCACAAAGAGTGAAATCAGACTAAAAAATGTCATTAAGGTGAACTATACCCTCCTAGGTGAAAGTATAAATTAATTCCAAGCCCAACCCCAAGATGGAAGTGGTAACTACATCGAAACTTGCAGTAAAGCCCTGTACAATCACTTGCATAAGTGTATAAACTCAGCTGTACCCGAAAGAATCAAAGCCAGAGCCCCAAGTAAAAACAAGCTGCTATGGTGGACATCCAACATCAACAATCTTTGCAATAAGTTCAAAATGTTGCTGTCCAAGTAAACAAAGGCAAGACCCCAGCAAGGAAAAGCAGTCTCCTCAGCCTCAACAGGCAAATAAGACAACTTGTCAAATCCTCCAAGGGCTCTTTTGAGAGAAACTAAGCAAGTACAGTCAAGGATAAACATAAGGCCTTTTACAGCTACATACATACCCTAAAGGGTAGGACTCAAGCATTTGAAAAACTAGTGGCCAATGGAATCACGCTCACTGACCCCCACATAGATAGCAATCCTGCGACTGGATGGGTCTGCTGAAAATTTCAATCCCTTATCCCCTCCTAACCTACATATCTGAAGAGCAAGCCCTCAAAGCCTTGTCCAAGGCAAAAAAAAAAAAAAAACACAGTCTCTATGGGACCAGACAACATCCCAGGCTGTCTTCTAAACAGGCTAAATCATGAACTAGTGTCACCAAATACCCTTTCTAATCATAGCCTAACCACAGGATTTGTTCCTGCGAAATGGAGAGCAACAGCAGTTATTCCCCTCCACAAAGCTGGCCAGCAACAGATCCAGGGAATTACAGACCTATAAGCCTGACCAGCCTCTTCAGTAAGGCCATGGAGTGTATCATTATGGACCTCATAAATAAAGACATAGATGACCTCTAAACCCTGGATCCTACTCAATGCAGTTTCATGAAGGCAGATCTTGCATATTAAATCTGGTGAATTTCTGTGTAAATGTGACCAAGGCCATTGATGAGTGCAAATCTGTGCACACAGCATACCTCGACTTGGCAAAAGCTTTCTACACAATCCCAAATTCAGGCATTACTGATAAATTTATCAAACTAAATGTAAACCCCTTCACTGTAAGATGTATTGCCAAATGGCTCACAAACTAGATACACACTATCAAAGCAGGTGACTCCACAACAACCAGCAAACTGATTACCATGGGGCTCAGTTTTGGGCCCCCTACTGTTTGTATATACTTCTCAGAAGTTCAAGTCAAAACTAAGGGGTTGTGGCTGACCAAGTTTGCAGATGACTGCAAACTAGGCGCAGTCATTGAATGCCCAAATAATGATGCCAGTATACTCCAGGATGGTCTAGCACAGACCACTGACTGGTGTATTAGTCACGGTCTCAAACCAAATGCAAAGAAATGCATCATCATTCCTTTCAGCACAAACAATGTCACTTCACACTTTCAAATCAACAACAACACCCTAAGTACCCATGAAGTGGTAAGGGAACTCGGATCACAAGTTGACTGTGATCTTAACTTTGTCTAATGTAATAAGGACAGCTTTCTATGCAGCACATTTGAATAGTAAAGGCATTGCCTTGAGAGCAAAAGAAGTTATAACCCCTATACTCGGCACATATTTGGCCCGTAATTGAGTATAATGCCACATTTGGCATGTACCATACTGAGCACCTGTAAGAATTAGAGAGAACTCAGAGGTTTCTAACAAAGAAGATAAATGGGGCTCCAGAATGTGCCTTACACAGACAAGTCCCTGTCACTATACACCATATCATATAGACTTCTTAGGGGAGACTTATGCCTGGTCTACAGAGCAATCTAAGACCAAAACCTAATGAACTTGCATATCCACAAATCAAACAAGACTAGGGCTACCTGCTCCGGGGACCTAAATATTGCCTGTGACTTAAATAGGACATGCTGAAGGGACATCTCCCAGCAACAGCCATGTCTTTGGAACAGGTTACCATTTCATGAGAAACAGAGCACCTCTATGACACTTTTCAAGAGGAACCTGGACGAGTGGATGGGGCACTGTAATTTCTTACTGGAGATAGCACTCACAACCCTCCTGGACATGGGCAGTCATCACTAAATGCAGTCTTGGGTATTGTCTAGCATTTCTATGTTATTACATTGAGATGAAACGGCTAGGCTTAAAATGACCTCCAGGTCAATAGCCTAGCAATTTCCTATGATCCTATGAACTCTTCTGAGATAAAATAGAAAAGGTAGCCAGTCAGTATTACCCACTGGAGAAATGTAAAACAGTCTAGAGATGTGAAATACGAGCAACAGGCAGGATGCAAAATAAGGAGAGTAACAAGAGCAACATATTCTTGTTTGTACTATAACATTAACTGACCTTTGCCCCTCCAATGAACAACAGTGCACCCTTTTTTGTGTCATAACAGTAACTCACCTTTGCTCCCCCCAAAAAGAACAAGAAAATGACACATTTTGCTAACAAACCATCTTGGAAATGCTAAAAGTGCTAGCAAAGGAACTGACCCTGAAACGTTTGCACATATTTATCACACAGCATTCTGTTTTCATGTATTGGCAATAATGTATACCTCTGATATAGCTTAACAAACATGCCCATGCCATCCATACACTTCTAACTAATGCATACAGATAAAAGTGTAAAAGCCTTTGCTTCAGATTTTTCTTAAATGCATTCCAGAATATCCAATTTGTAGCTGACAAAATGGAAGCATACCATCTGAAGGTCAGTATTCCTCTGTGCAGATATATCTTGAAGAAATAGTTTATGTACAGTCTTCCCAACATAAGTAAGTCTCTTCACCATCAGTTTGCCTAGCTACACAATTGCCTTTTTATATGGTGTAGATTCAGGGCCGTTAGCATTGTGAAGGTGCAAATGAGATGTGAACTCAGTAGAATTGCTCAATCCAAAATAATTGAATCCATGTAGGAGATGAGTGCAGGCACTCCCTCAGTGTTTGTTTTTAATGGATTGCAACTGTGAATAATTATTGGTTGACAGAAGGAAAAAACAACAGCAATGTAGGCTACCTTATTTCCACTGGATATGCCAGGTTAGATCTACAAAGTGTTAGATGTCCGGATGGAAATGTATGTAAGCAGCATGCAGTTCATGGTTGTGTTTGTTAACATCACACCTGCCGTTCATCAGTTGACAACTGCATACGATATTATTTCCACTTAATATCCTCACATATCTTAAGGCCAATGATATATAATGGCTTAAATACTGTGTGTCTCAGATTACTGGTCAGATAAATGAAGAATTGCTAGCAAACACAGAAATGTAAGACAGAGCTATATATTTGCAAGCAGTAATCCTGACAGGTTATATGATCACTAGGTGCAATGCATCCAAAAGTAATAAGCACCTTTATTGTTTGATATAACTGTAGATGCCATTGCAGGTGGTTGTGTGCAGATTGAGTTCAATTCTTTGCTGCAAAGCTGTTTGTGTGGCAAAGAGGGATAAGGCACCTATCCTGTGTTCTGAAAGTGCATTAGAGTGTGAGGTCAAATCCAGATCTATGTAGACATATCTGATGTGAGCCATTATTTTCTTGTGTGTATGTGATACATTGATTTTCCTCATTTCATCTACATGCCCCTTTTTTCTTGTACTCCTTTTCTTTGTTTGTCTAATTATTATTATTATTATTATTTTTTGAGCCAGTGTTTGCACAATGCAGTGCTTAGCACGATCATGGGAATGGAGGAAATGAATGTTGGGTTTGACTGCAGTTATCCTGTAAGCATAATTCTGTTGTCTATCTAGACTGGCATGGCCTTCATATTTTCCTAACACACATACACAGCTGACTGCGCATCCAATAACCTTGGAATTGTAACTGCAGTTATGTAATGCTTCACTGCTGCTCTCCACCTACCATTGCACAAATGCATTGCTCAGGGGTGTGCACTGCCGAGCAATGTGTTTGCACAATGGTAAGCGAAGTGCAAAGGTTTTAAACAGCATGTGCGCTACCAGCAAATGTGATAACAGAATTGGCAGGAAAGCATCAGTCTCCATTGCTCGAGGTTCATGGCAGACATGGCATGCATTTGTGGGGAAGGTGCCAGATTTAGGGCACAGAGTTGGGATGTCCAGGAGTACAAAATTTCTATTGAACCCCTAGTTAACAACCACAGTGACAGGCTTCTGCAGGGGGACTATTCTGGAACCCAGTATAAGTTGGAGGCTTGGGTAGCTTACTCCAGGCTGTATCCAGTGCCACCAGTATCCTACACACTGAAGAACATGTAGACATCATTATAATGACCTACGGAGCAAGACGAGAGCTACCCTCACCTATTGGATTGAGGAATTTAGGACTGAAGACATCCCACACCTGTGCAAGTATCATCTACAAAGACTACTTGTAAGACTTAGAAAGCTGAATATAGGTAAGACTGGAATTCATAATGGTGTCCTGTTCTGTTCTGCTTTTTCCACAGCCACCAGTAACTCTGAGTACAATGTCAGAACCTATGGGGCTAGATTGGTGAAGTTTAAGGAAGCATGCAGTACGTGTGCAGCAGAAGAGTATTATTACTATAGCACTAAAAGTTAAAGGTAGTTTTTTTGGTATTTCATGGAGTTGTTTCACATTGGAGCATGCATATTTTAACTGTAAAAGCAAGTATGTATGCATTACCCTGTAGCACAAACCAACAGTACAGTATTAGACTTTTGTCAGAGGTCGTGTGTTCAAATACCACACGTACCAACTATATAATACTTTTAATTCTTCAATAATATTTAAATTGAATTAAAACCTTTATACCAGTGGCACAAATACCCTGCTGTAAACTGTAATCTGTATAACTGGAGCATACATCTGTATAATATATGCACATATCAAGGATTACTTGCTGCAGTCTGTATAGTGTGCATATGTTAGGAGGTGACAGTCTTAAATGCAAAAGTTAAGATAATAGACTAAAATAATTGCATTTGTGTATTGTATGTGACATATGAAGATACTAATCTTATCTCTTTTTTCTTTCAGTTCAACCCTTATCTCTTTTTATTTTGTTTTTATTTTATTTTATATTATTTGTATATTTATTTATTTATATTTATTAACACAGAAACAACAGCAAATATGTATCCACAGTCTTTCTAGATTTATCCCAAGTATTTGACACGGTCTCTCATGACAAACTTATCCAAGACCTAACGAGCCTAGGCAGCAACAATAATGCAATATTATTGGTTCCAAAGGTACCTCTCAGACCATCAACAATCCGTCCAATGGCAAAGTGAACTGTTCCCGCCCTTACCTGTAACTCTTGGAGTTCCTCAAGGCTCAATGCTAGGCAGACTCCTTTTCTCAATTTTTATTAATAAACTTCACACCTCTACTGACCAGGCATCTATAGTACAATATGCTGATGACTCTACATTGATATGTGCTGCTCCCACCCTCTTAGACTTACACACATCTACCCAAATCTCCTTTCTAGCGGTAGAAAAATGGCTAATAAACTCAAACCTTATACTAAATCCCCAAAAAATGAAGTCACAGCTATTCACACCAACTTGTGTCAACACAGCCCCTCGAACTTCTAGCATAATCTTATCCAACAACACCATAATATCCCCACTTGAACATACCAAGCTGCTTGGAATTGAGATAGACAATAACCTCAAATTTGATGTACATATCACACACACAGTAAAAAAGTTTATAAGAAAACTTGATAGCCTTCACCAAAACAAGCAATTCTTTGCTACCACAGCTAAAACAAACATAGCTCACACTCATCTACTGTCCAGTCTGCCATATGCATCACCCATATTAACCAACTTGGCTAAAGCCGAACTAAATAAACTCACAACATGGTATAATAAAATTGCTAAATTTGTCACTAACTCCCCTCACCGCACCCGCCACTGTATACCAATCAAACAGCTAAAATGGCTAGAACTTCCTCAACCAAGTAACACTTAGCCACAAACTTCTACACCACCCTCACAAAACTGCAGCCCTCCAAAACCTCATCCAACCACAAACCAAGACCAGACCCCTATGTTGAAACAACAAAATGCTAATACAGACCTCAAGATCCAATAACACATCAGGTGACTCACTTTTCCTCAAACTATATATCAAAAATATGGAATGCATTACCTCCACATATAACATATCTTACCTCTCTAACTATCTTTAAAACTACTCTCAAAACCCACCTAGAAAATACCTGGATCTGTCCCTGTAATAGCCCAGGATGAACAACCATTTACAACACACACCTCCTTCACTATAGTAGCCTTTTACACCAGTAATGACATTTATTTAATAGTTGTCAGTGCTTCTTTCTCTTATGATGTTAATCACAGAATGACATATTGATGTATTGCTTGATTTTTACTTGTAAACCAAAATGTTTTTGTTGTTTTAATTGATCTATTCTTTGTTGTGTATTGTACATGGATCTTATCTTGTTGATTTGATGTACACTGTACTTGGAGCTTTTTTCCCCGGGCCTCTTCTGGAAAAGGACCTGTGTACAGTCAGACTTTCCCAGTTAACAAATGTAAAAATAAATAAAAATAAATAAATTATAAAAAAGGTGTTTCTTTTTTATTTTATTTTATTCTCTTTAATGAACATTTTTGTATTATTTTTATTTTATTTTATTGTAAAAAGTTAATTTTATTTTATTCTATTTTTATTTTATTTTATTTTTTATATTCTTTTTTAAATGTTAATATGTATCGTTGAAATGTGCCCATGTCATCCATGTGTACCACATCACTAAGTCCTCCACAACACAGTAAGGTAGGCCTGCCCCACAGGATTTGTCTACCTCCCCTCCAACGGTTTCAGCACTGATGCCCAGCATGTCTGGAAACCAACTTGGCAGCACCACTTCTGCTACCCTTGCAGTATCTGCTCCATCAGGTGCCATCTGGGAGCAGTGGTGCAGGTGGTTAAATTATCACCCACAGAGAGATGCCAGGGGTGATGCATAAGGTTGTACTATTGGTGCATGCCTATGCTGGCTGGAGAGGATGCTCTCACTAACTTTGTGCAGTACTAGGAGGAGAAGAAGATGCCAAGTATTCCAGCCAGTAGTGGAGGGAGGAGATAGTGATGACAGCCCAGTGGGGGAGGACTTGATTTTCTCTGTCAGCCAGCTTGACGACCATGGGTCTGGGGTTTCCCCCTACCCTTACACCAGTCATGATGTCTCCAACCTTTAGTGTCCATTACCATCCCATACATAGCTCTCCATTTCTCACATGTCTTCTTAATACACTTGATTTGGTCCAACTGGCTATAAAACATGATTTTGTTGTGGTCACCCCTCTTTCTGGAGGTGACAGTCCAAATTCAGTTAATATTTTGCACATATGTTTAATTTACACTGTTAAAGAAATGGATAGCTATGGTTCTTTCCTACCCCCTCCTGCACATTCCTGTGCTGCTTTCCCTTTGTTCTTCCCCCTGCTTGCTCCCCATTCTTTTCCATCTACCCAGTTTTAACCCCTTTAATCTGGTTAAAAATAGAATTACACACACCATATATGAGTTGCTGGAGCAGGAATGGATCCCTTCACTTTTTGGGCTCCAACAGTGAGCAGTAGCAAACAGATGCAGTTACTGCAATGCAATGCTACTTAGCATCACTGAGCTATGCCAACACACAGCAACACATCTCATGTAAAGAAATCATCTCATTGCATAATCACTCTGCAATGGAAAGTATTTAACAGTATTAGATATACCTGTATTTGAACCCTGTACCATCTGACCCCAATAAAAAATGTTTCAGTGCATTAACACATGCTGCCACACAGTTAGTTAAGCAATAGATATACTTCATAAACTTAGTGCTGTCAGGCTTTAGCAATGTGGCTTGCATTTGCACAGCACTTAGCTACATGCAACATGTTTATCTATCATGCGTATACACTTTGTTGTGTAAACCCACTGCTTGCTCCACTATGGAAATGTATATATATTATGCTGTATTAATGCTGTTTACTGTCCATTTCCTATGTATGACATGAAATTACATCTGGAAACATTACAAACGGATGGCCTTATCTAACAATACGCTACATATTTACAAAACATCCATGTGTTTGCACCCCCAAGCACTGCAACCCTGGGGTCTCAGTAATTTTTACACATATATTATCAACCACAATAAAAAATGTAAAATCAAATGTTGTGTGCTATGCAATGCAAATCAATCTGGTAATATGCAAAACTACAGCTATTGATCCATACACCTAAAAAGCCTTATCCTCAAGGCTAATGAAGGAATCAGCATGGACCTTATCCACAGAGACATAGGAGACCTTAAACACACTTAATTCTACCCATTTAGTTTTTGTCAAGGGTACAGGTTGCATATTGACCCTTATGGATTTCTTGGATACTGCCCCCAAAGTCCTGGATGAGGGATAACAGGACATAATGCCTATGCTGAGTCATCCAAGGCTTTTGATACTATCCCACATTCATGTCTCACATGGATGATCTCCCATGTGGGAATTAACCCATACAATAGTAGAACAATAGACAACTGGCTCACTGACATAACACACACACTCTCAAAGATGGGTCTGCACCTCCACCACTGGCCACTTACCATTAGAGTACCATAAGGATCAGTGCAGGGCCCTCAGCTGTTTGCAAACTACTTCCCTGATGTGCAGGCATTGGAAGATGGCCTGCGGTTTACCAAGACTACAGATGAGTAGTAACTGGATGCAGTAATATAGAGTCCCACTATGATGGCAACACATTATAGAAGGTGCTGACACACACAAATGATTGGTGGCAAACTCAATGATTGAACCTTAAAGCATACAATGCCTCATTGTCCCCTTTCACAATGAAGTACCCCACCTAATTCCCATATACATAGCACCCACAAGCTCAAACACAGTGTTGTGAGACTTGGGAACACATGTTGGTAGCAATCTAAACTTTCATCACTATGTTCCCATAGTGGTGACACATACATTTTGCATTGCACACACATCATACATATAGACATAACATCCAAGACCAGGGTGGTCATATGTCTGCTGTACTCTACCTTTATCAGACCAATATAGTATAATGCTCCCATCTGTCTGTACCTCACCAGACACCTGCAGAAATCAGGGAAAACACAGGTTTGTGCTTATGAGACTCCTGTGCCTCCAAACATGACATACAAGAAAGACTGAAATACCTGTCACTGTACTCAGTATCATGCAGGCTGCTGACAGGTAACCTATTCCTGCCTTACAGAGCAGTTCCAGACCTTGCCTTTCTGAAAATGATGGACATCTACAAATTAAATGGGATAAGAATAATTTGTCCAGGGTTCTCAATCTAGCCTGCAACATAAACAGAACATGCTGGTGAGACAGATATATCCCCCAGTGTGATTCATATTCCTCTGTAATAGACATGCACTGTGTGTGACTTAGTGCTCCTCAATGACCCTGTTTATATGCAACCTTGGCTACTTGTTGGGTGATTATAAAGTCACCTCTGGGGTGACACCTATGTCCCTCACAGACATGGGTAGTTGGTGCTGCTCATAAAATCGCTCTGCTAAAAATGACCATCCAACTATGCTCAATAAAGGTGCTTGTGTTTTACACAACATGGCTTCTAAACACCCTAGGAGCAGTAGGCTAGTAGCCTTCTATGAACCTATGAAACTATGAGCCAATGCAGACCTTCCAACATCTTGTCTCCCACAAGGCCTGCTGATGTCATCTACTATAAGTTGACCTGCAACACTGTATAAATCAGACTTGTGTCATGGCATTTACATAATGTACTGTGTTCTATTGTATGTGTAAATAGTTAGGTAGGGGTTTTGTTCTCACCGCAGTCAACTCAATGTGAGTTTGTATCTAGACAGAAGAGCAGAAGTGTGTATCCTACAGTTACTGGTTCAATAGGTTCATAGGTTCATAGATTCATACTAGGCTGTCTGCCATAGGGCATTTATAAGCCTAGCCAGAGTGTGTTTGGCTTTCGTCACCCATTTTAAATTAATTTTGCTATGCCCTTTTTCGAGGTTAGTATACTGTGCCTCTTTCTAACAGTGACACAGAAGTGATACCCGGGGTAAACCTATGATCTCCCATCCACTCATCAAGATTCCTCTTGAAGAGAGTCAATGAGGGACTCTGCCTAACCTGGACTGGGATTTTATTCCAGAGTGAAGGGAGCCTCTGGGTTATGAATCTGTCCCTTCAGCATGTCCTATTTATTTCAGTGCTGAGGTTCAAGTCTCTCGAGCACTTAGCTCGATGGGATTTGGATTTTCTGAGGTGCAGCATGTCCATTAATTCCGGGTTGGACATGGCTTTATACGTCAGGCACAGATCGCCTCTGAGCAGGCGGTATGCCACTGAGTAGAGCTGGAGTTTCTTTAACCGGACAGCATATGGCATCTGTTTGAGCCCTTTGATCCTCTTGGTGAGGTACTTTTGGGGTCTTTCCAGTTGCTGCAGGTGTCTGGTAAGGTACATCCCAAAAGGGGCATTGTACTCAATTATGGGCCTGATGAGGGATGAATAAAGAGGCACGATGACCTCCCCTGATCTAGATGTGAATCCCTTCATGATTAGGTGGGCGATATAAAATGTTTTTCTAACCACTTTGGCCACGTGGTTGTCAAATGAGAGATTGCTATCAACTTGGGTCCCCAGGTCCCTAATTACTTCTTCTGTACTTAATGGATTACCACCTATGTGGTAATTTGTGGGCACTTTGTTTTTGCCAAAGGGGATGACTATACACTTTTTGGCATTTAGCTTGAGGCCATGGCTCTGGCACCAGTTGACTGTTTCTATGAGGCCCTTTTGGAGGATGCTTGTGGTGGCTGGAGAGTTGATTATGGCGCCCAGTTTGCAGTCATCTGTGAACTTAGTCAGCCACAGTTCTTCCGTGTTGGCCTGTACCTCCGAGAAATATATACTGAACAAGAGAGGTCCCAGGACTGAACCTTGTGGGACGCCACTTGAAACTGGTTTGTAGTCTGACATGGCTCCAGCAATTCTAACCATGTGGGTTCTGTCCTTGAGCCAGTTTGCAACCCATCTAGTGACATAGGGGTTTATATTTAAGCTGGTGAGCTTATCTATAATGCCCGAGTGGGGTATTGTATCGAAGGCTTTTGTGGGGTCCAGGTAGGCTGTGTGGACCACCTTCCCCTCGTCAATGGCCTTGGTGACTGTTTCAAAAAAATCAACCAGGTTTAAGAGGCAGGATCTGCCCTTAACAAAGCCGAACTGGGTAGGATCCAGTGTCTGTAGGTCCCCAATATCTTTATTTATGAAGTCCATGATGATCCTTTCCATAGCTTTGCAGACCAAGCTAGTCAGGCTTATGGGGCGATAGTTTCCAGGATCCATTGAGGCACCACCTTTGTGGAGAGGGACCACTGTTGCTGTACGCCACTCTTTGGGTACATATCCTGTAGTAAGGCTGAGATTGAACAGTAGTTTTATGTTTGGGTTTAGCTCTTCTTGGAGTTCATGTAGGACGCAACCTGGGACACTGTCTGGTCCCATTGATGCTGTGTTTTTTGCTTTGGAGAGGGCAGCTCTTACCTGAGCATCTGAGATGTCAGGAGAGCAGCACTCTGCTGGGATAGATATTTGCCCTTTTGGTGGGGAGGGGGGGAGAAGTTTGCACTGAACCTGTCAGCTAGGATGTTGGCAATGTCTGTGGGTTCGGTGTATTTTTTGTCATTTTGGACTAATTCTGAGCATATTTGGGAATTCCCACCCAGGTTCCTAACATAACTAAAGAAAGCCTTGTGATTATCCTTAGTGTCCTGTGCAATTTTTCTCTCGAAGCTGGCCTTAGATGATTTTATGAGTGCCCGTAGTTTTTGCTAATACTGATCAGAGATGCCTTCCCTTTTTGGGATTTTGCTCTATCATGTAGTAGCTTCCTCCTTCTATTGTATAGTTTGCTTATGGCTGGGGTCCACCAGACAGGACGTCTGCCTTTGGAGGATTGGGTCTTGGTTTTATTTGGGATTGCATGATCCATGCATTCCTGAAGGTGTTCATAGAATGCGTTTATAAAGGATTCTGCGGTCTGGGCCGTATTTTCCACAGGCCCGGGGGCTTTGAAGGATTCCACCTCGGTTTTGAGGAGTGTGAAATTTGCTTTAGAGAAGTTTTGCACTGTGGTTTTCAGGGCAGGGGGTGGAGTAGGGATGTGAATATCCAGTGAGATTAGTTTATGGTCTGATCTTACCAGTGAGGGATAGACTTCTGGTCTGGAGCATAGAGTCCCCATGTTGGTGATGATCAGGTCCAGTATGTTTTCCCCTCTTGTGGGAGTGGTAACAAGTTGTTCCATAGCATTTGAGTTTATAAATTCTAGGAACCTTTTGGCTAGGGTGTTGGAGCTAGAGTAATGCTCCCAGTCTATGTTTGGGTAGTTGAAGTCGCCCAATATAATGATGTTTGGAGAGACCTTCATATTTTCCAGTGTTCTCAGGTAGGCTGAGTGGGATTCCTGGGTTTAGGAGGGTGGTCTGTAGCAGGCTATAAACTGGAAGGCAGTTTTACCCACTGTTAGTTGCACATGGATAGTCTCTGATGCTTTGTGCTGTGCCACCAACCTGGAAGTGTGGGTATTTTTGATGAATATTGATACTCCCCTCCTTTTGTGGTTCGGTCCAAGTTTTGGGGCTGAAAAGCATGGCATGAGGTATAACCTGGTAGTGCTGGGGTGCTCTCGGGAGCCTTGAACCAGGTTTCTGTTACTGCACAGATATCGATGTTCTCCATGCTAAGGAGAGTTTCGAGTGCGTGCATCTTGAGGTTTAGACTTCTGGCATTGAGTAGCATTACTCTTAGTTTCTTATCCCTTGTAATACCTATGGAGGTGGGTTTGTCTTTTGAGCCTTGCCTAAAAAAGGCACTATGGGAGCAGCAAGAGCCTTTGCCAATATCCAAAAGCCCAGGGGTGACAGGTGCAAGCTGTCCCTAGCGAAGCATCGTGGCTTGTCAAGCATGTCATCCCAGGCTGACAGGCATTGGATCCCCTTTGAATGACATCAATACTTAAGCCAATTGTTGAAATTGATCATCTTGTCTTCATATTGTGGCATCATTCTTGGTGAGGGTAAGATGCTACTCAAGGTCAGGGTCAGTCCGGCCTGGGCTATATGCTCAGAGAGCTCCTCTATGTCTCTTTTCATGTAGTCCAGGGAGGTACGTCTCAGGTCATTCACACCAGCATGAACAATGACTGAGTCATATTTGTACATGCCTTGGAGTGACCTGAGTGCTGGTGTTATGTGGTGGATCCTAGCGCCCAACAGGCAGCTCACTGTGACCTTCTCCTTGTTCAGCCTGGTGAGCGGGACGTCAGTGTGCCTGACAATAGAGTCATGCAATGGATTGCCAGAATTTTTGACACTTGCACATGCCTACACATCCATTTCATGCAGGCCACCCAACCTATTGTCTCCTACATGGTCCACTGATGTCATCTACTATAAGTTGACCTCCATTAAAGTATAAATCAGACTTGAGCTGTGGCGCTTGCATGAAGTAGTGTGTTTTGTAGCCCGTATACTTAGATAGGTAGGGGTTTTGTTCTTACTGCAGTCTATTTGGTGGGTGTTTATGCTTATAAAGCTAGACAGAAGAGAACTGTGTATCCTACACGTACTGGTCCAATACCATAGATTGCCATTATTTTGATACTTGCACATCCATTTCATGCAGGGCTCTCAAACTCTTGTCTCCCATGTGGCTTGCTGATGTCATTTACTATAAGTTGACCTGCACTCTTGTATAAATCAGACATGTGCCATGGTGCTTGCATAAAATAATGTGTTCTGTAGCCTGTGCACTTAGATAGGAAGGGGGTCTGTTTTCACTGCAGTCACCTTGTGGTGCATGCGTGTTTGTGTGTGAGTGCATGCTTGACATTGCAGAGAGCATTTTACTCCTGCATATGGGACAATGTTATCTTCTCCTCAACGCACACTACTAATGTCATCAGCCATACAGTGTTGTCTGACACACTCTAAGTCAGACTTGTGCTGTGGTGCTTGCATAAAGTGCTGAGTTCTGTAGTCGGTGTACTTAGATTGGTAAGAGTTCTATTCTCACTACAGTCAACTGTGTGTGTTTGTGTGTGTGTGTGTGTGTGTGTGTGTGTGTGTGTGTGTGTGTGTGTGAGCAAATGTTTGACATTACAGAGAGAATTTTACACCAGCATGTGGGTCACTGTTATTATCATATTCACAATGGACACTGCTGATGTCACCAGTTATATCAGCTTTTTGGATATGCTGTACTCCCACCCAGGCAGGGTCAGACACTGGCCTGGATGCCAGGCAAATGTCACCTCATCCTATAGCAGACAGATTACAGTGATGTGGCTTTAACTCTGTCCACATACATCATGGCATAGTTGGTAGGTCCAGTGTTATTTTGCAGAGAAAGCTGTGTGGTTTCTCCAGCTGTTGCATATGTCTGGTGAGGTACATGGAGAAGACAGCATTATACTCTATTACTATTCTGATTTGGTTTGAGTATGGTGCTGTCATATACTCCTAAGATCTGCATATGATGGCATGATGTATGATGTGTACAACACAGGTTTTCAATACTAGTGAGGACACTTGATGGTCAAAGGTCAGACTACTATCTACATGTGTTCCCAGTGCACTCATCACTGGGTATCAACATAGCAGGACTGTTGTCAATAATGTGATTAACATGGAGTTCCACTTTTCAGATGGAAAACATAAAAAAAGACACATATATGCATTTAGTTGTAGATCGTGTGTCTTTGTCCCCATTCATTTGTTTGTGTGATAGCTCCTCCTGTACTATGTTATCACCATTGGTGGTGAACTCAATGACTGCACCCAATATGTAAGAATCAGAAAACTAAGGCAATGGCTATATACTTTAGCCTGAACTGTCAATAAATAGAGTCCAAAACGTGATAGTCCAAGCACAGATCCCTAGAGTTTGTCAGTGGTGACAGCTCTACTGGTACAGGTTGATTCACCAGCTTTCATAGTATGCATTCTGTCAGTGACCCAGTTGGTTATCCATCTACTAATTTAACATTTAATCCCTGACTTGAAGGGTTTTGCAATGCTACCTGCATGGGGGGGGGGGGGGTTGTGTCAAAACTTTAGGCCAGATCACAATAAGCAGTATGTACCATCTTACCTTCCTCCACGGTTATCACATGGAAGCAATGACCTATGACAACATCACAGATTGGTTATGGTATGACTCAGCACATACACCTTCCTGATACAGTGGACTACACATTTCAACACACCCTCCACGTGGGATGCATTCCCATATAAGGGTTTACATCAACATGCATCCACGTGAGTAGAGGGGACAGCACCTGATGCATGCATGTATACAGACTTCCTGACTCTCCTTGACTGTGAGGTGAACCAACATGTGATTATGGACCTCTTCGACATGTACACTAGTCATATTCTGGCTGTGTGCAACAGACCTATATGACTTTTTAATGCTACATCATGTTTGTTACATCTGATAGATGTCCTTAAATAGGTCATGGAGGGCATGCATGAAGACAACAGTATTATCTTGTGCAACTTGGCCAAGTCAAGGCATTTGATGCAAATCCACATGGAGGTATTTGCTGTCATATGTGGTTGTAAACAGCTATATCACTAAATGGGTAGACCATTGTATCACATACATGGCATCTCACTATGTTGAAATGTGTGATGTGACCTATATCCCAGGTCCAGTGATTAGGTCTGTACATCAGGGCTGTCTGCTACATCCTTTCCTGTGGATTAGTTAAGTGATGGATATCACAGATGACATACACATGCTGTGCCCACACAGCTGTCTGAAGGACTTTAGAATGTGGGCAATTATTGACTCCAGTTGAGATATTAGTATAATACAGGCAGTAGCAACACATACCAAATGCTGCTGCCACAGGCATGACAACACCTGCATTATCAAGATACATGGACAATTTGTTAACTCAGGAAACAAGCACACCACCCAAGTATAATGTGGATATCACACACTATAATCAGACCAAGGTATGTGACCCATGTGCTGGGGAAGATGGTAAGTGATACATCCACCAGCATGTGGTCACAGTGCTGACTACTCTGTTGAATGTAACACAAGTACTGGGTATGTGAATGACATCCATATCAGAGGCCATAATACCTTCATAGTCCCCAGCCTTCATCACATCAATAAATGAGTACAATGCACTCTTTTTCAAGTACCTCCTGAAACATCTTTCAGTGATGTGTAACTGAAGTATACCACCTTTGTCACAGTGAGCTTTCACACAACTTGTTGGTCATACCTAGGTATTTTTTTCTGTGGAATATACATTACTGTCTGATGGTGAGGAACACCAATCAAGTTGTTGCACCAGATGCATGTCTGCTACCTGTTCTGATGATGCACACACTACACATATAGGTGTTTGACAACATTATTGGCATGTATATCATTCATGACAGTGTGGATTGTGCCATATGTATATGCCATGCACACACATCATCTAGCCTATATTGCCCATACTGTCAAATTCAAGTATAGCAGTGTCCCTCCTAACACCTCCAGCAGATCTTACAGTGGCAGGACAGTGTGCGTGGTTACCCTCATATGTGTGTGTGTGTGTGTGTGTGTGTGTGTGTGTGTGTGTGTGTGTGTGTGTGTGTGTGTGTGTGTGTGTGTGTGTGTGTGTGTATGCAAACTCATCTCTTATCACTGTAAATTACATAGGTTATGTCAAAAGCATGAGATTACCAGTGTTATTATTTTAATATTGTCCAGGATTGTGGCTGGTGTTTGTAATGTTTTCCACAAAACATTAACTGTGCCCACCTTGCAGGAGACCTCTGCTGAGAGTACATTCATATTCAGGCATATCAGTTTGCACAGCTTCACAATATGTACCCTACCCCATTTGTATATAACATCCCTAATAGATGTCATCTGCATTGTTCATGTAAGGATGGTTATCTCACACAGACATCCTCGCCATTGTTATGTCACGTTGTGCAACAGTTACATAAAATGCATTTTCACTGTACAATCCCTACTTTACCATATAGATGTGATTGGTGTTGTTGTTGCTACAACCATCTTCCTTTGACATGCCCTCATCTGCTGTACATAGGATGCTTTCACCTGTCCTCTTTCTCTGTGTTCATTCCTACAATTCATGTGCATGCCCCTATTCAATACACACACTTCCCATGAGTGTCCATATTACATGGCAGTACATGTACTGTTACGGATCCTTAACACAGCTTCAGTACACAGTGCTAGGAATGGGATAAGACAATACACTGCACTGTAGGTACACTGTCCCATACTGCGTTTGGACCATTTATTTTGCATTTATACCTCTCAACTGTCCAGATAATCCCATGATGTCCAGATGTGTTCAATATCAAATTTGTGGCTTTCTGCCATATAACTGGTATGAACTCAGGACTGATGTCAGTCAATATTAAATACATTTGAGTTTATACCTCTAGCTGTCCTGATTTGTGCAGAATGTCCAGTTTTTGTCTCATATTTTTTATCTTTTCTTCATAACATTTTCGTTTCTGGCAAAGCATTGCTATGTCCTTGCAGATTGACATCAGAATCTGATGACAGACATTTGGGTTTTAAATGTCATGCTCTTCATAAAGAGCAGGCTACTGTTCAACCTATTATTCTATCAACTTTCTAAGTTTGGAAGAGAAATATTATAAATCTGCCCCTATTTTTGGGCCTTTGTTCTCCTATTATTTATTGCTTTTTCCAGATTTCTTGCTCTAAGAGGTTGAGAGTGTTTCATTCTAACACACTTCTGTGTATCTATGTCAAATATGCCTCCATTTCTGGTTAATTATCCTATCATTATGTTGGTCTTTGTGTGGAAGTGTTTCACTAAAAGATTGGCAGCTATTTGTGAAGCCTTGGTGATCATTCTGGCATTTCACGCAAATCAGCGGACCGTAGGTGACCTGCTTTGCACAGAATCGATGCCCACATTTGAGTACATGGATTTCTGGCCAGCAACACTGTTACTAGCCATAAAACTAGCTTAGATGTGCCACACGTAATTAATATGCATTGTGTGCTACCGCTCGCAGCACACCACAATGCAAACATATAAAATCCATGAAGGCTCTGTGCAAAGCCTACACAGAGTTTATTGAATCCCAGGGAGTGTCTTTACTGCAAAGGAGAAATAAAATGTTATAGATTCATAAATATTCCAAGGCTTATGACCACCTATACCTTGCCAGTATAATTTTTGCAACATTTCCTTCTCCAGGATGTCCATATCAATAAATCCTGGACTACATTTGTGAATACCCATCAGTATAATATACCGATAGCATCAATAACATGTATAAAAAACAAACAAAAGTAAATCAACAAAAATGGAGTGCAGGAAGATGTAAACGGCAACAATCAATTAGGACTATTGCAAGTAAAGTTAAAAACTTTTTAATAGTAAAACAAAAAAGAGAACAAGAGCTTTTGTCTCCACATTAGGAGACTTTATCAAGTTCAAATGTAGAACAAACTGTCACCATTTAAAAATAAAGCATGCCCACACTGTAACCCAATCAAGAAGGGTCACCAATGAATACATGAATAACTGAATACATGAATAACTTAACCAACGTCAGCCCACTTAACAGTCAAGGCGAACCATTTTTTTTAAATTAAAGCAATACATGCCTATGCGTATAAACCCTAAAAGTAATGTACATAGTACAAAGAAATGTCACTAAAATGCTGTTGATATGACAACTTCACATACATGAATCAGCTAAAAGCAGATTTAAAAATCTAAATGCTCCAAAAGTAACACAAATTTATAATGCATAGAAATGCATCTATACCAAACTGAATAGCAACATGCAGTCTCACTCTGCTGTGCAACATGAATGCATCCATATAAAACATATATTAGGCATCTAAAAGGAGGGAACATATTCAGAACTGGGAGCAATAAATAAAAATTACATACTAAAATTATTACATATTAATGAATATTATAACATTAAAATTTCATAAATATATATACAGGAATAATATACAATAACACCCATATATATATAAAAGTATACACAATTAAAAATAATTAAACACAAGAATATATGTAATAAATATATGTAATTAACCACACAATTATATAAATTACATAAAAAACTATTAATCTACCAAGATATATATATATATATATATATATATATATATATATATATATATATATATATATATATAGATATGGGGCAGCTCGTGGCATCGGACTGTCGGACTGCAGCCCTCTCAGCTAAAAAAAAGAAAAATTATCTTTTTGTGTACAGTGTGACAGAGAGTGAGACTATTATTTTTTTGGTTTACTTTGTTGGTCTCCGAGTCCGGGACTCGGCAAGTACGAGCATGCGCACTTCAACCGCCTCGGGTTGCGGCGGTTTTAAATAAAGATTTTTTTTTTGTTTTGTTTGCAGCCTGGTGGACTAATTAAGGCATCATTGTGATGCCCAGCAGTCTATGCGGTTCCAAACCGCATAGAATTAAAAGGGGCTTGGACTGTGACGTCTGCAGGCACGTACATGACGTGCTTGCTGGGCTAAATGCTGCTGATTGGTTGTCGCTCTCTTCTCGGGCTTTATGTGCTGGGAAAAGAGTGAGAATCAAACAGTAAGTCAGTTGTGGATTGATTCGTGACTGAGTCAGTACTCAAGTCACACGGGAAGGATTTACCGAACCGGGATTTATTATTTATCATTTTAATTTGCTATTTGCCATTGGATTTTTATTTTTTTTTTTTTTTGGGCGGCTCAGAAGAACAGAAGAAGAACTGAAGAAAGAAGTAGTAGAAGAAAGAAGTTAGAAGAAGAAGAAGAACAGAGTGAAGGTGCAGAAGTATACCAGGTAAGTAGGAAGGGTAAGCTAAACGGCAGGGAAACCATATATAGATTGTGACTTGACATACACCTTCTATTTTGACATTAAAAAATGGACAGATGGGGATGACCTTGGCATTAAACTCACAAGTATGTATAGGCAGTCATTATGGAAATCTTTGCCAACTGTTTTTTTTTTTTTAGAAAATATTTATTCCTTGTTAAGTTGTTTTATCATTCTTTCAGCTGCATTTTGTCTGTGATGCAATTTAGACAGTTCATTACATTTTACAGCAATCCTCTGACCTGCCAAAATAAACAATTCATGGCTCTCAGGGTGTTTTCATTTTAAATTCTTTGCACTGTCTGATACTTGTAAAAACAAATGATTCATATTATATGCTTTACTAAGTTACTGCCAGCTTCCCCTCTGTTTTGTGTTTAAAACTTTGAAATTACTAAGTGCAATTTAGACAATTTCAAGTATTATAGTGGGTAATTTCCTTCCTGTAACTCTTTAAGATGCCACCTGACCTGTCTTTAATATAATGCCCTCAAGGGTTACACACATTTTGTGCTGGCTGGAGCTGTGGTAGTGAGGAATTTCAACTTTGCCCATGTTACAAAGACATGTGTCTACAGTATTTCTCCCTGGGCCTCTGTTGAAAATTGTTTTTGTTCCGTCAGAAGTAAAATTGACAGGCATTTGAATTTCAGACTTCATATTCTTCAGAAAATACATAGTAAAACAACTTTTTATTCTAGCAATAAATATATAGTAACACAACCTTTTATTATAGCAATTTTTTAAGTTTATAAGATGACTATTTGAAATTTGTCCTTATTTTTCAGACTGTAATACCCTGTTATTGGCTTTGTCCAGGTTTTTTGTGCTAAGGTTGACAGCTATGGCAAGAACTGAATTCACTGAATATGTTTCAGGGCTGTATTCCTTCATTACTGGGTTTGTCCAGGTGTTTTTTGCTAAGAGGTTGACAGCTATGGTGAGAACTGAATTCATTAAATGATAGCCATTTAAGTTTCAGTCTTCCTCTCTTTCACAAAGCAGCTGATTTGGTGTAGTGGTATGTTGCTCTTGACTGTTCTGCACAGGGACCTTGGCAGTAAAATGTACAGTGGTAACACAGCATTTTTCTTTCACAAAGCAGGTGATTTGGCATAGTGGTATGTTGTTCTGACTCTTTTGCACGGGGACCTTGGCAGTAAAATGTATGGTGGTAACACAACATTTTATTCTAGCAGCTTTCCAAGATTATATAAGCAATGTTTAATGTGTCCCTGGTTTTTGCCCTTTTGACCTACCCCAATAAATTTGGCTTTTTCCAGACTTCTTGTGCTGCGAAGTTGAGATGCAGTTGAGTATTGAGTAGATTTTACAAGGAGCTGAGAGCTGCAGGGGAAGAGAAGTTTAGTGCTGATTATGCTAAGTCAGCTCACATTGCTAATAGCACAACAGGTTGTGTACTTGCTTTTGATGACGAAGGCTGTGGGTTCTACTCCCACAAGGGGTAGATGCTGCCGTACTAAGAGTTCTCCTTGGTGAAGATACTAACTATGAGTCTGTTATCAGTTTGCCATCCATTTCCTCTTGCAATATTATTAGCTTATTTTTTTTAATGTAATATAGGCAATTTATTCCTGAGGGGCAACAGACACTTTATTTTTCGATGAAACCATGAAATATAAAGGTGTTTGCTAGCAGCAACCTCTTCATTAGTTACAGATTTCTTTAATGTGGAATTATTTAGATGACTTTTACTTCTTCAGAGATTGTGCATATTTACTGATAATGGACTGTAGAATTGTGCATATTTACTGATAATGGACTGTAGAATTGTGCATATTTACTGATAATGTTGGACTGTGGAATTGTGCATATTTACTGATAATGGTTGACTGTAGAATTGTGCATATTTACTAATAACGGTGGACTGTGGAAGTCTGAGTAGACTTTTATGATAAATGTTCTGAACTGGGCAGTTTTGCCATTATGGGTGCATGCGTTTTGTTTCATTGCTTACTGGAAAAATGTTCAAAACAAATTTAAAACGCCCTCTAACAACTGTACTGTATTGTACAAGGAATATAATTTAGTACAATGAGGATGGTGTATCAAAGAGCACATGTATGTTTCATATGCAAGGGGCCTATGATTTGAAAACAGCCCAAAATTAATCTTTATTTGCCACTGGCAAAATGCATTTTCTTTGAATGTGGGTTTCAATGCTGTTTCAATGAATGTGAGTATCAAGGGCAGAGAAGTTTTAATGCTAAGTTTTCATTGTGAGAATGCATTGCTTTGTTTAGCAGATGACTTAGTGTTTGTGCTGTAAAATCAAAATAAAACTTTCAAATGAAGTCCAACTCATCATAGAAGTAAAGCAGTATGCACATTAGTGTTTATGGTAAATGGAGTGAAATAGCCAAGTAATGGTTCATTGGAATGGCAGCAGAGGCTCCATTCAACTATGATTTTGTCAGGGGGGAAGGGCAGCAAACTCAGACAGGCCCAGCTGAACTATACCTCCCAACTGTCCAGATTTTCAAAGAATGAATAGATTTTTGCTTCTTATTTTTGGTTTGTTCTTCATAAAATTTGTAGTTTTCTGACAAATCATTTAGGAATTAAGTCACTAAATAATGATACACTGAGTTTCAGACTTCATAACCTTCAGAAAAATGCATGCTAAAGTAAGAACTGTTATTCTATCAACTGTCTCAATTTATACAAGAGCAATTTTTAGTACTTTTTATATGTTCCCCCAATATATTTGGCCTTGTTCAGATTTACTGCATTAACAGGTTGAGGGGTACATGCAAATAAACCGCTTTATAGAATTAGGCATAGCCATCCTCTCAACTGTCCCCGATTTTGGCTCAAAATGTTGCTCTTCCCCTTAATAATCCCTCCGCAAAATAGCAATTTTGAAAGAAAACATGGAGGGTTTACAATTAAGAAATAACTGTAATAATCGAAGTTATAGATTACTTGAAATGCATGTAGATTCTTTTATTTTGTCAACTGCTCAAGTTAGCAGTACTAATATTAAAGTGTCCCTTCTTTGACAGGTTCCCAGCTGTATTGTGTGGCTATTTTATATTTTTGCATCACATTTTTGGTCCATTTTTCATAAAATTGTGTTTTTTGGCAAATTAGTGACAAATCACTAAAGACTGAAGTTAGAAAATAATGACAGACATTTGAGTTTCAGGTTTTATACCCTTCAGAAAATTCATACTAATGCAAGACCTATTCTATTATCTTTCTAAGTTTATTAGAGCAATATTTAAAAATTGTCCTTATTTTTGGGCCTTTGTCCCACTTCTGTGTATGGCTTTGTCCAGATTTCTTGCTCTGAGGTTGAAAGGTATGACAAATGTGTCAGGGCCATCACAGTCAGCCAGAGACATTTCAAATTGTGGCATACTTGTTGCACCCCACTCCCCCATGTAGTGACTCTGGATGTGTCCAAGCAAGGCAAGGAGAAGTTATGCACTGTAAATGCGCAGTGTCCCCCCCATCCAAGGTAGACACAAGTACTACAGTGGCTTTTCATCTGTCCTTGATTTTGCAGAACGGTCTGGTTTCTATCATATTTTTGTACTGTTGATTTATGCTTATTACTCAGATTTATGCTTATTACTCAGAAAGTGCCTGTTGCTCTGTGTTTAAGTAGCAATGCTTTAATGACCATAAGGTAAGCTTGTCTGAGATTGTAAGATGTAAGTAAGCTTTAATAAGCATACTGTTAAAGAATTGCCAAAACTGAACGCCTTTCTGTTGTTGCCATGCAAAGAATACTTGACTAGATTATGTATAAGCCTTGGGTATTAAAGGACAGGATTCCATTATTTTAAAAAGCTCATTACACTTGTTGGAGACTTCCAGTCATCTCTACAGACTTTACCCATAAACTAAACAGAATGCCAATCATGTGTGGTCCATAACCTGTACAGTAATCCTTTAAGCAATGTATCTTGAGCTTGTTTCTTGTTTGCTTTTCAGTTTTTACTTTGATCATGTTTTCCCCATGAAACAAGTAGATAGTTGTCAGGCAGCAGGTCTTTTTTGGATAAGAAACATTTTTACAAGTAGGGGCATCACAGAGATTTCTACTTTCAGCATGTTACTTGGTACTTTAATAAAGCTGAATATAAATTATAATTAGAACTGCAGTGCAAGGAGAAGTGGTTTGAGTTCAGTGCTTCTTGTTTTTCCAAACTTGTGACCTAGGTGGTGGGGGATAGGCTGTATTGGCATCATAATTTTCCCTGTCTCTTTCAATCTGCTTCATTTTCCTAGCCTTGATGGACACAAGTTCTTGTTCAATACTTCTGAAAATACCATTGTAGTCAAAAATATTGTCCTCATGCGCAGTATCTTGAGTAACCTTAATATCCAATTCAGTTGCTTCCCTAATTATTTCAGCTAAGAAAATGTCATTATGTTTGACCACAAGCTCCACATACTCGGAGCCATGGTGGTCGAACATAATAAGAAGCTCTTTGTGCAAAACAGAATTAATCACAATGCCAGTAGGAAAGTGTCACATACGCAAACCTTTTGGTACAATTCTTAACCTTAGGTATTCCCTAAAATAGGCATTGTCCATCTGTAATTTCTTTATTTTCAACAATATATGGTCCAGCTTCTGCAAATTATTTGTGTACAAGGATACGTTTAAATTACCACCTGCAGAAAAGGCCAGATTCTGTCCCAGCCATTCATTCATATTAAAAAGAACATTTGCTGTATTCCTTACTGTATATCTTCAAGTATTGTGTCCCTCAGTAGTAGTACTGGTTTGTGTACGCTGGTCCAAATAGTTCTCGCCCACTCCAGCAGCAGTATTTAAACCTCCACCATGTAGGAGGTTACCAGGCATGTCACTGTTCACAAAACCATGACTGTTTGTGTTGAAATTCACATTTTCAAAACATAATAAGTTTTAAATAGAGCTCTCACCAACATGAACAGATGATACAGCAATGAATTTGTCGTATCAACAGCATTTTAGTGACATTTCTTTGTACCATGTACGTTACTTTTAGGGTTTCTGCGCATAGGCATGTATTGCTTTAATTTAAAAAAAAAGGTTCACCTTGACTGTTAAGTGGGCTGACATTGGTTAAGTTACTCATGTATTAATTTATTTATGTATTCATTGGTGACCCTTCCTGATTGGGTTACAGTGTGGGCATGCTTTATTTTTAAATGGTGTCAGTTTGTTCTACATTTGAACTTGATAAAGTCTTCTAATGTGGAGACAAAAGCACTTGTTCTCTTTTTTGATTTACTATTAATAGGTTTTCGACTTTACTTGCAATAGTCCTACTTGGTTGTGGGCGTTTACATCTTCCTGCACTCCATTTTTGTTGATATACTGATAGCAATGCTTTCAAATGATAAAGTCACTGAATACATAGTTAATCATTAACGTTTAAATTTCTGCAGAAAGGTGCAGCATGACTGTCACGGGATTTTCATTTAGGCTAGGCAGTTGCAGAGAAACTAGCGTCAGCACCTTTATTTCTTATTCTCTATAAAATATGCAATGAAGTGCTGAAACAAAAAAGAAACATAAGCATTTTTGAATGTATTTCCTTATTTTAGTATACCAGTTTCACATTTTGGTGACTGACAGAATAAATCATTGCCAAGATCAAAGGCTGTATATTGTCCTTTCGGTGGTTTTAGAATGTATCCAGTCTTTTATATGTACAAACACACAAAAATAAAACATACGTTTGTGTGTGTATCTTTCTCTGTTTCTCCCTCCTCCTCTCTCTCCCCCTCTCTCTCTCTCTACGAAAGTGTTTTTCACCGAAGAAGCACATTCGCATAAGTATGCCTGTTGCGGAGGTCGTACTATTGTGCAGATAAGGGAAAATTCTCAGAATGAGAATATTAAAGTGGAGGGGGTGTGGGGGGTGCAGGGGGGCCTGCCCCCTTCAAAAACATTAATGTAATTTTTTTTCTTATTTAACACACTTTAGTGAAAGCGCTTTTTCGGTGAAAGCGCTTTCGCTAAAGTGTGTTCGGTGATAGTGGATTCGGACTGTTGAACTTTCATTCAACAGTCCTAAATCCATATATACATATAGATAGAGAGATATATAGACAGAGCCTTCTTGTGACATTGCAATTCACATGGCTTTCCATTATATAATTTGTAAGAACCTTATTTTTTTCTTTCCATTTTCATTACTGAGAAAACTGTACCATCTGATAGCAAATACTTCCAATCATAAAAAGCAGTGAACACTAATGCAGGGATGAAAGTAGAGATGGAGTGAGATGTACCTTGTCCCTGTCTAGCAGAAATTTTGATTTGATCTGGTAATTCCAAAATGTTTGTTCAATTCTGTATTACATTAGCCACTAAATTCAAAGATGATTGTAACATTTATACGGTAATAGGGTGTCACTCAGCAGTGGAGTGTATTATCTAGTTTTGGCATATCAAATATGATTCTCACTACTTTCTAAACCTTTCTTTAAGACTTCTGTGTAAAGATCAGATATGTATCTCTGCACAATTATGTCAGTATAATTACTAATCCCACACAGTGTAACCACCATGCTTCAGTCTCAACCAGCGCTGGACTTCAGTTTTATAAAAGGAGTCACAGGAGATGTGTGAAGTCTTTAATTTGTCGGGCTAGGTAAAAAGTTCAACATATAATGTAAACAAAGCAGGTCAAGTATAGATGTACTAATTTTACTAGCAGACAAAACAATTATTGATTTTGTTTTATACTATCTTATTTATTGGACATTCCTTGTATGTGACTTGAGTGGTCAAATATTCCACCAGTATTTTATTTATGTCCTTTTTAGGCTTAAAAACATTCACTTCAGTGACTTGGAGTACTTGCACTATGGCATGTATATATAGATTCAATAACAGCTGTGAGTAAAAATGCACAGTGAAAGAAGAAATTACATAAAATGATTTAACAAAATGCTACCATCACAGAGCAAGAAACAGGAAAGGGCATGGGATACTTCAACACTGAGGTAAATGGAGTTATGAATGTAATTCACATAGGAGTTAGTTATAACAATACATACAATCTGATACATTGTCATACATATATCAGTCATGACAGAAAGACAGGATACACACTTAGCACAGAAGAGTGTATTATAAGCTCTAACAAGGTGCAAACATAATGACCGCCTTTTCATGTACTAAATAAGACCCCAAGATAAATCAATAATGAATGAAAACATTATTGCTTTGTAGCATAGAACAGGGATGCACTCAGTACTGCCCATTAGAGTTCTTTGGTGTGTTGAATAGAGTGGACACAACAACAAAGCAAGACATCATGAAGGTAGAAGAACTGCCGAAGAGATGAAGTCATTTCCAGGAGCTAATTATGGAAGCAGGCAAGTGTTGTAGCTATCAAGTGAGATAAACCTCCAAGCACAGGCAGAGCTACATCCCATACTCCAAATCTGGAACTCAGCACTTAAAAGCGTGAATGCCAACAAACCAATGAGCAATAAATAAGCACTGTGGAGGTGCAGACTCCAAATATGTCCAGGAACAAGCACTAATAAATCTCCAACTTTATTAAAAAACAAAATAATAGTACATAACACCTTCTTTGTCATCCTTGGGTATTCAATATTCCACGTTCTTTTTTTCTAGTGAATAACTTTAAGTCCAAAATTAATTTATTCACATCTGTCTTTTTACTAGGTGCAAATTAAAAATCATTGATAAATAATTTGAAAAATGTTTTATTTAATTCAACATTACTGTAGTTAAAGTTCTTATAACCCTCAGATTCATATGCAGTACTATCTATTTCAGTAATCACACCCTCCCCATTACTGTAGCTTCTTTAATTCTTCTGTATTTGCATTAATTTATCCCCCTGTTGTACTGATGTGTATTTACAAGTCAGTTCTTTATCTTTTCCAACCTTTTCAAGAGGGGGTACTCTAAAGGGTTCCTTAATCCCAAATCATCCTCTCTTCTAAAATTATAACCTTCCTCAAACTCATCTAGTGTGTCCATATTTCTATCCTGGACTTTCCTATATCTAGCTTCTGTTTTATACCTCCTATTATTTCCTTGAATTTTGTCACTGTTTTTGTATCCATTACTATCATATAATCCATGTTTGGATTTAGGGTCACTTCTATGTTCCTTGTATTCATTTACATCTCTTTCATATTTTTTCCTTTTCCTTTTAACTAAGTAACTAATTCTCTCTTCTATTTTATTTTTAATGTTTAAATATTTATTCTTTTCTTCCTGTGCAGTGTATAATACATCTGCTGTGATCAGTTTATTTCTGTTCTCTGTTTTTTCATAGCTTGCTCCATTTCCATTTCATTACTTTTAATAATTAGTTCCATTATTGAAAAAACACATCGATCGAATATATTAAGTTTTTTTTATGACATGCACAGCCTTCTAAACCATTGTTAGGGTATTTACAAACCCTCAACCCCTTTGGTACCATTTTAGTCTGCAGACACTCATTAAGGTACCAGTTACCCACTTGTTATGATTTATACCTAAATAACAATTCATATAAAAAAATTTAATTTTCCTGGTAGGACCTGTGTTCACTTGTCCCGCTGTGCTTTGCATTAAAAGAAAAAATATTGTTATAAACGTAACCAAGTTGTCCAGTCCAAATTATGTTGCTACCTTGTACAAATATTATTATTGTCTAATGATTTATTAGTTACAGAAGAGGCCTTTGGTTTACAGTCACCTTTTAGCCATATAAAGCTAAATATTTAGCTACATCCCATATAAGCTGACATTGCTTAAAAGTGTAAATAAACAATGAGAATGCTTGCATCAATGAAGCCATGCAGTAAATCAGCTGTGACTGCCCATATCGATGCACTATAGAAAAGAGGAAACAACGCAGATGGCTGTTACCTGTTCAGTGCTCTCTGCTATGCTAAAGAGAATGGTACAACAAAAAAGTGAGAGACATTCAGTAAGACAAGCAGCAAAGGCCATATGGTCATTGACGTGAGTAAATATCTGGAAGGAAAAACAACTTCAGGGTTCAAAGATAAGCCTACAACAGGAACAACGGAGCAAAGAAAAAGGTTAGCCTAGTCCATTCACTGGAATGTTTTCAAAACAGCCCAGAGATAAGCTTACTCTACTAATCCATGGTCCTGCATCATCTCACTGTTGAAGATATCAAAAATATCACTCAACAGCCACCGCACCTGTCTGTTGCATGAATCAATAAAGAAACAAGATGTCACTAAAAGAAATTAACTTGTATAGTGGATGAACCAGTGTGGGAGCAAGTATGCCTAGTACTGTCAGCATGCAGGAATTTTAAGTATATGTGTGTGTGTGTGTGTGTGTGTGTGTGTGTGTGTGTGTGTGTGTGTGTGTGTGTGTGTGTGTGTGTGTGTGTGTGTGTGTGTGTGTGTGTGTGTGTGTGTGTGTGTGTGTGTGTGTCTGCATGTGTAGGGGTTTTGTGTTTGTGTGTGTTGTGTGTGTATGTGTGGTGTGTGTGCACATGTGTGTGCATGTGTGTGTGTGTGTGTGTGTGTGTGTGTGTGTGTGTGTGTGTGTGTGCATGCACATGTGTGTGTTTGTCTCCATGTGTGTGTGTGTGTGTGTGTGTGTGTGTGTGTGTGTGTGTGTGTGTGTGTGTGTGTGTGTGTGTCTGCATGTGTAGAGGTTTTGTGTGTGAGTGTGTGTGCATGTGTGTAGGTGTGTATGAGCTGTGTGGTGTAGATGCTCTCAACTGTCTTTAATTTTACAGAATGGTCTGCTCCTTGTAAACTTTTTGGGCTTTTCTGGCTGGTAAGTGCAGATTGTAGTAATAAAAAATACATGCTAATGGAAAAAGCCTGTTAAGCCATCAAGTTAAGTATATAAAGTGAGTAGCTATCTCTGATTTTGATCCACTGCCCACCATTACTTATTTTTATCTCTGATTTGTAAAGCAAGAGGTTGAGAGGTATGGGGTGCAATTTATGTATGTAATCATTTGATTGTAATCAAACCACTGAGGTGTACAGTTTTACAAGTAGCTTTAATGAGTGGTCACATTTTTGTGTGTGCTTGTGTTGAAGGGTGTACATACTCTCAGTTATTCCTAATTTCACGGATTCTCATTTCATTTATATCTACATATAAATGACTTTAAGTTTTCATTTATATATAATGATATAGATTTTATTATTAAGCATGTCTTTACATTTTTTTCATTGAAACAGATACCAGCAACATTTCAAGCCATTTATTTCATTGAACTGATGACTTTTTTAAGGGGAGCTCTGTGTTTACCATATGTTCATACCAGGGACTACATTTTGCCTTTGAGTTTCTCATCTTGTGACCTCAATATGAATTCCAAACTTCTTTTTGAAAGTAATAATTTATTAATTATAAACACTAGTTCATTTATTATTCTGATTTTATTATTGATTGAATTATACTTTGGCTTGGTTTCAGAACATTTTGGTCTATCATGGTAAGTGAATTTGTGCAATCTACAGCCACACAGATTATTTATGATACAGAAAACAAAATCTGTGACATGGCCAGGACAGGCAACACAGTCATGTGTAATATATGCTACTGGCTGTATAATGACATGGTAATAAGCAAAATTATCAAATTGTTCCTCATTGTGTTTGTTAAAAATGGCTGTACAATTTAGAAATGTATAAATGCAGTGGGGTGCTGCGGTAGCATTGTCGCCTCACAGTAAGACGTTGTCCTGTTTGATTCTCAGCTAGAACGTCTTCTGTGTAAAGACATGCATGAATGGGCGTACCTTCGTTGAAGGGTGTGTGTCAGGGCTGGCAACTCAGCACGCAAAAATCTACTGCCAATCATTAGTGGACCGGAGTTCCGCTGTGGCGACCCCTAACCGGGAAAAGCTGAAAGAGACAACATAAATTCTGCATATTAGAGCTGAGCCTTCTGTACATTTGACCTCAGTCATTTACTTGTGTTCAGATTAAAGGCATCACTAAGTAATGTTAGGGGTGCCTTGACATTAGAAAATGTGTATCAGAAAAAGGCTCTTATTGAGACAGCTCTACCCAACAGTGCATGACATCACCTCTGGTGTGACAGGTCATCTGAGTACACTTAATGTTTCATAGACTTCACGATGGGACATGCAGATCGTGATTTGGGCATAATTTTTTTTTTGTCATTTTTCACTGAGATTCTTCAATGTGAGATACCATGTCTGGAGATGGGCAGGGTAGTGTTCATTTACAGTGCAGAGGTGGTGTGAAAAGAAGTCCAAAGTATTTCTTTACCTCATCCATAAGGACTACATCACCTGCCGGAAGGCTATAAGGAGTCTCAGTATAAGAATGCAGCTTGTAATAGTTTAGCCCAGGCTGTAAACAGTGCCATTGGCATTCCATGTATGAGAGAATAGTGCTGACACTATTCCAGTGACATAAGGCTTCCCAGTTGTGACCTTCTTGTCGAGTGGTAGGATGAGGTAAAAGAGCACGCAACATCTATTTCCTGTACATAGAATGATCTCAGCCATACATTTATAACCTACCACTGCATGACATCCACATATATTATGCAGTGCTCTTATTCTCCTCATAACCCTTGAAGACATTAAGTGACTAGGCAGCTGTACAAGAGGAGACTGGAGTGCCTAAGTTAGCACCAAGAGGAGTGAACTTGTTTCAGAATGTACTACTTTTAATGTTGCTGGTAATAAGCATTGCTTTACAAATAGTATTACCTTCCATAAATCACTGTACTCCAGTGACAACTGACGTAGGCCAAAGGTAGGAGTATGACAATTAAATTTATTTATTGTGTGCTTTTGCATGCATCATTTCATATACTTGGACAACTGGCCCAGGAAGTTAAAGCTTTGGCCTCACATAGTGAGGCTGCCCAGAGGTTGAAATTGCCCCCAGTTTTTTAAGTTGGGTTTTCCATCTCATTATACCCCCTAAAGTATTAGATGTGTGAAATATGTATGTGAAACATTCTGAGGTGGGTTTACATCCATGTCATGGACAATTGCTGTCAATTTACTTGTTTCCTTTGCCTTTCACATATGAGTGAAAGGTATGACTGAGCAGCATTTTGTCTTAATGTACTTTTGTCTCAGAGCTCATTACACTGTTTTGGACTAAGACCCTATTTGTCTGTCATAGTAACTCATCATGTCAATCATCTGCCACTTAAGAATGTAAGGTGTTGATAGTGGTGGGTTCAGAGCCCTGTCTCATCTCTGTTTGGTAACTACGATATTAACTTGGGAGGTATGTTGGTTGTTAATTCACATATGTTAGATGTAACTTAATCAGAAGAGAAGTACATATTAGCTATATGTATTCAGCATATTTGGTTTGCTCTCTCTTATTCTCCAACTTTGTTGCTATCCTGTTACCAGTATTTATTTTGGTTATTATTTTTTCTCTCAATTTATTTTACTATTATATGCAGCAGGAGCAGCATGATCTGTCCTCATCCCTTTGCCAAGGCTGGAGGGCTGAGCAGTAGCACCACCACCACCACCATAAGAAGCACCCAGCATATCTGGGCCCCAGTCAGTGACAGTTTCCTCCACACCTCTTTTTTTTAAAAAAAACTTTAGGTTTATAGCTTCATAGGTTGGTCCTATGCTATCGGCCCTAGGGCCTATACAAGCCTAGCCATAACAATTTCCTGGCTATTTCTTCCCACACTATTTACTTCCCTGGACCCCTGTCTAGCAGGGCGACTGACATGATCCCCGGGGTGAATTTCCTTTCTCCCATCCAATCATCAAGGTTCCTTTTGAAGAGGGCCAAGGAGGTGCTCTACTTGACATGTATGGGCAGTCTATCCCAGAGTCTGGGGAGTCTCTGGGTCAGGAACCTATCCCTCCAGCATGTTTTGTTTATTTTGATGACAAGATTTAGATCCCTGGAGTGTGTGGCTCTGAGAGATAGGGATTTCTTTAAGTGTAGCATGTCCAACAGCTCTAGGTTTGACATGGCCTTGTATGTTAAGCAGAGATCGCCTGGAAGTAGATGATATGTGAGAGAGTATAGCTGGAGTTTTTTAAGGCAGTCAGCATAGGGCATCTCCTTTAGGCCTGTGATTCTTTTAGTAAGGAATTTCTTCTGCCTTTCCAGTTGTTGCAGATGTCTTGAGAGGTACATACCAAATGGGGCAGTGTATTCTATAATGGGTCTAATGAGGGATGAGTACAGTGAGACAATGACCTACTTTTTTCTGGATGAAAAGCCCTTAGTGATGATGTGTGCCACATAGAAGGATTTCCTGACTGTTATGGCGATGTGGTTATTGAAGGTGAGACCACTGTCCACCTGTGTCCCTAAGTCTCTTATCACACTTTCGGTGTTTAGTGTACTGCCACCTATGTGATAATTCATGGGTAAAAGTTTTTTTTCCAAAGGGAAAACTATACATTTCTTGGCATTGAGCTTGAGCCCATGGCTCTGGCACCAAGCATCTGTTTCTGTAAGGCCATTTTGGAGAGTATCCACATCATTTGGGGATTCAATAATGGCTCTCAGTTTGCAGTCATCTGCGAACTTTGTTAGCCAGAGTCCCTTAGTGTTGACCTGTACTTCAGAGAAGTAGATGCCAAACAAGAGAGGTCCCAGGACTGAATCCTGAGGTATTCCACTTGTCACTTGTCTGGAGCTGGATTTGGAGTCAGCTACTTTTACAGTGTGGGTTCAGTCAGTAAGCCAGTTGGCAGCCCATCGAGTGATGTAGGGATTAATGCCCAGCTTGATTCCAGAGTAGGGGATTTTGTCAAAGGCATTGGCGAGGTCCAGATAGGCTGTGTGGACTGCCTTACCCTCGTCCATGGCTCTGGAGACTGATTTGAAGAAGTCAATAAGGATCAGGAGACAAGATCGGCCCTTCACAAACCCAAACTGGGTGGGGTCCAGTGTTTTAAGGTTGCCAATGTCTTTGTTTATAAGTTCCATGATAATACGTTCCATGGACTTCCAGATTAGGCTCATCAGACTGATGGGGTGGTAGTTCCCAGGATCCAAGGTGGATCCTCCCTTATTGAATGGGATAACTGTAGCTGTGCACCACTCAGTGGGCATGAACCCTGAGGTGAGGTTATGATTAAACATGACACTTAGGTGAGGTGCCAGTTCATGTAGTACACAGCCCAGGATGTGTTCTGGTCCCATGGATGCTACATTCTTAGCTTTGGAGAGTGCGTTTTTTTTTACCTGTGTGGCCGTTATTACCAGAATTTGACAATCTTCCAGTATTGAGATGGACCATTTAGGGGGTAAGAGGGGGGTGAAGTTGACACTGAATCGATCTGCCAGGATATTGGCAATATCCTTGGGATCAGTATGTTTAATGTCATTCTGTTGTAGCTCTGAGCAGATCTGAGCATTGCCATTTAGATTCTTGACATAGTTATAGAATGCCTTGTGGTTGTCTTTGGAATCTTTGGCAATTTTATTTTCATAACTAGCTTTGGAGGATTTTATGAGGGATCTCACCTTCTTACTGAGGCTGGTAATGAAGTTTTTTGCATCCTGGGATTTTCCTCTTTTCTGCAACAGTTTTTTTTTCCTTTTGTTGTAAAGTTTGTTTATAGCAGGGGACCACCAGATTGGCTTCCTTTTTTGGAGGAGAGAATCTTGGTTCTATTTGGGATGGCACAATTCATGCATGAGTGGATGTGCTCATACAGTGCCTTAGTGTAGGACTCAGCAGTCGAACTTTCAGTTTGTCACTTCTGACTTGAGTAGCATGAAGTTGGCCTTGGAGAAGTTTTTTATGCAGGTTTCCTTACTGGGGGGTGGGATGTGGATATTAAAGGTGATTAGCTTATGGTCTGACCTGACCAACGAGGGGGTGACCATAGGTGTGGAGCAACAATTTCCCATGTTGGTAATGACCAGGTCTAGGATACTGGAGCCACTGTTGGGACTATGGATTAGTTGATCCAGGGCATTGGAATTTATGAATTTCAAGAACCGTTGGGCAAGGGTGTTGGTGCATCCATAGTTTTCCCAGTTAATGGCAGGTTAGTTGAAATCACCCAGTATTAGGGTGTTTGGTTGAATATTAATATTTTCCAGTATGTTTAGAAAGGTGTAGTGAGAATCTTGGGGCATGGTGGGGGATCTGTAGCAAGCTACAATTTGGATTGCAGTCTTACCTAGTGTTAGTTGCACCTGGAGAATTTCAGACACATTGTGTTGGGCAACTAACCTGATGGTGTGAATATCCTTGGTGAATATTGACACTCCTCCACCTTTAGTGTTTTGATTCTGGTTTGGTAGCTGAAAAGTGTGGTAAGAGTTGTAGCCTGGTATTGCAGGGGTGCTCTTTGGAGCCTTGAACCAGGTCTCAGTTACTGCACAGATATCAATGTTCTCCATTTTTAGGAGTGCCTTGAGAGAGTGCCTTTTGAGGTTTAGACTTCTAGCATTAAGTAGCATTACCTTCAGATTTTGCATGCTTATACCTGTTACGGTGGTGGTTTTGTCCTTTGAATTTTGCTTAAAAAAGGCACTATAGGGATGACAAGAGCCTTAGCCAATAACTTGAATCCCAGGTCTGGACAAGTGCAGATCATCTCTGGCAAAGCATCGTGGTCTGTCGATCATGTCGTCCCAGGCAGACAGATACTAGATCCCCTTTGAATGACATCAGAAGCTTAGCCAATCGTTGAATTCAGTCATGTTGTCCTCATATTGTGGTATCATTCTGGGTGAAGGCAGGATGCTACTCAGGGCTAGAGTCATACCTGCCTGGGCCACATGATCCGAGAGCTCTTCCATGTCTCTTTTCATGTAGTCCAGGGAGGTATGTCTGAAGTCATTCACTCCAACATGGACAATGACAGAGTCATATTTGTACTTGTTGTGGAGTGACTTGAGTGCATGAGTTATGTGGCAGATCCTGGCACCCAACAGGCAGCTCACTGTAATTTTCTCCTTGTTCAGCCTGGTGAGTGGGACATCAGTGTGCCTGACTATAGAGTCACCTATGACTAAAGTGTTAGGTACGTTGTCTTGCCTTAAGGGCTGTTGCTGGGTGGCACACTGGTGTTGTGAGCTATGTGACACTTTATCACTTATGAAATAGGCAAATTTACATTTATACAAAAGTAATCAAACTGCATTAACAAATTAACACTAACAAACATTATATTTCACATATATTGCTACATATCCTATAACCTAACCAACATTACATAAATTATTCAATTCCTGACCCTTTTTTAAATAAGAAAATTATTTATTAAACCATTACTTACGACATAGGCAGTCATACACTTATATAAATGAAAACAAACCACACAGACACAGCCCTAGTCGCAAGCATTTTACATCCTAGCTCATTTAACTCATTACAGCTGAGTATGCCACCACTTGTTTCTGCAGTTAGCTGCTACTGAGTCTCTAGGCGTCAAATATTGCATGTTCATATTTGCATAAATTCCAAAACCATGCTACATACAAGGTTTCAGAATATTTTATCTTGAAGCATAAATGGTAGCAAATACAACTGTATTGATATTTGACCTTTGTTAATGAGTATGTTAGAAAGGTGATAACTTCATATTTTAAGGGCTCAAGCCGTACCCACTGGGAGTTAAAGGTACACACTCAAAAGGGCTGTAATGGAGGGAAATAGTTAAGTCCTGCCTTCTTTTAAACCTCATTCCTCCCCTGTATGTATTGTTCCTACAATTCCCATTTTTTTCTATGTAGTTTACTCCTACCCTTTTCTAAATATATCAATTCTAGTTGTTTTATCTCTGTTACTATATTCACTACTTCTAATATAGTTGGTTTAGATTTTGATTTCCATTTTCTAGTAATTGCTTTTTTGGCAGCTACCATAATTAAACACAGCAAGGCCTTACCATGTCTAGGCAATTCCAATTCTGTATCATAGCTCAGGAAAAGTCATCTCCCTCATCACATCAATCTGCCCACCCAGTATCTCTGACAGTGCATCCTGAAGGAAATCATTAAAGTCTGCCAACTTAATGCACTCCCAGAAAATATGCTCCCAAATGCCTCTTTTTCCACCATCACACCTCTAACATTTGCTGTCTATCTGAGGAAAAATTCTCTGGAGTCTACTTGGAGTATAAAAATATCTATGTAAACATTTCTAAGCAAAAATCGCAAATCTTCTAGAATTTGTTGCATATTTGGGAGACATTCATATATCCTCCCATTGTTTCTTTGTGAATTGCTTATCCAATTTCTCTTTCCAATCCTGTCTAACTTCCTCTTACAGTTATCATGCAATATTGTATATGTTGTACAGACTATTCATTTTTTTAATAGCAGCTTCTGTTCTAGATTCTACTAAAAACTCTACCAGTGCTGCTCTTTTGTTTATGACCCTATTTCTTTCTCTTTGCTATAGTCTGATATCAATCCTTGATAGTCTGATATCAATCCTTGATAGAGAAGGTGATCTCTAACTTAAAGTCCAAATAAATTCTTGGCCTCTTCCCATTCTATTACCTTTCTCTCTCTAGTTATTTGCTACCAATACCTTGGTTCCTTTGCCAGTTTCCTCCAATGAATTCCAGTGCCCTGTTGCTTATTGTCTATATCCCTAATTGCAGTCATCCCAATTGGCAGAATCTCCTTTCTCCATTCCCGTATTGGCTTTGTTCCTATAATACTTTCTGCTACTTTATGGATATAATATTCTATATGATTATTTTTATTCTCCTTAAAGGCCTGCATCCAAAATCCCAGTGTCTCCTTGTTTTGTTAGCTTCTCCCCTGTTTCAAGATCATCCCTTTCCACCTTGGATTATAGTTTTCTGCTTGTGCTATATATAGGAGCCTTAACTGTGTAGTTCTAAAATACCCCTTGTAATTGGGTAACCCAATCTGCCCTGTTCTACTGGAAGAATCAGCTTATCCCACTTGACTCTTGCCATCTTCCCCTCCCAAGTAAAATCCTTCACCTGTCCTCCACAACTCCTACCTGTACCACTGACTTCAGGTAGCCTTGCACCAGATACTGATACAGTTGTACCCACCAGTAGCTGTGTCATTGGATGTGCCTCCTTTGTCACCCATCAGCAGCTGGCAGACAATGTAGAGAAGAATATCGACATGAGGTTGGATGCCTGCATTGCTAGATAGAGAACCTCCTTTGGGGACTTGTTGAATTGAATCCCTGTCCAGCACTGTGTCCACCATCTCAGACAGGGCCCAGTAGTGATGCTGCCCATTGTTATCCAAGCCCATCACTGTTGGTTGCTCAATCTTCCTCACATATTGCTTTTCCTCTGCCTGATGTCTCCTTCACCATTGTTTTCAGACACCAATTTCATGTTATCATAAACCTTGCCAGTCTTATATATCTCTGCCTGCTAACTAACCTAATCCTTTTACCTTTTTCTTATGTTCCTTACTTCCTTTCCTCACTTACCTTCTCTTTATGGATGAAAAATGAGTACCAGTCATAGAAAAACAAAATTACCCCACCTTTCTACCACCATACTTCTAATTCTTTAGCTGCCCACCTCATGTGCTACCCTTGGTTTGCTTTCTCTTTTCATTTCTTTCATATTCTCCCATTTCCACCATTTCATCTGGTTAAAAAAATCTAGGATTTGCAAATCACTTATCTTTTGTGATCATACTGTAGAAGACTGGTCACAAAGAGCACTGTTAATGTCCATGTACAATTGTCAAGAACTGACACTCCACATTTTATAGTAAAAAATTGGGCTGTCATTTCCCATGCATCCAACTAAGTACAAACATTATCATGAAGTACATATGTTGGTCTCAGCCAGCACCAGCTGCTCACATGGGCTGAGCACTATTGCGTTGTGTGCTGTTGTTATTATTAAATTATGTGTTGTTTTACATTTTTATATTTAGTTTCATGGCATTTATATCTGCATGTGTAATGCAACCATCTCTACTGCAGTTGACATACCTGATTGTATCACCATATCCCTTCTCAGTCTTGACAGTTATATGTTTGTCTGGGTAGCCTTTCTACCTTCTCTACTCTCCTAGCTTCATATCACTTCCCTTACACTTTCCACAAGTTATATTCTGTGCATATATATCATTGCATCCAAAAATAGATTGGCACACATATCTCATGACACTGTAGTCTGCCACATACCTTCTTCCTATTTCTCCAACTGTGCACACAAGGTCATATTCAAAACCCTTGGGGCTCATGACTGATGCATGAGCACTATTGCTGTTTGCAGCACCCTGAGGAAGCACTATATTCCTGAACACTCTTCCCACAGTCCCTGCTACGACCGCGGCCAGGACATTTAATGAGCTGCTCTTTACATACACTTATCTGGCCTCATTTACTGATAATGAGCATTGTGGCCCAATGCATAATGCAAAATAAATAGAGAACGCCTCTCCACAATTGCAACCACAGGGTTTTTGAATCCCTAGGATTGTGTCACAGTTCTCTTAAATTAATATTTTTTTCTGAAACGTTCACTTATAACATACACAGAATCCACTCTAGTGTCTTCATGCTTCTTCAATACCCTCTTATGCCACGTGTGTGTGTGTGTGTGTGTGTGTGTGTGTGTGTGTGTGTGTGTGTGTGTGTGTGTGTGTGTGTGTGTGTGTGTATGTGTGTGTGTGTGTGTGTGTGTGTGTGTGTGTGTGTGTGTGTGTGTGTGTGTGTGTGTGTGTGTGTGTGTGTGTGTATGTGTTTGTGTGTGTGTGTGTATGTTTGTGTTTCTCACTCTCTTTAGATGCAAAGAGATTTTCTAATATTTTCAACATTAATGCTTATTTTATATGATCATTCCAGATGCATTTTTATTTCAAAATTCTAGTGGTGATATATAATTTATGTTAGTTTTTGAATTAATTTCTTGGCAGACCTCATTTCTGTTCTCATTTAGTTTTGCAAACATTTCAGCATAATAATAAGTATTCATCACTATATAAAAAATAATTGACATTATACCACTTGGTGTAAGTAACATTAGCAAAAATGTTTCATATTCTCAAAGTTTGGTTGTGTGTGTATATATATATATATATATATATATATATATATATATATATATATATATATATATATATATATATATATATATACAGCCTTGATTATTTTGTGGTTTGAACGAGTCAAAGTTAAAAGAGAAATGCTGATACAATGCAACTTCCAGCTAATCACATATTCCAAGCATTTCAAAAACAAAGATGTGGAAGCAGAAGTAGAGATAGTGTATGTCTTCTGAACAAAAATCACATTTAATGCTGTATTCAGTCGCTACTCTCCCCATTGTGATATTGAGAGGTATGTTTGAAATCCCAAATTAGTAACCAACTTAACCTTATGGCAGGTCATCTGTACCAATATCATCATCCATCAATGATTACAAATCACAACCTTCTCCTCTACTGACCCCATGAAGATCTGCCACCATCCATGGAGTTTAACAGGCAACTAAAGAATGGAAGTACATTCTGCGTCTTTCTTCCATATCATATGCACACAGCACATGCACTTAAAAATAACTTAAGAGTTGCCAGCTGCATGTTTCTGTTAGGTGAGAGGAAACTGGGGTACTGGAAAGAAACCCATAAGACCACAGGGAAGACATTCAGACTCCACAGAGAATGCACCCTACCTGTGCATTAAACCAGAAAACCTCTTGCTGTGAGGAAACAAAGCTACTCACTGTGACAAACACACTCTCATGCATCCTCTATTCAAATCTCCAGACTTTTCTCAAGCACAAAAATGCTTTAGTGTTCAATATCAACATCTACCTCCATTTTTACATTCTACAGGTGGCCTTATGGTTAAGGTGTTTGCCTTACAAACACAAGGTGCAGGGTTTGAATCTCACAAGGGATAATTGGCTAGGCTTAAAATGGCTCACAAGAGCAATTAGCTTAGTACTAATCTATGAACCTATGAACAAATGTAGTCATTTATTCAATGATGCCTTATTTACAGTGTCAAGATTTTACTCTGATGGAGACATATAGAGTCACTGCCATTATAAATCTCAGAAATCTTCACCATATTTCAGAAATGATTTTTTACCAGTATTGTTAATCTTCTAGCCATTTTTAGTCTTGTGTCTGGAATTTTTTCCATTCTGGTCTGGATATACACCAACAGCACTGACAACCATCATTCATCTAGAGTTAATTCTCCAGCATTTAATGATCACTAAGGCACATATACTATTTTCAGCTAAGTCATTCAAGCCTCAAGGAAGCATCATTAACTAAAACTCCTTCAAGGTACAGTAAAAATGCCAATTAGGAACCATAAAGCCTGCAATGAATTGTCACATGGGAGTAATCAAAATGACTGCTACACAGCATTAAACTATGTTTGTGTATTTTCCTGTCTTTCCAAAACATTTTCTACTTAGTCAAAACAAAATGCCCTGCATATTTGCAAAATGTAATAACATGAATATGGACTTGTTAGCTTAGAACCTATCAGCTGTTTTGTACCCACCCAAAAAATGTCTTTCATTGTTTTAAATGGAAAGCTAACAAACTATTGCTGCCGTAAATGTTTTCTCCCATCTGAGAGTTTCTCTTGGCCTTGCTGTTATATTATCTTGCAGATAATATACATAAGAAAGGAGAATACAGGAGATGATGTCCCATACTCGGGGTGAAGGTCTTTTCCCTCCAGCACAGCACATTGAATGTTGAGTCTGTTTGCAAGTTAACTAGTTTGTTAGGCAATTTAGGTTTGGTTCTTTTATGAGTATTGTAAAAGAACATCAACAAGTTTAATTACACCAAAAATCAGGCAAACTTGTTTCATTCAACATGCTGCATGGGAAAATGTATGTCTGGTAATATTACTGTGGATTATAATCCTAATGACTATACGGCTGTAAAACCATCACCAGTAAAACAAAAGACAAGTTCATGAAAGAAGACAAGTTTTTTGTATGGTATTCTAAAATTCTTCTGGAAGATAAAATTCATTCTTTGCCTGGGAGAGGGTGAAAATTTGAAACCTACTCTTGACATTAATGGGAACTAGTCATAAAGTCATTTTGTTCTACATTTTACACAACAGCTTTGTGTTTCTGAGTCTGTTGACCTTCCAATAATAAATACTAAAGCTGAAGCGGTCAGTCTTTGTATGAATTCTCACTTCTTTGTTAGGATCAATAGTTAAGAAACATGGTCTACTACAGGTGCTTACTTGGTAGTTGCTTGTGACACACTTGCTCAAAAAGACAAGTGTTCTAACTCCTTACTAGCTCAGTTTTGCTTAACTATTTAGCCCTGTCAACAGGCTTCTACTGCCTGATAATATTGCAGTGGAGGACCCTGACATTGAGTGGACAGGCACCTATTGAGGCATGGTGGTTGGTGCCAATTGGGGCATTGAGTCTTCTGCCAAATGAGGAGACTCCTGGACTGGCTGAAGGTGCCTGTCCACTTCTTGCTCCACTCCATCCACAACCAAGTCCTGAGGCTCCATTCAATGAGACTTGCCAGCCTGCCACATGCCAGAGTTCCCATTCGACCAACGACACTGCTCTGACCCTGTGAGGATGTTCCAAAACAGGTAGAGTGTGAATGTTCCCTAATATGGGAGGCACATGGCTGAGCCGATCCAAAAAAGTTTGGACCTGTAAAAAAAATAAACAGAAATGGGAAGGAAAGAAAATAAAGTAGGACAAATCAAAGCATAAGGCTAGGGGACAGGTGAAAAAGTAGAAATGTAGACAATAAATTCATACAATATATTGCACACACTATTCAAATCTCTATTAACAGTGACTTTTATTTTTCTTAAATCTTTCAACTTAAACAAAATGGCTAAGTAATGCTTACATATACATTAAAATAATCTATTGCTTTCAGGTCTTGGTGCTCTTTCTATTTATACTCTACTGATACCAATAAGATGTGCTGATTTAATATAAGAAATGTTAATACAGTTGAAATTTCTGCCTGATACAGATATGTCTGCAGTTCTATATTGAAACCACTTTAGTCCTTCTGTTATCTTTGTATAGAAATACTCTTGCCATTAATTAAAGACAAAAACAGCGTTTATTACTTGACATTTTTATTTTTAAAATAGCAAAGTTTTTATTCATATTTACTGCCCCCCCCCCCCCCAGTCAATTTGGTAAGCCTTTTATTTTGTTAGGAGGCATTGTATTGTATTTTCTCTTCAGCTGTATACAGAACACATAACAGCATGGTTGTTCATCTGGCTCTGACTTTTTTCTTTAATATTACTGACATAACTAGTAGACTTCTTTTCAAGGCACTGCAGTTACTGTTGCACTTGCTTAGTATGTGTACTTATTTCCTTAAACATTTATTCATATCTGAAATATAAAACTGAGATTGTCATATTGTGCCAATATTTCATTAAATGAAAGCTGAAATAGTAAGAGAGCATCTTCTTTTAAATTGTTATATTTTCATATGTGCACACAACCTATTTTTGGGAGGGGTGTTTGAATTTTACAATAAACTTTCAGTGTAGGTTTTACTTTCAACTATGTTTTGCATACTTAGTTTGCAGTTTTATGTAATACATTGTGAATTTTCTTTAGTTAAAGGCCGAAGCTGTATAGACATAAAAATGTAACAAAAGGAATTTTTAATTTCCTTCCATATCAAGATGGATGCTGTACTTATGTTTCATGGCAATAATGTGTGATTTAATTATTTTCTGCTTAAAAAGTGTATGAATATTTAAGTGTAAAAATGTATACAGAAATCATACAACTGGTCATTTCTCACTAAACTATGTGCTGGTCATTAGCTTGACACTCTAACCTCTCTCCCCCACCACCAACTTCTACTCTGGCTAAGGTGTGGTATATATCTCAGTTCGGCCATCTTCTATGTGCAGTTAATGTTGTGGAAGAAATAACGGTCTTATACAATTTTCATGCTAACAAATATCTTCTGGCCTACACAAACAAAATCCCTTCTTCACAAAAATTGTCTACATGTAATTCAAGCTAACTAAGATAACACTTACTGTAAGTAAAATTATATTGCAATGTAAATATATTTTTGATTGTGCACAATTATATACTTGTACTGTACTCATGCCAATGTACATCTGTATTTTAAAGATGCATATATATATATGCATACTTAAAAAATACTTCTTTCCTCATAAATATATATTTATATTTATACACAAAAGTATGTTATTACATAAACATTTCACATTTGTAAACACATGCAGTTCTGCAAACAGATGTGTTATGCTTTATTATGAATTATAATTACATAGAGAAACACATTTGCAGTTAACAGTGTTTCTTCTAGCATATACCTTCATTTATGCAACTTTTGTATATTTTATTGTTAAGCCTATTTTTGATATAATTACAAAAAAAGATGTAACATTTGCTATAGGACTGTGATCTTGCTATTACCTGATTTACCGACTGAGGCAACTGGTCTGTCCTATACTACTGTAAGTCATTTTAGCTGTGTTTGCGTTGGGGGGCAAATATGGTGATTCCTGTCAGGGTTGACAGGTGCTCACCCAACTCTTGCCAGATGCCAAATGTTTTCCATTCTGAACCTCTTATGTAGACTTTGATTTTAACCAGGTACAAATCTCTAAGACAGTAGTGCATACTTTTGGTCAAGTCAGACTAGCTTGGAGCATGATGCTGTGCCTTCACAGGTACTGCCATTATTAGAAGTGCCTGTACCAGAAGGAAGAAAGCATGAGCAAGACTGTGGTTCACAGGTTTAGAACCACTCCCTCTGGGTTGTGACATCACCCTAACATAACCCAGTTAACTAGAAGGGTCATTATACCCAGTACTGCTATTAATGGCAAGTTTGGTTTTACCAAAAATGCTTTGACACCAGCATGTTTTGTTAAAGGAATAAATTCATATTTTATTAATCTGATAGATAAGTCATTAATGAAATCATCAGCTTTTATCTTACACCTGCTGCTGCTGTGCCTTGCTTTTGCTACCTGTTCAGAGTATTGTACCTGAATGTCAGTAAGGAATAATTTCTTTATGCATTCCTTCTGCAGTATAGGATCAGCATTATGTATTTATTTATTAATTGCTATTGTTTATTTCTGCAGAAATAAATCTTCTTGTATGTATCAGTATTGTTCTTCTTTCAGCTTTTCCCAGTTAGGGGTCGCCACAGCGGAACTCCAGTCCACTAATGATTGTCAGTAGATTTTCTAGGGGTGCCGAGGTGCCAGCTCGACACCCAACCTTCAACGAAGGCACGCCCATTCTACACATGTCTTTCGAACGCCACTCAACCGCAGGGAGGACATCAACTTTTATAAAATGTTGAGTGCTTTGAGACACTTAGATATGCTATATGATGTTTTATGGAGAAGGATTATGCTTCATGATTGGCAAATTGACATGCATATAATTCCATTTTGCCATTTCTAAACATTGTCAGCTTAGAAAATGATGGAAGATGTCCATGCATTCCAGTGGCCTTCTGAGGATTGCTGCAGACTCCTACAGACTCTTTCACCATCCAAAGAGTGTTCACAAGTACATGAGGCCATGTTTATGGGTACCCAAAATCTGATTATGCAGATAAGTCGCCTTACACTTTCTCATATTATTGCAATTCATAGAGGTAGATGTAGAAGGTTCTAATTTGCATCCGAAACACATAAATGATACTGACGATACATGAATAGTTTAACTTTGCCATATTATCTTGTGATTACTCATGTCTGGTGGTAAATGCGTTAGGAAAATGTAGACTTTATAAAGTAAGCAATAAACAGTAGAATATTGCAAATTAATATCAAGCAATTCAACATAATATTTAATGACCATATTTACTCAAAGAAATGTTTACTTTACTGAATATGAAGGCCAAATTTGGATGAGTTATATGACTTATGTAAAACTGTAATTTCTACAAGAAAATTCATTATAGCAGGTAGTGATTGTGTCACTCCTGAATGAAAAATGACAGTAGGAGTACAGGAAAGTGTACGGGAAGGATACAACTCTGTTAACAAACTGTGAACATATTCATGATGGTGCAAATGTTAGTTCAACACAACTTTACTGACTGGTATATATAATTAGGGTTTTGCATCACCAAACATTTTTTTTTTATGATGACAGAAATGCTTTCATTTTTATGTTGTTTGATTGATGATTACACCATTTTTTTGTATGACTGTGGCATCTTGTTTTAGGTAAATATGCAAAAACAGGGATCGTAGCAGAAAAAGTAATTTTAACCATGAGAAGAACCACATCCGCATGACAACCCACAAGACATACAGCAAATGTCTTTTTGCAGATGGGGTCTCAAGTATAAACACTGCTAGTGGAAGGAACTGCACATAAACATAGTGCAAGAAGAGGGCAAAGGTAGAATTTGCTAGACACAAGGTGAAGCAGAATGTTATTGTCTATACCAGTATGAGGTGGGACCTTCTTCACTTATTCTTTTAACTCTAGATAAGAAATTCATCCTCACCATTCATGGGGATGGCTGTAACACAAAAGATGCTGAGAATGGACATCACCCTTATTCTTAAAAATTGGTACCAACACACTTTTTCTCCATTTCTCAGGCATCCTATCACTTTCCAAGATTTCATTAAACAATCTAGTTTCTTTATTAATTAATTAATTTATTTATTTATTAATGCTGTTTCTTTATTAGCAATGTATTCAATTCATTTCTTACAGGGTCAGCAGCAGAAGAAAACAGTTCCACTATACTAATAAATTCTGTGGATATGAGCATCAGCCAAGGCTGGTGAAGATGACGCTAACATAGTTACATTTATGAAGGAAATGGCACTCATTTCCCAAGTTTAATTGCAATATCTATTACTATACAACATGTCAGTAACTCTGCAGGAAGTGACAATGCATCACAAAGTCAAGCACATGCTGGCATTACATTCACATTTGTACAGGGAGAAAACCCATGCACCTCTACAAAATATCTCCATTCCCAAGCAAATACTTTCAGGATGGTGGCAGAAATTTGGTGGTAACAGCATTCACATTGGCATTTTTACAAAGAGGTGCTAGGCAGGGGAATTTCTCATAGCTACCCAAGGAAAAACATGAAGCAGTTATTGTGCAGGAGTGAAAGTCCCTTAACATCTTTAGGAGTTAGAGCAGTGCCACAGAAATTCAGCTGAAAATGTTTAGAGTCCTCCAGGGTATACATGATGATTTTCAGCACTACATGGAAATGACAGAGATTAGGGAAAATAGCATGACCACAGCGATACATAATTTGGTGGCACACCAAGCAAAGATAGCCACCTCTGTTTGTACTCTAGTCAGGACTTACTAGACTCATGTAGCAGTCAGCCTTGGATGGGGAAGAGGATGGGCTACTGTCCAGACACAAGGGAGCAGATTATATGACAGTGCGACTACTTCTCAAGAAAGGTAAAGTGAAAAAAAAGGGAGGTAGGACACTTTTCAACTGTATGCATTTCTTTCCTATAATGGTATTGCTTAAAACCTCATGGTATCGTGGAAAGAAATCTGTGTGCCATTACATAAGATTGTAGTGATTAACACCATTAATGCAAAATGCATTAAACATTGGTATAATGGGTAATCACCTACAGTTTAAAGTTAGTAATAAACAAATATTCAGACAAACAATAATAAGAAAATTAAAGATTACAATGAGTATCCGACCATGGAAACAATCAGAGTTTCCACTTCACCATCAGCACTTCACAAATGATGATGCTTTTTGTCTCTGAGGCCACAAATCATTGTGTATGACAAAATGAAATAATCTGATGTGCAGTACGCTAATAGAGAATATTAAATCAGTTGAAATATTTAATAGTTAAAAGTGAGGAAACCTTGCATAATATACCAAGAGAATATGGTACCTTGTCATTTATTTGCAAGGTCTGAACTCATATTCAGTACAGAAATAACACTTTTTTATTAAATTTACCACTTCAGGAGATTCGGTATGTGCATACTTAGGTACACCACCTTAGCAGAATGTATTGTAGAAAACAAATAAAAATGTGATTGTTGCCTAGATGATGCCTTACAACATCGCTGAAAAGGAGGCAGCAAGCACTCAGGCATGACTTTACAAACAATTATATCAGTACCTGTTTTGAAATAAAAAAAAAATTATTTAAACATGAGAAGGAATGCCTGATGATGAGTAACATAAGACCATGCTCCATCATTGGTCATAGCCTGATGCAACTGGGAGCTGTAGTATCAGTATTCATACCTGACTGGTACATGATCATGTTACTCAAAATACAACAAGCAGTAAACATCCTACCTAAAGTAACTGGAGCATACTGAAGGGCACCTCAGATTCATCCAGGCACCTAAATTGATTCTGTTGGTGACAATATGGTTCTGGGACAGGGATGTGTTGTAATTGTCTTCAGCAGCTCCACTTGAATTTTCAGTGGTGTCATGACATCCCCACTCTGGGCCAATCATCAGCAAGCCCAAATCTTCACTATTTATACTGTAGAAGGACATTCACTTGGAATAAAAATGAATACACCCATTATTTCCAGATGCAGCTCTATGTATCAAGTACAGTTACCTTTAAGAGCCCAAAGGGAACACACTCAGTCTATAGTCCGTATTTCTCTATCTGTCTCCCTCCAGTTCCCCAGTAAGATTTCCCACTGGTACAGCTTTAGGGTTGAGACCTCAGCCAAATGTCCAAACCAACTTCTCCAGCACCCTCTCTGTGAAACAAGTGCCTGGGAAAGGCTGGCACAGATTTACTAGCTATGCCCCCTTCTGCCCATTCAGTAAGGTAGTTGCACCACCACCAGACACTACAAAGCCAGCTACTCTAAGGTTCTTGCAAGGGTACCCAATTATACTGAGTGAAATTAATTTTAAAACAAATGGTAATTTGACCCACAGCAAGCCTTTCAGGTATGGACAGAGCTCTCACCATATATATATATATATATATATATATATATATATATATATATATATATATATATATATATATACATATATATATATGTTAGTCCTCTCAAAGTTTAAAATATTCTCTAAAGGCCCATCAACAATGAAAAGTTTAAATATATTTAATAAAAAGAAAATAACATGAAAATACTAAATATCTGTTTACAATAAGCACCAGAGTTTCAACCACAGGAAATATTAAAAATAACACAGGTGCACAGGTTCACACAGTTTACAGAAAAACAGTACTTAACTAATCTCACTTTATTTTCCTGGCTTATCTACAGAACTATTATTCCATGGTCATTACTACAGCAAGGTAAGATGTAGTAGGTGAGGGGTCCTTCTTTGTCAGGTTCCAAAAACAGAGTGCTCTGAGACTTCAGTCTCAACTAGTATTAAAATATTATTTTAATGATGGATTACAGAACAACATCACATACATCTGGCTATCTGACATCTGGTTCCCATGCAACCCCCCCCCCCAATTCTTAAAAACTATCAGGATTTAGTGCATATGTGTCATTAATACATGAGCTTAAGAGTTTTGCTCAGATCTGTTGCAGCTTCTGGAAGTCAAAAAAAAAAAATATTTCAAACCTCCACCTTTTCAGAGTAGCAATTAGTTCACCCCAAAGACAATGCAGAAAGCTTCCTAGTAAAGAATTTTTGTCTCTGGCTGCATTGAGAATTGTAAGATATAATCTTTATGACCTAAATTAAGTAATTTAATTTCTAACTATTTTTTTCAAAGTCAGATGGATTGAGATAAACCTCTTTTCTTCCAGTATACTTTGTTACAATATATACATTTAAACAGTTACAATAACACATGTATATTTCTTTTTCTATCCAGCAGGGTACACTGCTGGTACATTTTTAACACAAGAAGTTTTACAAATACATTTTTCATCACAAACATCTGTAGAAATCAGTTTGATATACAAATGACATATAATTCTTTACAAAATCCCAGCTAGCTGTGCTGGCATATGTTATACGTCCACTGCCCTACTTCTCCTGGAATAGCTGGCAATATCTCATATTGTCAGATCTCTCCCCCCTTTCAAGACTCAAACTAGTTTTTCAAGTGTCTCTTGACAAATGTTGCTTGAGAGGAATGAGTCTGTCAAGGAATACATTAACCCATGCCCTGTCTTGCGAACCCTCCTGCACTGGCATTGCTGATTCCACTGTCATGCTGTACTGTCATGCCATATGCCTGCAAGCCTAGGTTCCACCTTAGTAACTTGCATTTTGCTGGAAGGCTTGATGTAGCTATAGATCCCCCTCAGACTTCTCCTGCCTCCTACTGCAAATACTCAGCACCAAGGTCTCCCTATCATGGTATGGCTTCAACATGTTAACATGGTATGATTTGTGCCCCTGGCTACCTAGCAGTACTACCATGTAGTTAACATTATTGTCCTTCCTTATCACTTTGAAGGGTTCCCTCCCAAGCTGCCTACAGCTTATTGTGTTTGACAGGATGAGAACCATAACCTGCTTTTCCACAGCATACTCTCGGGCTCAAGCATTCCTGTCATACCAGACCTATTTCTGTTGTTGGGCTCCTACCAGGTTCTCTTTGGCCAGGCCAATGAGCACCCTATGCCTTCTCCTGAGGTTTAGGACATATGCTACAACAAACTCCTTGTGAGATTTACACTCACCCTCCTGCTCATAACAAATCAAATCTAAAGGCCTCCCTCACTCTCTGCACATACAGAAACTCAAAGGGTAAAAACCTCTGCATTTCTAGGGTACATTTCTGTATACAAACAGCAGATGGGGCAAATATTTGTCCCACTCTCTCTTATACTGGTCTGCAAATGCCCACTTCATGGTCTTTAGTGTACAGTTTAACCTCTCCAAAATACCATTAGTCTGGAGATGCTAAGGGTGTTTTTTGGGTGCTTCACCCCACAAAGCTCCCACAGACAAGCCAGCAGGTCTGACATGAAATTGGCACCTCTGTAAGTCAGTAATTCTTTCAGGAAACCTACCCTGCTAAAAAATCTCTAACAAAACATTTACCACCTTTTCTGCCTTGATGGAGGACAGAGCCATCACCTCAGAGTATCTAGTAGCATAATCTACTACCACCAGGATATAGTTCTTCCCTGAGGAGCTTGGAGTACTCAGAGGTCCCACAATATCCAGAGTTACCCCCTGAAATGGCTTCTCAGTCACAGGCAAAGGCATCAAAGGAGCTTTGACCTTGTCTCCTGCCTTGCCTACTTTTTGGCACTGCTCACAGGTTCTGCAGTACCCTGTTACATCCCTTGTAATCCCAGGCCAATAAAAGTTATGTCTCTTGGTCCGCTTTGCACCTGTATGACCTGCAAAAGGAATGCCATAGGCTATTGGTAGAAGTGCCAGATAGTAGGCTGTAGGCAATACCAACTGATGTATTACCTCACCCTCTAGCCCTCCCTCAGGAGTCTAATCTCTATACAGTAACCCTTTGTTCCAGTATACACACTCCCCTTTTCCTTGAGGATGAGGTACCTCCCTAGCTACATGCCTCAAGCCTCTTAGTGTATGAGCATCTATTATATTCACTGCTTCCAGTTAATTACTTTGCATGCAATACCATGGGATAACACACACATTAGAACAAGGATTGTCAGTTGAAATGATGAATTTTATGTAGTGATACACACATATGTATAGCAATAGAAGGTGGATTTGGATAAATAAGTGTATTGTGAAAGAAATTACTGCACAGCTAAACAGAAGAGAAGTAGGGGAGAAGTAGGAAAATGTGGGACTGTGCAGAAGGAGGCATCAGAAAATAAAACATGAAAACAATTCCTTAGATGGTATTAGGAGGAGGAAAGGTGATACGAAATGATGTGTCAATCACACTACCTATGGATCATGATAAGTAAGATGTGATAGAATGTGAGAAAAAAAATCACTGACGGAAACGCTATTTCACTTATCTACAAATATGAATAAAGGAAGAAAACAGAAGGAGAGTTGTTTCAATAAGGGTATCAGTTCACTGGAACAAGCTGAATGTCTAAATATAACTGAAAATCCAAACATACACAGTTTCAGTTTCCTCACTCTTAAATTTAACTCAATGGAACAATATATTACTTTGAATTACTATTCCATAAGCTAGTTAAAAATATTCGTAAATTATTCAAGAAAGACTGGATAGCTGAGAAAATGGAAATAAAGATGAATTAGTAAGAATACAGTGTTGAATGTTTGAATAATGACAAGCAAAAATGTTGGTTTGTTGAAAAGCAATAAAAAGATAAGAATAAAAATAGAGGCTGGACTTCGAATGTGCATACAAGTACTCCATTAAAGAAGAAACAAAAACATTACACAGAATAGACTATGGAATGAAATGAACAAAGACAGCAGAAAATATGACTTTTTAACAAATGGTGTACCGAATATTCATTAAGATGCAGGCACATCAAGAATTTCTTACTCTTAACTAGATTATATTAATGAGACTAAACAACTCATGGTAACTGATATGGGCCAACAGTCTAAATAATCTTGCTTACAGCAGATTCAAACATCAGTGGTGTTGTTCTGAAATCCTGTAAAATGTACAGTTTCCACAGCCTGGTGTTGTACATGCTGGGGTAAGGATAAATAATATCAAAAAAGGACTCTTCATATCTAGAAAACTAGCCTCTTATTCTAGAAAGCAATACTTATCATCTGTCACTTAGAGGATTCAAATTCTGCAAACAGATATGACATAGCAGATACAACTATAAAATTGATGACTACTAATACATAAAATCCCTTACTGTAAAATACCTGCATTTAATGAAAAATGTACACAAAATAATTACAGCCCTTTCTTATAGGTTGTGCTGCATATAAGGATTTTCTTGCCACCATGAAGACATGATGATCAAAGTTCAGTCAGCCTGAGCTTCCAATTTCCTTACCACTTGATCTATCTTAGGGGAGTGTTATCATTCTTTAAATTTGCAGGTGTGATCCTCTTCCCAAAGGTACAATTAAGCAATTTTTTGCACTGAGTTTTAGGCTATGACTCTGGCACCTGTAATTTGTTTGTGTCAGACCCTTCTGGAGGATATATACATCTTTGGGGGATTCAGTGCACCAAACTTGCAGTCTTCAATAAATTTGGTTAGCCAAAGCCCCTCCATATTTGCTTTAACTTCACAGAAGTATATTCTGAACAGGAGAGGTCCCAGTAGCAAGCCCTGTGGAACACCACTGGTAACAAGATTCTTGGTGGAGATGGATTTCTCCACCCTAACTGTGCATGTCCTAACCATCAGCCATTTGGCTATTCATTGCTTAATATAGGGATTTATGTCTAAATGTCTGAGGTTGCCTATATTCCCTAAATTATGTTTTATATCAAATGCCTTTGTTGCTGAGGTAGGCAGCATGCACCATTTTGACCTTGTCTGAAGCTCTAGTCATACCTCTCATCTGTTTAGATTTTTACAGAATGTCCAGATGTTTGTCTAATGTGTTTGGTCTGTTTCTCATAAAAAAAAATGTTTTTTGACAAATTACTGAGGATTGAAGTCACTAAATAATGACACACATTTGAGTTTCATACTTCATATCATTCAGAAAATGCATACTAACACAAATTATGTTAGTCTAGCAATTTGCTAAGGTTATAAGAGCAATATTTAAAATGTGTCCCTATTTTTGGGTCTTTGTTCACCCATTAATTTAAGAGGTATTGCTCTAGAGACTTTCTCAAAAAAGTCCACCAGTTTTATTAGATCTGCCCTTCATGAAACTGCTCTGGAATGGGTACAGTGTTTAAATATTTACTATGCCTTTGTTTATCAGGTCCACAATAAAACTTATGGGCCTATAGTTCCCTGGGTCTGTTGCTGGTCCCCATTTCTGAAGAGGGATTACTATTACGATCCTCCATTCCCTAGTGATGAAGCCTGTCTGGAGGCTGTGGATGAATACAGATTTCAGTGGGCCTAATAGGCCATGTATCAAGCTTATTAGAAGGCATCCTGGGATATTACCAGAACCCAATGATGCAACATTTTTACCTCTGGAGAGTGCAGTGAGGGCATTTTCTTTAGTGAGAGTTAAGGGAGAAATAGCAGAGGTCATTTCCTGGGAGCTAACTGGGGGTGATGGGTGAGAAATCAGAGTTAAATTTATTGGCCAGCAAATTTGCTACATCCTCCATTTCAGGAAAGGGAGTTCCAGACTATGTACATACCTGAAAAATACCTTATGGTTATATTTAGCTTGGGAAGCTATTTTTGCCTTGAAGTTGACTTTGATGCATTTTAAGTCCAGGGTTGCTTGTTGTGACTGATTAGGGAGTTTTGTGCCTGTTGGGGATAGCCCTTCCTATTTTTGTTCTGTAATTTTCTTTCTTTTGTTGTACAACTTATTTATACTGAGGGTCCACGAAGGGGACTTGTTTCTGGAGTTTGTCCTAAGGTTATATTGGTTTGATACTGCTGTTTCTATGCAGTTAGTTACATACTTGTACAGGGTTTCTGTAAACACTTTTGCATAGCCCTCAGTGTTCTCTGAGTTTTAGGGAGCTTGGAATTTAGTTATGCTATCGCATAATAGTAGGTAGTTGGTCTTCAAAAGTTCATAAGGGTTCTGTTGTTAGTTGGAAATTTAGGAGTTATATTTATTTCAAGAGTAACCATGTTGTGATATGATCTGACCACTGAGGACATTATACTAGATGGAGTGCAACATTCACTCATATATGATCTGCCCACTGAGGACATTATACTAGGTGGAGTGTAACATTAACTCATATTTGTGAGTACCAGATCCAGGATAATTAGTTTCAAAGGACAAACCACGAGAGTCCTTCTAAAATTAAGTGCTTTTGTTCTTTAATACATTCACCATAGAACTTCCTCAGAATCTTTTTTACAAAATGTTTCTTTACCATTCAAATACTCTCCAGGCTTTCTGCCAAAAAGACACACACAACCAATCAGCTACCATTCAAAGCAGATGCACTCAATGAAATACAATATGTAAATTAGTTTCAAAAATCTCAAAAAAGAAACATTTCCTGGTGTTTAGGACCAATCATTATAGACCTTAATGGCTTTTTTTTAACCATCTGGAAATAGAACCAATCATACATACTGATTGTCTTTTTCCATCAATCAAAAAGCAGTGTTAAAATCTATTGTCAAAAAGTGATGTTCCCAAGTGGTCTCCCATCCAAATGCTATTCAGACTCGATCCTGTTTACCTTTTAAATTCAGACAAGATCAGGCACATTCATTCTAAACTAATGATTCACAACCAAAATAAAAAAAAAATTATGTTAATCATATCATTTAAACCTGACAGTCGATCTGCCATACATGCTATTTACCATCTAGATTAGCAGCACTGACAGTCGATCTGCCATGCATGCTATTTACCATTTAGATTAGCAGCACTCCAAGTGAACCCTTCTGAGATGGGAATTTCTAGTTAAAGGCTTATAGTGCCTGCATATTTGAACTGTTTCTTACTGAAATTGGTGTGCATTGTTTGCTGTAGAATAGACTAGATCCAGGCCTGCTGAATCTAGCTTTGTTTGCATAACTTGAGCACTAATCCAGGCTTTCTTAAAAGTATTCAATTTTATTTATTACTGCTTGGTAGTAACCTGATTAAAGTGTAGCTATCATTCTAAGCCTTTTTGTTTAAGCACTTGGGCTTCAGGCCAGTTGTTTTACAATAAGAAGGTTTGTGGTCTGCACTGTTGTGGCAGGACAGGTAGCTTACATCCTTCTAAGTTGTTAACTGCTGATTGAAGGCTCAGTGTCTGTTATTCTAAAAGTGTATTAGTTCTGGTTTACGCACTTGGGCTACAGGCCAGTTATTTTGCATTAAGAAGGTTTGTGGTCTGCACTCTTGTGGGAGGAGAAACTGGACTCTGCCCTTCTGAGCTGGGAATTTCTGGTTAAAGGCATATAGTGGCTGCATATTTGAACTGTTTCTTACTAAAATTGGTGTGCATTGTTTGCTGTAGCATAGACTAGATCCAGGCCTGCTGAATCTAGCTTTGTTTGTATAACTTGAGCACTAATCCATGCCTTCTTTTTTGGAGAAGGTTCCCCTGCACCCCAGTGGCAGGAGTGTGCAGTTAGAACTTGTCTGACTGAAGACTACAGGAACAGGGCTCAGTTTTGAGATTTTTTTTACTGGTTAATTGGCTAATTTGCTTAAAAACCTTTTCTGATTGTTTGTAGTCATCTAAAGCTGTTTTAAGTGTATTTCTTTACTGTTTGTAGTTGTTTAAAGCCATTTTAAGTGTATTTTTTACTGTTTTTGCCTTATCTTTTAAAAAAAAAATTTCCTTGTTTCCCACATTTCTAAGCTAGTATAGTCCAGTTTTCAGGCTAGTGCTGAATTCAGGGCTGTATTACAATTTTCTGAGTTGCCCCTTCCTTACTTGGATAGAGGGAGGTTTCTCTGTCCACCTGTGAGAGAGTGAGCTTTTAGCAACCATCCGTCCCTGGAGGAGTAGTTCCAGCCCAGACGTTAGTAGTTTATAGGCCATTTTGGGCTAATTTCTATCTCTTTCATTTCTCTGCTGTAAAAAACATGTTTTCACAGTTTTGCACGTCTGGGCAGAGCCAGTTAGCTAGGGCTAAATTTATCCCAGCTCCACCAAGTCTCCTCTTCAGTTTTTCCCTTGAAAGTAGTCTAACTCTCAACCTAAGCACTTAAAAAGTATCCTACAGTCCAGCACAGACCTAATAGCAAGCATGAATATACCCCGACACTTGATTGCCCAGCAGGGCAAGGCTCATTATTCACCCATCACCAACCAAGCAACTAAGCAGCTCACCCTACTATTCAGGCATGACCAAAGGGCAATTTCAGGTATATTCTCCAGTCCAACTGGTGAACCTGGGTATCCTGAGGCAATGTTACAATTGCCTCATGTACACAGACAACCCTCTCCTCCTACCACAAAGCATTAACATATGCGAGAGACGCAATTATATAGCTAAACTGGAGGCTAAGCTCTCTCCATGCAAGACTGGAACAGGCAGTCATGAGGAGAAGGTTAACACTTGCACCACACCTCCAGCCTCACATAGACATACTAAACCAGCACTAGCAAAAAATACACATGAATACACAAAATCATACTCGGAGGCTCTAAATAAAAACATGCAAAAGCATCACAGACCTCCAAAGCAGACACCCAAAAAACCTACACCTCCCATCAAAAACCAGACAACACATAAAACACAAAATCAGTGTGCCACACAATCACAGCCCTTAAGGTGAAATAACATACCTAACACACTAGTAATAGGTGACTCTATAGTCAGGCACACTGACGTCCCACTCACTAGGCTGGACAAGGATAAGGTTACTGTTAGCTGCCTGTCGGGAGCCAGAATCCGCCACATAACACAACCACTCAGGTCACTCAAGAACAAATACAAATATAACTCTGTCATTGTTCATGTTGGTGTGAATGACCTGAAATGTACCTCCCTGGACTACATGAAAAGAGACATGGAAGAGCTCTCTGATCATGTAGCCCAGGCAGGTATGACCCTTACCCTGAGTAGCATACTGCCCTCACCAAGAATGATACCACAGTATAAAGAAAAAATGATCAATTTCAACAAATGGCTAAGCTTCTGGTGTCATTCAAAGGGGATCCAGTGTCTGTCAGCCTGGGACGACATGCTCGACAAGCCTCATTGCTTTGCAAGAGACGTCTTGCACCTGTCACTCCTAGGCTTTCAAATACTGGCCAAGGCTCTTGCTGCCCCCATAGTGCCTTTTTTAGGCAAGGCTCAAAAGTCAAACTCACCTCCGTAAACCACACAAATAAAAAAATGAGGGTTATGCTACTCAACGCCAGGAGTTTAAATATCAAAATACATGTGCTCGAAGCACTCCTCAGTATGGAGAATGTTGACATCTGTGCAGTAAAGGAAACCTGGTTCAAGGCTCCACAGAGCACCCCAGCACTACCGGGCTACAACTCATACCACAATTTTCGACCACAGAACATGGACTGAAACACAAAAGGAGGGGTTATATCCATATTCATCAAGGACACCTACACCTCCAGGTTAGTGGCGCAGCATGATACCCCTGAGATCATCCATGGGTGGCCTAATGGTTAAGGTGTTTGCCTTACAAACACAAGGTGTAGGATTTGAGTCTCACAAGGGATAATTGGATAGGCTTAAAATGGCTCACAAGGGCAGTTAGCTTAGTACCAATCTATGAAACTATGAACCTATGTGCAACTAACATCAGGTAAATCTGCAATGCAAATTGTGGCCTGCTACAGATCACCCTCCATGATCCAGGACAACCACACCGCCTTTCTGGAGACACTGGAAAACATGAAGATCCTACCGAACACCCTGATATTGGGCGATTTCAATTACCCTACCGTTAACTGGGAAAACTACTCAAGTACAAACTCCCAGGTGCAGCGCTTCCTGGAATTTATCGAGAGGGAAAAACATATTGGACCTGGTCATCACCAACATGGGTGACAGGTGTTCCACACCAGAGGTCAACCTGTCACTGGTTAGATCAGACCATAAACCAATCTCTCTGGATGTCCACACCACACCACCACCTACAACCAAGGAAACCACAGTGGAAAAACTTTTCTATAGCAAACTTCACCTTACTTAAGACAGAGGTGGTAGGTTTCACAGCCCCCACGCTAAAGGATAACAGTGTCCAAGATGCAGGAACCTTTACAAATGCACTCTGTGAGCACCTACAAGGATGCATGGATCATGCCATCCCTAGCAAAACCAAGGCTCACTCCCCTAAGAGAAGGAAACCAGTCTGGTGGACCCCTGGCATAAACAGGCTATACAACAGAAGGAGGAAACTAGTTCAGAAAAAAAGCAAATCCCAAGAAGGAAAGACATCCCTGATCAGTATCAGTAAGAAACTAAGGTCCTTCAAAAAATCCTCCAAGGCTAACTTCGAAAGAAAAATAGCCAAGGATTTGAAAGATAACCACAAAGCCTTCTTTAGCTATGTCAAGAATCTAAATGGCAACTCGCAGATATGCTCTGAGCTAGTGCAAAATAGCACAAAATATACTGAACCCACTGATATTGCCAACATCCTGGCAGGTAGATTCAGTGCAAACTTCATCCCCTCTCATCCCCCAAAAGGGCCCACAACAATACCGGAAAAGTGTAGTGTCCTGGAAATCACAGACGTACAGGTGAAAACAGCCCTTTCAAAAGCGAAAAGCACAGCATCAATGGGGCCAGATGGTGTCCCAGGCTGCGTCTTGCATGAACTGCAGAACGAACTAACCCCCCCACCTAAATACACTGTTCATCCTCAGCCTCTCCACAGGCTACGTGCCCATAGAATTGTGCACTACAATGGTTATTCTGCTCCACAAAGGAGGGGCCACAACTGACCCTGGTAACTATTGCCCCATAAGTCTGACTAGCCTGGTCTGCAAGGCTATGGAGCACAACATCATGGAACTCATTAACAAAGACATTGAGAACCTCCAAACACTTGACCTGACCCAGTTCAGCTTTGTTACGGGCAGATCATGTCTACTAAACCTGGTTGACTTCTTCAAGACAGTCACCAAGGCCATAGATGAGGGGACGGTAGTTCACACAGCCTACCTTGACCTCACCAAGGCTTTTGACACCATTCCCTATTCAGGAATTATAGAAAAGCTCACCAACCTGAACACAAACCCCTAAATCACGAGATAGGTTGCCAACTGGCTTACAGATAGAACTCCCATGGTAAGAATAGTGGGCTCCAGGTCAGACTCTAAACCAGTCACAAGTGGTGTCCGACAAGGCTCAGTCCTGGGACCCCTACTGTTTGGCATATACTTCTCAGAAGTACAGGCAAACACAGGAGAACTATGGCTAACCAAGTTCGCTGATGATTGCAAACTGGGAGCCATAATTGACTCTCCGGCTGACACAGACATTCTCCAAAAGGGCCTTACTGAGACAGACACCTGGTATCAAAGTCATGGTCTCAAGCTAAATGCCAAAAAATGCATAGTCATCCTGTTTGGGAAAAAGAAAACACCCATGAATTACCACATAGGTGGCAGCTCCCTTAATACAGAAGAGGTAATAAGAGATCTGAGGACCCATGTAGATAGTAATCTCTCCTTTGACAATCATATTGCCAAAGTAGTTAAGAAATACTTCTATGTAGCCCATCTAATTACTAAAGGGTTCACATCTAGAAATAAAGAGGTTATAGTGCCCCTCTACTCATCACTCATCAGACTCATTATAGAATACAATGTCCCATTTGGGATATACCTCACAAGACACTTCCAACAGCTGGAAAGACCACAAAAGTACCTCAACAAGAGGATTATTGGCCTCAAACATATGTCCTATGCAGCCCGACTGGAAAAAACTCCAGATGTACTCAGTCGTATATCGCTTACTCAGAGGTGATCTCTGCCTGACTTACAAAGCCATGTCCAACTCAGAATTGATGAACATGCTCCACCTAAAGAAATCCAAGTCACTGCGAGCCACTCGCTCTAGTGAGCTGAACCTCACCACAACAATAAATAGAACATGCTGGAGGGATAGATTCCTGTCACAGAGACTCCCCATGCTTTGGAACAAAATTCCTAACTACATTAGGCAGAGCCCCTCACTAGCACTCTTTAAGAGAAGCCTTGATGAGTGGATGGGTAACAGAAAATACACCCCTGGGATCACTTCATTGGCTCTTCTTGACAGAGGCTCAGTTAATTAATCAATGGGGCGTCAAAAGCTGACACACTCTGGCCAAGCTTATAAATGCCTTTGGGCAGATAGCCTAGTACCTACCTATGAACCTCTGAACCTATAATCACCTTCTAAAGTCTAGATTGCTACAGAGTCAATAGCAAAGAATGTATAATTCCTAAACCTTTCACAAATCAAAGGATGTTTAGCCAATGCATTGTTTGCATTGTGTTTTCTGATGGCTAAATTATGTTCCTAGATCCTATGTCTTAAACATCTCATTGTTTTACCTATATTAAAACTTAAATGTGAGTCACATAAGGCCATATAAACTAACCCTATGGAAGTGCAGTCAAACTTTTTCTTAGCAGTAAAAAACATGTTGCGAGCATTGAATGTGATACTTGAACTTTTTCTATAAAGCGGCACAGATTATAATGTCCGCACTTGAATGTGCTCATCTTTCCCCATACCATTTTATTGCTTGTTTGTGTAGATTTTTCTAAAATGTTTTTTATATTGTATCTCTTTTTATAAGTAAACAATGGCTTAGAACCTAGTATCTGAGCCATGTCTCTGTTGCCCAGAATACATTGCCAATTAACTATCAGGATGTTTTTTTATAATGTTCATATCTGTAGATATAGGATGAGGAAAGGCATTCCTGCAACCAGTCTTGTTGCTGTTCTGGAGTATAGATTCATAGGTTCAAAGGTTGGTACTAGGCTATCGGCCCTAGGGCCTATACAAGCCTAGCCATAACAATTCCCTGGATATTTCTTCCCACAATATTTACTTTCCTGGACCCTTGTCTAGCAGGGTGACTGACATGATCTCTGGGGTGAATTTCCTATCTTCCATCCAATCATCAAGGTTGCTTTTGAAGAGGGCCAAGGAGGCACTCTGCTTGAGATGAATGGGTCCAGAGTATGGGGAGTCTCTGGGTCAGGAACCTATCCCTTAGACATGTTTTGTTCATTGAGATGACAAGGTTTGGATCTTTGTAGCGTGTGACTCTGAGGGATTGGGATTTCTTTAAGTGTAGCATGTTCAACATCTCAGGGTTTGACATGGCCTTGTATATTAAGCAAAGATCGCCACTGAGTAGATGATATGCCACAGAGTATAGCTGGAGTTTTTCTAGATGGTCAGCATACGGCATTTGCTTTAGGCATGTGATTCTTTTAGTGAGGTATTTCTGTGGCCTTTCCAGCTGTTGCAGATGTCTTGTGAGGTACATACCAAATGGGGCGTTGTACTCTATAATGGTTCTAATGAGGAATGAGTACAGTGGGACAATGACCTCCTTTTTTCTGGATGAAAAGCCGTTAGTGATGAGGTGTGCCACATAGAAGGATTTCCCGACTGTTATAGCAATGTGATTATCGAAGGTGAGACCACTGTCCACTTGTGCCCTAAGTCTCTCATCACACTTTCGGTGTTTAGTGTACTGCCACCTATGTGGTAATTCATGGGTACATGTTTTTTCCCAAAGGGGATAACTATACATTTCTTGGCATTAAGCTTGAGCCCATGGCTCTGGCACCAGACACCTGTTTCTGTAAGGCCCTTTTGTAGAATATCTACATCATTTGGGGATTCAATAATGGCTCCCAGTTTGCAGTCATCTGTGATCTTTGTTAGCCACAGTCCCTTAGTGTTGGCCTGTACTTCAGAGAAGTAGATGCCAAACAAGAGTGGTCCCAGGACTGAACCCTGAGGTACTCCACTTGTCACTTGTCTGGATTTGGAGTCAGCTAGTTTTACAGTCTGGGTTCTGTCAGTAAGCCAGTTTGCAACCCATCGAGTGATGTAGGGATTTATGCCCTGCTTAGTAAGTTTATCTATGATTCCAGAGTGGGGGGTGGTGTCAAAGGCCTTGTGGAGGTCCAGATAGGCTGTGTGGACTGCCTTACCCTCATCCACAGCTCTGGAGACTGATTCGAAGAAGTCAATCAGGTTTAGGAGACAACATCGGCCCTTCACAAACCCAAACTGGGTGGGGTCCAGTGTTTGAAGGTTGCCAATGTCTTTGTTTATAAGTTCCATGATAATGTGTTCCATGCCCTTGCAGATCAGACTCATCAGACTGATGGGACGGTAGTTCCCAGGATCCAAGGTGGATCCCCCCTTGTGGAGTGAGATAACTGTAGCTGTGCATCACTCAGTGGGCACAAAGCCTGAGGTGAGGCTATGATTAAATATGACACTTAGGTGAGGTGCCAGTTCATTTTGTAGATCATGTAGTACACAGCCCAGGATGTCATCTGGTCCCATGGATGCTGTATTCTTAGCTTTGGAGAGTGCGGTTTCTACCTGTGTGGACATGATTACCAGAATTTGGCAATCTTTTGGTATTGAGATGGGCCCTTTAGGGGGTGAGAGGGGGGTGAAGTTGGCAGTAAATCGATCTGCCAGCATATTGGCAATATCCTTGGGATCAGTATATTTAATGCCATTCTGTTGTAGTTCAGAGCACATCTGAGCATTACCATTTAGATTCTTGACATAACTATAGAATGCCTTGTGGTTGTCTTTGGAATCTTTGGCAATTTTATTTTTGTAACTAGCTTTGGAGGATTTTATGAGGGATCTCAGCTTCTTACTGAGGCTGGTAAGGGAGTTTTTTGCATCCTGGGATTTTCCTCTTTTCTGCAACAGTTCCTTACTTCTGTTGTATAGTTTGTTTATGGCAGGGGACCACCAGATTGGCTTTCTTTTTTTGGAGGAGAGCTTCTTGGTTCTATTTGGGATGGCACGATTCGTGCATGAGTGGATGTGCTCATACAGTGCCTTAGTGTAGTATTCAGCAGTCAAATTTTCAGTTCCCATCTTCATGGGTGTCATGAAGTTTGTCACTTCTGACTTGAGTAGCATGAAGTTGGCTTTGGAGAAGTTTTTTACTGAGGTTTCCTTACTGGGGGGTGGGGGTGGGATGTGGATGTCAAGGGTGATTTGCTTATGGTCAGACCTGACCAATGAGGGGGTGACCACTGGTGTGGAGCATCTATCTCCCATGTTGGTAATGACCAGGTCTAGGATATTGGAGCCCCTGGTGGAACAATGGATTAGTTAATACAGGGCATTGGAATTTATGAATTCCAAGAACCGTTGGGAAAAGGTGTTGATACCCGAGTAGTTTTCCCAGTTAATGGCAGGGTAGTTGAAATCACCCAGTATTAGGGTGTTTGGTTGTATCTTAATATTTTCCAGTATGTTTAGAAAGGTGTAGTGAGAATCTTGGGACATGGTGGGGGATCTGTAGCAAGTTACAATTTGGATTGCAGTCTTACTTAGTGTTAGTTTCAACTGGAGATTTTCATATGCATTGTGTTGGGCAGCTAGCCTGGAGGTGTGAATATCCTTGGTGAATATGGACACTCCCCCACCTTTAGTGTTTCGGTCTTGGTTTGGTGGCTGAAAAGTGTGGTAAGAGTTGTAGCCTGGTATTGCAGGGGTACTCTCTGGAGCCTTGAACCAGGTCTCAGTTACTGCACAGATATCGATGTCCTCCATTTTTAGGAGTGCCTCGAGACAGTGCATTTTGAAGTTTAGACTTCTAGCATTGAGTAGCATTACCTTCAGATTTTGCATGCTTGTATCTGTTATGGTGGTGGTTTTGTCCTTTGAACCTTGCCTAAAAAAAGGCACTATAGGGGTGCCAAGAGCTTTAGCCAGTAACCTGAATCCCAGGGGTGACAGGTGCAGACCATCTCTGGCAAAGCATTGTGGTTTGTCGGTCATGTCTTCCCAGGCAGACAGATACTGGATTCCCTTTGAATGACACCAGAAGCTTAGCCAATTGTTGAAGTTTTCTCATCATGTACTTCTTCTGTATCATTGTGCATGTCTACCCTGCCTCTCTCCTGACATAGCACTTTCTCCTTACTTTCCTTTCTGCAGAATGAAACAAGGAATGCATTCAGTATCTCTGTTTTTTAATAACCCTGTGCAGCCTCCTCCCCATCTTTGTCCAAAGTGGTCAGTTCTGTCCCTCATTTACTTCCTTCTTCTATGTGCCTAAACTTTTCTTGCATCCCTTCTTCTTTTTTTTTTTGCCTGCTTCTGCTTTATTCTTTTAATCTTGGGGGGGGGGTCATAATGTTGACTACTTTCACTTGTGGATTTTTTTCATTGATAACCTATTCTTTGGTATACCCCCTTCCCTGAATTTATCTGTTACATTTGAAGGAACTCCCCTCTATGGACCATACTTCCCAGTAGGGAATGCCAAGATAAATGACCTCCCCTTGGCACACCCATCCATACCTGCCAGCATCTTAGACTTGCAAGTCGATAATTGAACCCTGGTTACCTGGGTTGCATTTATGGTTTTATTCCTCTATGCCACTAATGCTGACTATTCTTACCATCCTTTCTTAATCTCTTCTTCTAACTAATTTTCAACCTTTGTCTTTGCTGTGTGCATTATTATTGTTGCCTTTTTGCTAATCACCTTGTACTATGCCACAACTACCTCCACATCTACTTCCTCACCCACTACTTCATATTTTTTGAGGTCCCTACCTTTTCTATACTTTTTATCCTCACATTTCTATGGAGCCACATTTGCCTTCTTCTATTTTAACCTTCTCCTCTCACCTGGGTTTATGGTTAGGGGTCCTCCATCCCTCACCTATTCTCATAACTTGTTTACTCCCTTAATTTGTTGCCAATTTCCTCAATCATCCTTTACCATTTATGCTATAACAGTGAAATCAGCTTTTTAAAATCCCAAGTTATCATCTTTGCTTTTTATCTTACCATTCCACCATACTCTAAGCTACACAGGGCATGATCAGTGGTGGATAGAAGTGCCATAAACTGGATATCCATGACATTGTCTACTTAGGTAAAACTACACCTACAATGATATCCCTTCTTCTACAGTCTTTCCTAGTTATCTGAACTTTTCTTCCCCCAAAACCTCAACAAACTCTTATAGTTTTTCCCCTACAGCTCATCTACTATTCTCAGCTGGCACATAACCTAGTTTACAATACTGTCTGCATCATTGCCTCATTCTGGGTCTGGTATTCCTCCTCCATGTCCTCCCTAGCCTCCTATTTGATGCACTCCTTTATGTTTCTTTGCTAATCCACCCATCCTTTCTCTTCTCAGTCATTTCTGATCAACCTAGATCTAGGTAACTCAATTTCTCTTGCTCTCTTTTCAGTTGCCTACATCGCTATGATACCAACAATGCCAACATTCTCTTCCTGCATCACTGTTTGCAGATCATTTTCCCACCCACACTGCTTACTGTGCAGAGTAAAACTAATTAGACTTTAAATGATCTACACTTGGTATAATGAAAAAAATTAAATTTATTGGATTTGTAAACATTTATATGTCGTAAATACCAAAATAGAAAAGATGATTTAGCTAAACATTTTATAGCTTATTGCATCTTTTAAGGGCATTTACTCTTCTGTTTTTAAAGACTGTTTGCAAGAGGTTAATCTTGATGGACTTCAAACATTTGCCTTCCTGTTCACTGTATTACCTTTGTTTCATCTACCAGGAAGCAAAAGCTCCATGGCACATACATTACCCTACGGATAATTTGAAAGCAGCAGGAGTATTGCTGTTATTTTATGAGGATAAGGAGTTTTCTCATTATATCTTACATTCCCAAGTTGGAATGCCTGCTGAGGACTAAGAGGAGTTGGTGTAAACACACATCTTATTGTCCATAGGTTTGCAGAATGTCCAGATTTTCACCTCATAATTTTGGTCTCTGCCTCATAAAAATTGTGTTTTTCTGGAAAAATCAGTCAGGACTGAAGTCACTAAATAATGACAGATATTTTCTGATTTCATATACTTCAGAAAATGCATTTTAGGAGGCGTGGCCAAGGATGAACACAGGATAGCAGCAGATTTCTTCAGCTCCACCAATTTCATTACATTGACAGGAATTAATTTCTTAAAAAATTAATTTTTGAAGTAATTTTCTTTCTAAATATGTTTGTTTTATATAGTTCTTGAACTATATCTTAAAAAGAAAGGAAATCTTAATAATATTCCTGTCAGAAATTACTTTGGAAATTTTCCTGTCAGTTTATCAGTCTGAAATGAGTTCCAGTAAGACAAATTCTCAAGACTCCAGCATCAAGAAAGAACTTCAGTCTCTGATAATTATAGTCCAGCAACTTACTGCTAAGATGGATAAAATGGATACTAAAATAGACACTTTCATAGAAAAACTACAAAACAAATAGACTTGTTACATATGGACCTGCAACAACAGAAGATCCAGATGACAGGCATAGAAGAAGCTGTGAATGACATGGAAAATAGAATACAAGAAGAGGAAATCAACATTGAGTTTCTGCTGAAACAAAATACACATTTACAAACAAAGCTGGATGACCTGGAAAATAGATCTAGGCGCAATAACATTAGGATTTTTGGACTGCCAGAAAATATTGAAGGTAACAATATTACTTCTTTTTTAACAACATGGCTCCCTAAAACTTTAGATTTACCAGAAGCATTCTCTTTTGGTATCGAAAGAGCACATAGATCTATAGCTAATACTAACTCTAACAAAAACTATCATAGATCAGTTATAGTTAGATTTCTATCATCTTTTGATAAAGAGATGGTTCTTAAATCTGCTTGGGTTAAAGCTCCTGTTAAGATTAATGAAACAACTGTGCGTTTTGACAATGACTATTCTTCCATGGTATTAGCTAAAAGAAAAGTTTTTCTGCCACTAATAAGGGAGCTTAAAAAAGCACAGTTTAAAACATACCTTCTGTTTCCTGCCAAGCTTAAAATCTTTCTTCCTGATGGTCCTAAAATTTTCGATGACTTAGACTCTGCTTTACTGTTTATCAAAAAAAATAAGATTTTGGAAAAAATAGAAGAAATGGAATGGGCTAGTCCTTTGTTAAAGACACTGGCAACTGAAACTTCGTGGAAGACTTCAGAGAAGAAGAAGAGACTAAAAAACAAATGATTTGTACTATGTTTTTTTTTTTCTCTCTCATCATTTTATTTTATTATTAATCTTTTTAAATATAGTTCCTGCATTTCCAAGAAACAACAACTATTTTGAAAAAGATTTAATCAAAGTTATTCTTTGGGTGCAAAGAAATGTTTTGTTTCATAACTAGTCAAAATATCTGGAGATTTAATGGCAAGCTGTGATTTAACTTGTTTCTCTTTCTGAAGAGGAAAAATAAGGTCAGTAATTTGATACATTTTTTTTCCTTTAAAAGTTTATATGTTCTTCAAATGCTATTCCTAATTATACTTTCTTGATTACACTGCTTATGCTTGTTTGTAAATAATCTGTCATGCTTTAACTAATAATAATTAGAACTAAATAATAGTAAATAATATGTTTTATTTTTAACTCTATTAATATAAACAGTAAGTAACATTCTATTGTATATACTTCTTATAGCTTTCTCTTACATTTTTTTTTATTTCTGCCTTACACCCTTTTACTTTCTACTCTCTTTTCTTTTCTTTATTAATATATAGAAATGCTTTTGATCATATAGACACAGTAAATAATAAGATTTGCATAGGAGTTGAGTTGGGACAAAAATGTTGAGTTTTGTTACTTAATAATTTTGGGCTTGATTTCACTTACATAGAGTCTGTAATAACCTGTAGAATGCATTGTGAAGGTTGTGTCATGTTTAGATGCATTTACACTGCTAAATGAATGTTTGTCACTAGTTTTAATAAGTTTCCGCCAAAATGTTAAGAGAGACAATCTGGGATGTGGGCTGTCTCATGCACAGTGTCCATGAGCTACTTCAAAAGCTTCAACTCTCAGAATTCTCACAGAGAAGCTGAAAGCAGCTAGTCTCACCTTTGACCTAGATATCACACTGACACATCACAGATACAGGAATGACACTACCTAATTATACTTTCTTGATTACACTGCTTATGCTTGTTTGTAAATAATCTGTCATGCTTTAACTAATAATAATTAGAACTAAATAATAGTAAATAATATGTTTTATTTTTAACTCTATTAATATAAACAGTAAGTAATATTCTATTGTATATACTTCTTATAGCTTTCTCTTACATTTTTTTATTTCTGCCTTACACCCTTTTACTTTCTACTCTCTTTTCTTTTCTTTATTAATATATAGAAATACTTTTGATCATATAGACACAGTAAATAATAAGATTCGCATAGGAGTTGAGTTGGGACAAAAATGTTGAGTTTTGTTACTTATTAATAATTTTGGGCTTGATTTCACTTACATAGAGTCTGTAATAACCTGTAGAATGCATTGTGAAGGTTTTGTCATGTTTAGATGCATTTACACTGCTAAATGAACGTTTGTCACTAGTTTTTAATAAGTTTCCCGCCAAAATGTTAAGAGAGACAATCTGGGATGTGGGCTATCTCATGCACAGTGTCCATGAGCTACTTCAAAAGCTTCAACTCTCAGAATTCTCACAGAGAAGCTGAAAGCAGCTGGTCTCACCTTTGACCTAGATATCACACTGACACATCACAGATACAGGAATAGCAGATTAATAATATGTGTTAAAAACCTATGTCCCAAACATATACATTACTATAACTCATTTAATTCATCTGATTGACAAGCATACATAATTTTATAACTCTATACTGGAAGAAATTGTCATGTGATATATTTTGAAGCAGTAGTATAGCATGTTTGTAAAATCTGGTTACTAAAATGTGTTTGCTGTGCATTATTTTGTATAAAGCAGACAGATTTATTGAAGGGACAGCAATGTAAAATGGTGCTCAGTAAAGATACAACTCAGTGAGATCAGATATATATATATATGTATGTGTGTGTGTGTATGTGTGTGTGTGTGTTTGTGTGTATGTGTGTGTGTGTGTGTGTGTGTGTGTGTGTGTGTGTTTGTTTGTGTGTGTATGCGCGTGTGTATGTGTGTGTGTGTGTGTATGTGTGTGTGTGTATGTATGTGTATATATATATATATATATATATATATATATATATATATATATATGTGTATATGTGTGTGTATGTATATATATATATGTATATATATATATATATATATATATATATATATATATATAGATATATATATATATGAGTGTGTGTGTGTGTGTGTGTGTGTGTGTGTGTGTATGTAGATATGTATATAAATGTTTCTGAGAATCTGCTTAACTATGAAGTATGATTTATAACAATTTCTATGAATACAATATTTTATTCTATTGGCAATAATGAGTTTGAGTAAATGCTCATATACAAGCAATTCAAGGTTTTTTTTCGGAGCTGTTAACTGTATTTACATGACAGAAAATAGATGCATCCTAATATATGTAATGTCTGAATCATATTAGCCAAAGTTTTTGATTTAAATGAATGTTAGAACTTATTTTTCTCTCCTCTTGATTTCTAACATCAAGATTATTTGAATGCTATTTGAATACAAGTGTTTTATATTACATGGATGTATATAGTAGTATGAACAGTTTAAAAAAAAAAAAAAAAAAAAAAAAAGGTTTATTTTAGTTTATATGATGCTGTTTTACCAAATGTGTAGTCTTGTCTTGCTAGATAATTGAATTGAAAACTGTTAACTTCAGTTAAATATAACTAGTATTAAACTGATAAGGTGGTAGCTGACGTACTGCTGCTTAGGGTAGGGGATTAACTTGAGTGGTAAATACTACTCTAAGTTGGAGTTTATAACTCCAGGCTGGATGCAAGGTTTAATCCTTACATTATTTTCACTTGTTCATTGTTATTTGTATATAGTTTTGACATCCACAATATATTTTGTACATTCATTGTCACTACAAACAAAATTGAATCCTATACGAAATCCCATAAGAGATTCAATAAATACAGCTATATTTAAAGGTATACCTAAAGGAGGAGATGTAACATTACTTATCTTGTTATTTGTTATTTTGATCATAAGATTCTTAAGTTTTAAAACTGCCAAATGACATATTTAAAAGGAATTTCTTTAAACATTAATGGATTGAATAATCCATGTAAAAGGGCAAGCCTAATAAGATACATTAATTTACATAAGGCCAACTTAGTCTTCCTACAAGAAACCCATCTCTTGAAAAAAGATATTGATAAACTAGCCACAAACAAATATACAGTATTGGTTAGTTCAGAGCACACTCAGAAAAAAGAGGAGTGGCTATTTTATGGAATAAAAGTATGCCCATTCCTAAAACCATTAAGTCTTATCAGGATGACAAAGGAATGTTTTGTATGGTTACAATACAAATTAATGGGAAGACTTACACTTTAATTAATGTATATTGGATACCTGGAATTGGTATTAATACAGTGAAACATCATCTTGATAAGATCATATCATTCTCTATAGGAGATATTATTTTAGCTGGTGACTTTAATTGTATACTACATGAAAGTGATACTACCACTATAGGAAAGAGAAGAATTACATCTAATGCAAAACTTTTAAAGGATTTTGCTAATTCTTATCATTTGAATGATATTAATAATCAGATAGATTCAAAATCATTACCATACACCTTTTTTTCTAACAGATACAAAACATATTCAAAAATAGATAGGGTCTTTATTTCTAACCAGATGGTAACAGATTTAATTAATTCCAAAATCATTTCATGTCCTATATCTGATCATAATTCAATTGTTTTTGAATTCATGATAAAAAATACTCATAATGTTCAGATCAAAAGGATACCAGCATACTTAACTCAACTAAAAGACTATAAAGAATATATACTTTCAAAAGTAAAACATTTTTTAGACATAAATAACACTCCTGAAGTCTCCATTGTTTATGTTTGGGATGCTTTAAAATCATATCTATATGGACAAGGTATCAGATGGTATAATAATAAAAGGAAATCTTGGGATAAGGAATTGTTAGATATTCAAAGTAAATTAGACTCTTATAAACATAATAATAAAGAAAATATTATGGACAAGAAAGTTATTGAAGAAATAAACAAACTAAATGAGAAATACAAAGAAATTTTAACTCATAAAGTTAAAATAACTTTAGAGAAATACAAGTTTTGTCTTATTCAATAAGCCCCAAATACTTACATAGACTTAAAAATAAAACAAAAAGGTTGAATAAACAAAACCATATCAAAGAAATCTTTTCTCTAAGGAAAAGAAGAATGTTTCTAGTATACCAGAAATACTAGATGAATTTAGAAATCACTTTCACAAAATTAACCATAATAATATTAACATGGAACCTAAAGATAAAATAAAGGAGTTTATAACCACAAATATGAATAAAAAGCTTAATAAACAACAGATTAAACTATTGGACAAGAGTATTTCATATACAGAAGTTATTACACAAATAAATAAGCTTAAATCAAACAAAGCACCGAGTAATGATGGTATTATACCAGAGATATATAAAATCCTTTCTAAAAATACATATTCATTAATACATAAGGTTTTATTTTGGCCCAAACTGAGTTAATAACCCCCATCTTGGCAATATACATTTATTTCACCAATTTTAAAACCTAATAAAGATCCAACTAGATGTTCTTCATATCGGCCCATCTCATTACTTAATGTTGATTATAAAATGTTTATGAATATCTTTGCTGATAGATTGAAGACAATCATTCCGGCATTATAGATATAGATCAGACAGGCTTCATTGTAAATAGAAATACTTTTGATAATATGAGAAGAACTTTAACATTAATAGATTTTGCAAATAGGAAAAAGAAAGATTTAACACTTATTAGTCTTGATATAAGTTCAGCATTTGATTCAGTAAGTTTGGACTATTTGTTTACCTTAATGAAGTGCAAACTTCTCGGATGCATTTGTAAATCTAATTGAACATTTATACAAAGGAACGTTGGCTTATATTAAGGTAGGAACATATGTTTCACAAAAATACCCATTCTTAAAGGTACAAAACAAGGATGTCCACTTTCTCCACTATTATTCACTTTAGTAATGGAGCCTTGGACTAATTTGATCAGAAACAGTACTGACATAGAGGGTTTTGAAATAGATGAAAATACAACATCCAAAATTCAACTTTTGCAGATGATGTTCTAATTACATCAGCAGGATCTAATTCTTCTATACAGTCTCTATTTGATAACATGATGAATTTTAAAAGTATTTCTGGTTTAATATTCAATGAAGAAAAACTAAAATACTACCTATATATACATGAAAAAATATTCTCATTAGTGATTTTACTAAATATGTACCCAATTCAGGTCAGATAACTTATTTAGGTATAATACTATCTAAAGATATTAAATCTATTATATATAATAATTATAATACCTGTTTTCTTAATATACAAAATCTTTTTAATACCTGGAATAATATGTTTTTTACTATGGAGGAGAGACTTACAATTATTAAAATGATAATATTCCCCAAGATTTTATACTTAATACAATCAATAATACTTCCACCTACAAAAATAATTATCAAGAAACTGAACACACTAATGTTAAATTTCTTATGGGCACCTAATAGACCTAGGATTGCATTAAAGAAACATACTAATAGCTGGTCTCAAGGGGGTATTTTTTTTCCAGACTTTAATTTATATACTATCTCTTCTATTGTAAAAGTTATTACTTTACTAATACATCAGTCATATGTCACAAAATGGAAAGATTATTGGGAGCTAATTAGTATACACTTCATGAAAATCTCCTTAACACATAAAAATATGATTGTAAATAACTCCATGTTATGGTTACTAAAGGCATTTTTTACTTCACCTATTACACCTAAACATATGGTTTGTTACCCATTAAATATTATTATTAGTTATCGTAACTTTATATTCATGCACCCTAAGTATAGGGAATGGAATTTTATTGTATTTCCTATAATGTATACTCAGGGTATGCTTTTGTCATCTACTTCTGAAGGAACTCACTTAGCTATAGATAATGATCTAAAGTACTGGTATCAGTTGATATCTGATAATAAAGTTAAAAATCTAGATTTCTTAAAACAAGAATTTGATCTAAGAGAAACTTGCTGGTTAGAGGTTCAGACCTTTAGACAACATCTCATTAATAAAATAGATTTAATGTCTATAACTGTTAAAGAATCTATTCCAACACTGATTGATTACTTGATATTAAATTTACAACATAAAGTTTCTGATAAAGGTAAACTTTCATACATACATAAAGTTATCAGACAAGAAACTTTTACAGTGTAGATTCATACTGGAATTATTTCACTTCTATTAATGGGGACCCACCAAATCAACAAGATAAACAATATATATTGGAATCTGCTTATAGAACTACGTCTTCCATTGTGTGGAGACTTTATACATGGAAATTTTTACATAGATCTTTTATACACCTTTGATGATGAATAAAATAAATAATAAAGATAATCTATGTAAGAGATGTAATGTAGAAATTAATGCTGACTGGGCTCATATGTTTTATGACTGTATAAAATTGAAAGAATACTGGAAGTCAATTAATGAATTTTTGCAGGCTCTTTTACAGATAATTTCATTATTTCTAAATCTCTTATATTATTCAACACACCTGTACCTCAAAGTGTTAAAAAGGTTAAGCTTCCCTTGTTATGGTCTATTCTAGCAGTGGCTAGGAAAATAATAACTAGAAATTGGATTTCAGATACACCTCCTTCGTTCAATGAATTTAAAAATGTTATGAATATAGTGTGCCATATGGAAATAAACACAATTAGGACTAGAACAAACAGAAAAACATCTTATTTTATTGTATGGGATAATTTACAAAATTTGTTAAAAAAATTTTAATTTCAATAGCATGGTATTTTAGTTTAATTAATTGATCTGATTGTAGTGGATGTCTTTGTAAATACTTTAGTTGTTTTGTTGAATATTATAATAATACCTATTTTTAATTACTTGTATTATAAAATTGTTATGATATTTCTCTTATATGTTAAAACAATAAACCTGTTTTGAAAAAAGAAAAAAGAAAAAAAAAAAAAGAAAATGCATTTTAATGGAAAACTTGTTGTTCTAGTTACTTGATAAGTTTATAAGAGAAGTATTTAAGCTCTGTTACTAATGTTTGCCTTTGACCCTTCATTAGTTTTGTCTGTACAAAATTCTTGTACTAAGATTTTGAGATACAGTCAAAAGGGCATCTTCTGGGAGCATGCCTTCTGCATCTGTAAGTGATGCACCCCCAGGCAGCTCTGTCCTTCCCCTTTGAAAGAAATTGTTTCTGTTGACTCCTTGTTGCCACCAGAGATTTTAAGTGGAGAATGCACTTTGACACAGCACTAGACCCCACCCCCATCTCAGAGATAAGCATCAGGTACTATCTTGTTGCTTCTTTTTCTTTCTTTCCCTCTAGCATCTGAACCACAAGTTGAAAAAAAAAACTCAGGACATCTGCATCATAGTCAGGGCTTTATCCTTCGCCACCATGGAAGTGGCCATAAAATAATAAGGGATATAGATGGCAGAACATTCGTGCTGTGTGTACATATAGAGGACTTAATGAAACTTTGAAACTTAAGCCCCTTTGGAAACAAAGAGGTTCAAAGCACTGAATTTCTTAAGAAGTCATCTTTTAAATTGTTTAATTTGGCTGACTTAAATGGTGTATATTTTTAATTGTTATTGCTCTTAGGTATATATTAAGCAACTGACTGATTTAGGAGTTTTCAACAGTCTGAAGGAGTATTGTTCCTAAGTGATTATTACTGTTTCACCACAGGTAATGACATTAGCAGCTATACCTATGTATTTTTCTTTTTCTTTATTTTTATCCAAGTAAACAAATTGGTCTGAACTGATTTTTGAGCCGTGTTTCAGAGTACAAGACATAGTTATGTAACACTAAAAGTACAAGGAAGCCATATTCATTTACAATAAATTTACAAGACAAAATAAACATGACATTTTCTTTATTTCACTAATTGTCTTGCATGCATAGCAACAGACAAATGAATGCATAAAATACAAATAATTTACATGTTTATTCTGTTTATCTGCCAAGTAAATAAGTATTGGAGATACCATTAGAAATGAGTGTGACTTTTGTGAGTAAGGACAGCATTCATTTCTTTTTTTAGTTTTTTCATAGTCTTCTGTAATTTAAGCATTGAGCATCAGCTGTTTTAGTATCCAGAAAATTAAAATATGTGCAGGACATGTTTAACTGAGCTGTATGAATTGGAAAATAAGGAGCAAAGGTAGAGAGGCTTGGGGAAGGGTTGGTATGCCAGATGTTGTGGTCATAGCATGAGGAACAATCTGAGATGACTTGCAAGCAGAAGTTTTGCTAAATCAAGGAATTCAATGCGTAAATAAGGGAGAAGTGTGTTTGGTAAGGAGGCTGGTAGATTTTGGCATTACATCAAAAAATGATCACAGAATGCCGAATTTAGGAGGACAAGCAAATATTTTGGTAGGAGGGGAAAGAAAGGCAGACAAAGGGTGAGGTGTACTAAGATGTGTCTTTAAAAAGATGAAGGACCTTTGAAATGATGAGAAGTTAGGTTTCTTCTGGATGTTTGTAGCATCTGTATGTTTACAGAGTGCCAGTAGTCTAATGGCTAAAATATGAACCATTAAGTAGAATTCAGAAATAGAGAACAGGGACAAAAGGTGAAGAGAAAAGGAAGAGTAAAGGTGGGGCACTAGTTGGAGGGGGTGGGGATGTTGTGGAAATATATAGCAACAATATGGTTTGACAAGATGAGGTAGATCTCATCTGGGATAAATATATTTTGTGAATAGGCCTGATATGTATGTAAAGTTCTCAAGGAGGCAAGACATGTGTTTGACTCGCACTTAATACAGCTGAATAAATGATACATCACACCAGTGAGAATAAAGAAATTGGAGGGGGTCATTGAGAAGAGGGAGAGTAATGGCGGGTCATGGAAAGAACACAGATGATTTACGTAGGTTCTGGAGTTGTCAGGAAGTAAAGAGATTATGGGAAGTGCTAAAGGTAAAGAAAAACTTGGATAAAAAGACATTTCAGCAGGACAGGTATTTATGGTGTTTTTATTTGGAATGAATAAGAAAATTGGAAGAGTGAAAGTAGAGCTAAGATTCATCTGCTAGTGGGTTGCATAATGTGATGCACTGCATATCGTGGGAGAGTTGTGCTAAAGTTGGTTCTCATCAGGGGAAGGGAGAAGGTGGACATGATAAATAGGATAAGGGATTATTGCTGGAGAAGAGAAGTTATGTGGTAGGTACACTATGGAAGAAAGAGTTGTGGATGGATGAGATGGACCGTAGGAAAATAATGAAGAGAGACAGAGATAAAGACAGTGGTGACTATCTTGTCTAGTTTATTGGGAATGGAAGCATAACAAGGGTGATGTGAAGGGAGCAGCTTCCCTGGGCATAATGTGTTGGGGAATGCAGTTAAGTACAGTTCCCCATCACCGGGGTAAGGATCAGATGGATGAGGCCATAATTAAAACAGCCAGCAGGTGTGGTTCAGGGAAATTCTTTGTTCTGTTTGCACCCTATCCTCAGCATGCACTTGTAAAGTCCTGGGAGCAATATGCAATTGCCTGACCATGGAGGCTGTCCCCTTACTTCTTCTTGGGTAGTTGTAGGGAGAAAAGATTGCATGGATTAAAGATGTAACTTGGAGCACAAAAGATTTGTCAGTTACTTCTTAGTGTACAACAGAGATGTTCAAAATGGTGAGACATGTATGGGCAGGTGTTGCGACATACATTTAAGACAGAGTGGACTAAATGGACAAAAACTTTTCAACTGATGATTTGTATACTTCTTTTAATTATTTTAGGGAAACCACAGGGTATTACTCATTGTCATGTGGCATCTCTCTCAAGATTTATTACATTTCAGTCCATTTGGGATACCCATTCCAGTTTCACAGTCAATCAGCTAAAAATGTTTTTTTTAAGTTATTATTTAATAATTTTCAAGAAAAAATGTTTGTTTCACTGTTTTTAAGACAATTTAATGAAACATTTTTAAAGGGAAATATGGGAAAGAAATGCAATGAGGCTGGAACAGAAAGGAAAGGAAAGGAAAGGAAAGGAAAGGAAAGGAAAGGAAAGGAAAGGAAAGGAAAGGAAAACTCACAAATTAAGGGATGGGCTTTAGGGGGTGGAGTTTACTATAATGGTTAAAGTCCTCACCTCATAGACAAAAGGTTTGATACTAACCTCAGGATATTTGCTAGGCTTAAAATGACCCTTCAGGCCAGTTAGCCTATTATTCACCTATGAACCTATAAAATAAATCATATTGGCAAATATGTATAATGCTATTGGTAAATGTGTATAATACTAACAAAGTTGTATATAAACGTGTCATATATTTTCAGAAATGTTAAAATTCTATCTTTACTTATAACAGTGTTGGGATATTTGTAATATATTGTCTTGGATAAAATCACAGACTTAATAATCTACTAAATAATCTGGTTAAATAAGAGGTACCACATCATTATAAATTTTATTTAAAGTACATAAGGGTTATATTATTATGACAGCTACTAAGTGGAGCAGGACCAGCTCAAATGTCACACTGATGGGGGAAAGGGTTGTGAATATAACATGTGTACTAATAACACATCACAATAAAACACTCCCGTGCCTGATAAAAAAGTATATATATATATATATATATATATATATATATATATATATATATATTTAGAAAACTTGTGAGGAAATTATTACTCTACTTTTATTTTACTTGGATCGCTTGTCTGTGTACTTAATAAAGGATTTTCAACTGGAAACAGATTGCCTGCCTTGCTTGGATTACTTTCGAATACTTAGTAATGCTGTGCACATATATTTTCTATTATTATTTTTTGTTTTGTTTTGTTTTGACTTAAGACGAGTTTAAGTTCACTACTTCTACTACTATTGTCGGATCTGATTAATATACAGTGATTAACTAGGGATATATGGACTGAAAATCTTCCACACAGAGAAGTTTCCTACACTGTTTTATTATTTGGATATTTCTAACAGCTCAGAAAAAGCAGAAGAATTACTTATTAAAACGAAGGTAAGCATGCACATGATCATTTATATAAAAGGACTTCCAGATTTATCATCAAATAATGAAAATAAAAATTAATACTAGATTGTCAACACTTTAGTGGTCACTGTGATGTCAACAGTTCTAAAGGGCAACATTCCCTTAGCAGGATGATCAAATCATTATTTGTGGAAGGGCTTGATAAACTCCATTTTTTGTGTAAAATGATCTCTGAACCTCATGAAAAAGATAACAGTAGCAATGGAATTTCACTGTAAATATCAGCTTTTCTTTCTTACAGTAAATTTTAAAAAAGCTGCATGAGCAATTTAATTTTTACATTACAGATTGATTGTGTCACTTTAAGTGAGTTAGACATGGATATAGTAGATTGCTAAACAAACTGTATGTGTACCCGGGATCATGCTTTGAAAGAATAACATTTACAGCAGGCATATAACCTGGATTATTTGAAAAATATATCATCTTCCAGAATGTAGTCCTTGCCCGATGTGTAGCCCTCCCCACTGTTTTCACCTGCATAGCTTTTCAGTTTCAATACTGGAAGAACAAATTCCTGAAAAAACAGAGTTAAAAATACAATGTATTACAATTTACAACAATAAAATAAAACCACTGTAAATATTACATACCTTTAAAATTAAATTTCACTGTATTTTGTTGTATATGGTATATATTGTATGACTGCCTATATTTTCATCTTAGGATTCAATGCAGTTATCATGACCAGTCCTAAACGGCAATAGGGGATTGCCCATTTGCATGTTAGTGATAATCTGTGATTCAGAGAGATGTCAAGGCCATACCAATCAATACCTCAGTAGTAGCTTGTTGATATGGCTCAGAATCAAACACTGTCAGACTTGACCATGTTAATGCTATCTCTGACATTCCATGCAATAAGGCTGAACTGTACCTTCTGACATACATGTATAAATGCACATACATACACCACTACATCTTCCCAGGCTTTCATATACACATACACACACACACACATGCACACACACACACACACACACACACACACACACACACACACACACACACACACACACACACACACACACAACACACACACACAGGAATACACTGATTACTTCACAGTACCCACCTGCAGTCATGCTACAAACTCTGATCTATCTATAGGAGTTAAAGGATGTACAACATTTCAAAAAATGGAATGTAAATGTTCCTGCTTGTGACCAAAATAACATGGAATTATTCTACCATGCTATTCATGTGCCAGCATCCTAGGTTGCCAAATATGTATATGAATGGCTTTGTGGATTGCTGTTCATGCTATAGCTGTTGCCTGCATAGCGCTATAGTGGGAAGGTGGTATTTGAATCCCTTGGGGTTATTGCATTGTAGAAAACCTACCAAGTTAAGGCTTGTATAGTGCAATAAGCCTTTGTGAATCCCAGGGTTTTCTTCCACTATTTAAGAAAGGTACTAAACTTCATATTGTCTATCTTGTTTCGGATGTATAAGTATATTTGAAAATACTACAAACCAAAAATACTATGGTAAATGAAAAGATACTTTTTGAGGTCCAAGGAAGATTAATTTATGCAGCTACTGTATTCATCATTATTTTTCCATTCTAGCCTAGCGGAGATAAGGATTTCTGTTAATTAACAAAACTTTAATTATTTGCTGATCTATATTAATTGTTTACGGATGTCTGTTGGGCTTCAGAATTATAATAACCAAATTTGGAATTTTACTTTGAATAAGTTTATTAAGCAAATTTTACACTTGAAGATATCAAAATAAATGAAAACCTTGTAGATTCCATTGTAGTATTATATAATAATCAGACTAAATCATATGCAGTTATATTCACACCAAATGAATGACAGCTGTGGAGGAAAAAAAACATTAAAATGTCAGACCCATATATACGACCAGATTTACTAATCTTCTGTGCAGGACTAGATTATTCCTGCATGGAAGTGGCTGTTTAGGAGCAGGATGGCAGCAAGCCATGCATATTAATGAGGCACCCTGCTTGAGCTACTAAATTTACACAGAGCGTGAAAGAGTGCAGGGGGCGTGTCTGAGAGCAGAGCTCTCAGAATATACACGCCCCCCACAATGAAGAACAGCAGAAAGGCATAAGAAATGGGCGAGACCACTCATAGGTGTCTGCATATCCCCACCAACATTTCCCCTTGTGTACAACAGCAAGTAAATACAAATAAAATGAAGAAACCTTTTTTTTTAATTAAAAATCCAGTTAAAGCTAACCGTAGGTGCTCAGGTGTGTCCATCACTTAGCTACGGTTAATGCAGCTTCAATGGCTGAAGAGGATAACAAGAAAGATATATGCAAATGACACAGTATAGCAACAGTGTAGTGGGCGAAGCATTTGCCTTGCGAGCAGGCATACCCGGTTTGAGTCCCACTGCAGCACATTCCATTTTCCATGGCAAAGCACATTATGACCAATATTTTTGTTGCATAACCCGGTAAATAACATATATTTGTGAACTAGAGCACTGCAGTAAATGCACATGTGAGGTGTCAGTGTCATAATGAATAAAGCACTAGTAAGCAAGTTTAAGCACCAGTAAGCAGTAGTAAGCATATGCAAGCACTAGTAAGCATGATTAAGCCCGTTTGCATGGGGGTAAGCAATACACACACAGGTTAAGCTATTTAGAAGCTAACGCTCTGTAAGCATTATTAACTGGAGGTTAGCAGTGCTTACCCTCGCGCAAACCTGCTTTTAACTGCTCAAAAGTGCCTTAATCACTCTGTATCCAACGGCCCTTGTTCTGCACAGCAACAAAATAAACAGCCTTGCAGATCTTGAACCCAGGACCCTATACACTATAGTCACAGTAGTTAACCACCAAGCCATCACAGCAGTACAGAAGAATGATGTATCAGCAAACAATTCTTCAGTATAGTAAAATCAAACTGCACCTGTGAAAGGAATCAGTATACAGACACATATTCCAAAACCCACTACATAACATAAATATGTGAACTGGAGTACAGCAGTAAGCCCAGAAGTCACAAAGACCCCATACAGTATACGTAGACAAGAATCATGGATACCAGGCATACAAAAAAGATGTAATGAATAATAAATCAATGCCAAAAAGAAAATATAATGCAAAGTCAAATTTAGGCAATGCTAAGCATTGCACAGGCCAGCTTAGGTGGTGTAAGCAATGTGTAGGCCAGCTAACTAAATGTGCCCAGTGTTATATCCCTTTAAACAATGCCAACCTTAGGTAAGCAGGTTTGCCCATAGCTAAGCCTTTTCAAAACCGGCCAATCATGAAAAAGTGCAGGAAATCGGCCCTACTTTAACCCAAGAGGTGGGAATACATCTCATAAATGGTTTTAGCTTCCCTTGCAGGCACTATGTCAGGAAGGAAAGAGGGTGTGCACTTTCTGGTGCAGCGCTGGTGCATCTAGGAGTCCAGAGTCATGGCAGGACTCCTTGTCAAAGACCATGAGCAGAGATTGCTGCAGGGCCAGAACCAAGGCTCCCAATATAAGGCAGATACCTGGGACATCTTGCCCATGACTTCACCAGTGCCACTGGCATACGCCAAACTGGTGAGCAGGTCAGGCATCACTATGCCAACTTGCAGTGGTATAAGGGGGATGTCTTGCAGCAGTGGATCCAAGAGGCTAGAACGGCAGGGGATGTCCCAGCTGTGTGTAAATATCACCCCACTATGTGTGTAATAATTGCCAGCTCATGTATATCATGGATAGGTATGGCTAAATATTCCTCTTATGTCCTCCACAGCAGCAATTGAGCAGGCCGTGAACCAGGAGGCCCATGGCAGTCACCTGGAGATGTTGCGACATGAGGCAGGTCAGTAATACTCTTGCATGTATTGTCATAGGAAATAAATATAAAAGTAATAGTAAATTAATTGCCTGTATAAAACCTGCATTGTTTAAGGCAAGTACTGCATACACAGGAGAATATGGCAGGAAGAGACTCATATAGTATGTATGTAAATAAAAGTGTAATAGCCTGACAATAAAGGGCTAACTGCTGGACTACATGTGTATACTCTGGTATCATATGGTAATGTAGAAATGCATTCTTCAAGTAGTACTGTTGTATTAAGCACTCTTACCCACACCATGCATCATAAATAGAATATGTAGGAATGCCTGTATATGACTTGTGTAATCCCCAGAGGCCATTTAGTACAACTGAGAGACACATAGACAGAAAACAGGGAAAAGGCAGACATCAAAACCTAAATAGCACATGCAACTGAGATGTGAACTGTTGTGCTATTAGCACACACAGCCATGGTTCGAATCCTGCCAGTGGTAGTAGTCCGTATACAGAATCATACCCCACAACTGTACAGATATGTCCAGACTGTCCAGTAAAGTGGCCCATATCTGTTGCCTGTCAACATGCCCCCCTGGGAAGTCAGTGGGATGATCACAGACATATAGGCAGCAAACAGGAAATACAACTGATTGACACACATCTATGAGAACAAAGCTGGCACACTAGCAACTCCCCAAAACCTTATGAGACTAAGAAGCCAGGTATGTCCCATTTACACCCCCATCTTGTCAAGCTGTGGCCAGAGTTTGTACAGTAACAGAGTGAGATGTATGTGCATAATAGTAATGTGGAATCTGGTACTGTGTGTGGCAACATTCAGGTAGTGCTAACAAACATTTCTCCCACAGGTTTGTCAGATATCAACACTGTGCCCAGAAATACAAGAATGATACCCTGTACTGGTACTGTTTACTTTGGTATTGTATGGTATTGTGACTGTTGCAGTTGCTCTGAATAATGAGGTATTACTCATCACTGTCACCTGCACTGTCCTACAAAATATAACTGTCTAGGAAATCTGTATAAGAGTGTTGTAATACAAGGTCAGAATGCAAAAGCACAGGGGAATTATAAGAGAGAAAGTAGATAGGAGATATACAGAAATATCTATATAGCACACACAACTCTGATGGACAGTGTTTAAGTTGTAGCAGACACAGCCATGGTCTGAATCCTGGGAGTGGAAGTAGGCTGTATACAGAATCATACCCCGCAACTGTACAGAAGAGACCAGAATGTCCAGTATATGAGAACATATCTGCTGCCTGTCCCCCTGTCCCCCTGGTACGTCTGTGGGATGATCCCAGATGTTTAGCCAGCAAACAGGGAATACAAGTGATTGTCAAACATCTATGAGAACAAACCTGTCACTGTAGCAACTCCCAAAACTGTTAGGAGAGTAATAAGCAAAGTATGTCCTATCTACACCCCCATGTTGTCAAGCTGTGACCAGAGTGTGCACCGTAACAGAATGAGATCTATGTGCATAGTACTAATGTGTAATCTGGAGCTTTGTGTGGCAACATTCAGGTAGTGCTAAGAAACATTGCTCCCACAGGTACGTCGGATACGAGCACTGTGCTGAGAAATAAAAATCATTATACCCTGTACTGGTACTGTTTTCTCTGGTAATGTAGGAAATTGTGAGTGTTGCAGTTTCCCTAAATAATAAAGTATCACTGATCACTGTCACCCACACTGTGCTACATAATTTAACTGTGTAGGAAAACATGTATATGTGTGTGTCAAGTCACTAAAGGTTGAAGTGGACAATAGTCTAGATATGTCCCGGTACACCTGCATGTGGTCAACACATGGAAAGAGTCTGTTCAGAAAGAGTTGGATAGCTATGTGCACAACATCAACCCAGAATCAAGGAGTATGTGTAGAACAGTTACTTAGTGTTAATAAACATTCCCTACACAGGTATACCAGGTAACAGGTGTATACTGCAGGTAAAACCAGTTCAGGTATAACA